>NC_136490.1:74983557-75136057 GCF_053919585.1 Euprymna scolopes | reverse complement strand
AAGAGGAAATACGGTGGGAGAGGATTGAAAATTGTAAACGATTGCGTTAGAACCGAGGAGATGTCGAAGGAGCATGTGGTTAGAAGTGAGGAGTGGATGCTTAAGGTTGTGGCCAATGAAGTGGAGGTATATGAGACCAAGGCTTATTATGTGAAACGTATGGATAAAGGGCAGAGGAACTGGCTAGGAAGAAAATGCACGGAAGGTTCTTCCAGGATATAGCAGAAGTAGCTAATGAAAGATCATGGCAATGGCTTAGAGCTGGGTATCTGGCTAAGAGTACCGAAGTTTTGTTTGTACAGCACAAGAGCAGGCATTAGGAATACGATAGTTCAAAAAAGTAGTTCTATGAGAAGTTGCTGCAAAATGCTGGATTTGTGGTAAGACCTCAGAGTCAATTGCACCTTGCAGCAGGGTGCAGTGGATTAGCCCAGAGAGAGTACCGCAAAAGACATGATCGAATGGGACTTCGGATATATTGGGAGGTGCACTGGGGTGAAGTGTGCTGGAAAATGGCTTGAGGAGGTGCCTGATGAAGTGAGAACAAGTGAGGATGGCAAGGTAGAAGTATGGTGGGACAAAAGTGTCATAACGACCAAGCAATTGGAATATAATCGCCCGGATTTGGTCGTCATTGACAAGGTCTCAAAAAACTGGCAGATTGAAGACTTTTCAGTACCCTGGGATAGGAATGTGAGAGAGAAGGAGAATGAGAAGTGGAACAATTATGCTCCATTGGCTTTGGAGATACGAGGTAAGTAATGCCCCTGACCCACATTCATTTGTCTGATCTAGCTGAAATTTTGCATGTGCAATGATGTATATATCTATAGGTTATTTAGCAAATTACAGCTCTGAACTAATTGTGGTTTCTGTTTTACAGGTGTTTGAACTGAGTCAGGTGTTAAATGGAGCCTGTTGAATGTCGAGAAGTGATCCGATTTTGTATTTGAAAGGACGCACTCCACGGGAGACCTTTGATGAAATAAAAGAAACTGATGGTGATAATGCGCTATCATGTGACCTTGAAAAACGCTGGCATCGTGAATTCAAACATGACCGGAAGTCTGTGGAAACAGCTCCCAGACCTGGTCGCCCCCTCCCTCTGCCATTGATGAGGCATCTGTCCGTCAAGTTGAGGCTGCCATTTTGGAAGATCGGCGCATTACTATTCGCCAAATAGCCCAAGATGTCAAGATAAGTACAGGGTCTGTGGAAACTATAAAAACTATAATTCATGACCATTGCCATATGCATAAGGTGTTTGCCAGATGGATTCCCAGATTGCTCACACCATTCCAGCAGCGAGAATGCGTCGAGTGCTCGAGGATGAATTTGGAAATGTGCCAAGAAGATGAGTCAAAGTTTATCAAAAGACTGATTACACAGGATAAAACATGGGTCCATCACTATGATCCAGAGACCACAGCCCAAGGTCATGCTCACAATCTTCTGGGATCAGGACGGAGAAGTGATGACAGATTTCCTGGCAAAGGGTACCACAATTACATGAGCGTATTATGCTTCACTTTTGAGGAAATTAAGGAAAGCTATCAAAATCAAGAGGCAGGACAACATCAGCGACGGTACTCTCCTCCAGCAGGACGACGCTCCGGTCCACAACTCGTATGTCGCCAGATCAGAAGCACCGGCGTGTGTTTATGAAATCCTCCCCATCCTCCCTACTCTCCTGACCTTGCACCCTCTGACTTTCACCTCTTTCCAGCCATGAAGGTATTTTGGAAAGGAAAACGTTTCCCAGATGATGCAGCCTTGATTGAAGTCATGTCGTGGTTGGAGGACCAAGCTGAGGTGTTCTACAAAAACGGTCTCCAGAGCTGCATCAAACTATGGGAGAAATGCATAACTCTTGGTGGTACCTATGTAGAGAAAGACTAATAACTGTGACAAGTTTCGTTGCTCTACTGGTATGGGAAGTGGGTCAATGGCATTGCACGCCCCTCGTAAGGCGTATACACGGGGTTAAAACACAAATAATCCTGGTCGTAATTGGTACACTAGGAGTAGTATCAAATTGTCGGGAATGACAATTGAAAAACAACAAATCCTCAATGTTTTAGGCGGACTTCAAACCTCTGCAATTATAAGTACCACCAACATACTTAAGAAACCCCTTAATCTTTGAAGCTCCTGGTTTGAAGCCTGGATTAAGGGAAATCCTCTGGAAATGAATCCCATCCCCTTCCAGAGAGACGTTGATAAATGAAATCAGAATTATTATTATTATTATTATTATTATTAATAATAATAATAATAATAATAATAATAATAATAATAATAATAACTAGCGGGACCTGTGGAAATTCCACAGCAGCATTTTTCATCTTGTTGCTGAGCATGCTGTGAGCGTTCTGTTCAGCATGAATGAAGGCACAATCATATTATTCAAGTTTTTTATTAAAACTGTATCGCCCCCTTACGAAAATAATAACTTTGATATATTTCCTGGGCTTATTATTTCATTACAAACACACCGGTCAATTAATTCACATTTTATTATTTTTCATAATTATTGAATGTGTTACTATTTTCGACAATAATTTTTCATAATTTTAACCCACATTATCGCTCCTCCCTTCATTAAATATTAAATTTGATATATTGTATCGGCTGATTATTTTATAAAAAAAAAACACAACAATCACATTTCATCATTTTTCCTAATTCTTGGATATGGTACTAATTTTGACAATGATTTTTCATCATTTAAACTAAACGTATCGGACACCTTACTAAAATAATAACTTTGAATTATTGTCTAGGCTGATTATTTCATTTCAAACACACGCATCAATTAACTCACATTTCATAATTTTTCGTAATTCTTGGATATTTTACTAATTTCGACAATGTTTTTTTTTATAATTAAAACCAATGTTGTCGCCCAACCTTACTAAAATAATAACTTTGATACGTTTGCTGGGATGATTATTTCATTACAAACACACTAATCAATTAACCTCCATTTTATAATTTTTCATAATTCTTGAGTATGTTACTAATTACGACAATCATTTTTCATAATTTATACCCATATTATCGCCCCTCTTAATAAAATAATAACTTTGAAATATTGTCTGGGCTTATTATTTTATTACAAACACACTAATGCATGAACTCACATTTAATCATTTTTCATAATTCTTGGATATCTTACTTATTTCGACAATCATTTTTCATAATTTTATCCCACATTTTCGCCCTTTCTTCTTTACAAAATAATAACTTTGATATATTGTCTAGGCTGATTATTTCCTTAAAAACACACCGAATATTTCATCAGTTTTTCAAACACACCTAACACAAACACACCACATATTTCATCAGTGTTTCGTAATTCTTGGATATGTAACTAATTTCAACAATAATTTTTTATACTTTATACCCTCCTTATCTCCTTCCCTTTTACTTATATAATAACTTTGATATATTGTCTAGGCTGATTATTTTATTATAAACACACCAATCAATTAAATGATATTTCGTCATTTTTCGTAATTCTTGGATATGTTAATAATTTATTTTTTATAGTTTAAACCATCCTCGTCGCCCTCTCTGACTAAGAAATTATTTGATATATTGCCTGGGCTGATTATTTAATAAAAAACACAACTATCAATTTACTCACACTTCATCATTTTTCTCAATTCTTGGATATATTACTCATTTCGACAATTGTTTTTAATATTTTAACCCACATTATCACCCCCCCCACTACTAAAATAATAACTTTGATATATTATCTGGGATAATTATTGCATTTCAAACACACCAATCAATTAAATGTCATTTCGTAATTTTTCATAATTCTTGGATATGTTACTAATGTCGAAAATCATTTTTCATAATTTCAACCCACATCATTGCCTCACTTACTAAAATAGTAACTTTGATATATTGTCTGGTCTGATTATTTCATTGCAAACACACTAATGCATTAAATAACATGTTATCATTTTTCATAATTCTTGGATATGTTACTAATTTCGACAATTATTTTTCATAATTTAAACCATCCTTATCACCCTCCTTTACTAACATAATTACTTTGATATATTTCCTGCGCTAATTATTTTATTATAAATACACAATCGATTAACTCACATTTAATCTTTGTTCATAATCCTGGATATGTTACTAATTTCGACAATAATTTTTATAATTAAAACCCCACATTATGCCTCTCCCTCCTACTTATATAATATCTTTGATACATTGTCTGGGCTTATTATATCATTATAAACACACCAGTCAAGTAACTCACATTTCATCATTTTTCTAATTCTTGGATATGTTACTAATTTCGACAATAATTTTCATAACTTTAACCCACTAGGTCGCCCCCTCCCATACGTAAATAATAACTTTTGGCTGATTATTTCATTACAAACAAATCGATCAACTCAGAGTATTCTCATAGTATATATGTTTAACCTATCTTCTCCAATCGTGGGTGGCGCCGCATATTCTGCTAATATATATCGTTCACCTATCTTATTTGATCCCGGGCGGCGCTGAGTATTTTGCTACTATATGTTTTTCACCTATCTCATTCAATACTGGGCGACGCTTTCTGATAGTATATATTTGCACATCTCATTGAATCCCGGGACTGACTTCATGGCCGCCACCCCACTGTTGAAAATATACATTAAATAAAATAATGTTTTAATAGTAAACTGTTTCAGTCGTTTCCGGGACTGACTTTACATCCCCAAGCCACTGCTAAAAAGACACATGAAATAATGTAATGTCTAAATAGTAAACTGTTTGAGACATTTCCAGGACCGATTTATAATCCCCATCCCGCTGTTGAAAATATACATGAAATAAATAATGTATAAATCGTAAAGTTTTCAGCCATTTCTGGGACCGATTCTTATCTCCCATTCTACTGTTAAAAATATGCATTAAATAAAGTAATGTCCAAAACGTAAATGGTTGCAGCCATTTCCGGAACCGACTTCATATTTCCCACCCCAATGTTAAAAATATACATTAAATAAAGTAATGTGTAATGCGTAAACGGTTTCATCCATTTTCAGGACTGATTTAATATCCCCCACCTCACTGTTAAAAATATACATGAAATAAAGTAATGTTTAAATCGTAAACGGTTTGAGTAATTTTCGGGACTGACTTCATATCCGGTAACCCACTGCTTAAAATATACTTGAAAACCAAACTCCTATCCTTACATCATCAACGCTCTGATCCCCAGCTGGCATCAATTGTGATGGATGGCTCTCGTCTGGGTGAGGCCTCGTGTTTTGACAAGCTTCTGGGTTTGACCTTTACTCCTGATCTGAAATGGAACACGTACATCAAGTCTGTTGCCAAGGTCGCTGGAAAGATGGTTGGATCCTTCTACCGCTCCAGAAGATATCTCACTACTGATGCAATTCTCTATCTATATAAAAGCCAAGTACGTCCAAGGATGGAATACTGTTGCCATATCTGTGCAGGAGCTGCCAAAAACAGCCTATCCTGCCTTGACAGAGTACAAAATAGACTTCGTGGTTTAGTGGGGGATGCCCTTTTCTCTACCCTGCAACCTCTCTCCCACAGAAGAGACGTTGCGAGCCTCTCCTTGTTTTATCGTTATTTTCATGGCAGGTGCTCGTCTGAACTCCAATCCCTGGTCCCCCCTCGCCAATCTTTCACGAAAAACACCCGTCTAGCTGAATCCACTGTGAAAAATTTCCCCCACTCTTTGTCTGTGCCTAAATCAAAACGCGGATTCCATGAACAAAGCTTCTTTCTTAGAACTGCGCGCCTGTGGAACTCTGTTCCGTCTGCCTGCTTCCCTCCGGAATACAACTTGGATGTCTTCAAGTCTAATGTTAACAAATTCCTAATGAACCGCCCCCTTAAGTAAACACTTCATCAAATCTCCACACTAACGTAATGTACTTGCAATAACCCTTATCCCTGAGTGGCTTCCGGGCCTTGATAAGTGGTGATCACTGTGTAAAAAAAAAAAAAAAAATAAAGTAATGTTTAAATCATAAACTGTTTCAGCAGCTTTTCGAAAGTAAGACATAAAAAAATAAACACGGTTAGAGATTAGGCAACCATTGCTTCAACTTTCATTTTTAGGGGATGGATGGATGCACAGCATGATAACGGACGGAGCAATAAGAGTAATAATAATAATAATAATAATAATAATAATAATAATAATAATAATAATATAATGGTACTACTTATAATTATATTAATCACATGCATTCTTTTGCTTTTCAATCCAAGTCATCACTCAAAGTTTTCAAGAGAAATACAATTGCAACTATTGCTCCTCACTACTATGCAACACTTCTCAGTATTTTAACTAATTGTATTAATAACTAGCAGGGAAAACTGACCTTTCCACAGATTGAACGAGAACGCCTATATAATTTTACACCCAACATTTACATTTTTATTTTTATTATTTATATCTTATCATAATAATCAGTATATGAAGTGAATTCACGAAATATACTCATCATTTATTTACCTTCACTTTAAAAACTATACATTTCTGCACATACGGCATTTCCCAAAATTCCTTTAAGATCCTGCTTAAATCCTGATCCATGATTTGAACTTTTTAATAACATTTCAATTCATACGCTTTCAAATTATATAATTGTCAAGTAAAAATCAAATATTACAAAGTAAAAAAATCGTATTTCACTCTCGTAGTGTCTACAATGAAAATGAACTATACTTATCTAATTACCATAGGTAATCTAGTTTTAGGAAACGTAGACGCCTTTCCTTAAAATCTTAGCAAACGTTTATGAAAAGGAAAATCAAATCACTTAATATAGCTGAATTCTATTTTCTAATGTATCAAGTGGTTTATTACAATGAAAATGATTCTAAGTAGCTGAATAACTGTATCACTTCTTTTAGTATAGAAAACGGGTTCAGATTATTATTACTGCATCTGCATCATCAACAAGCACAGTAGTATTCATAATTATTTTCTTTAATTATGGTGATTGCACGCGTTAGATTTAAATGGTTAGTTTTCATGTCTCGTTTTAATTTCGTGATGAATAATCATTGAACTTTTCAGTTTACAATTGTTAACCAGTCATTTTATTTTTTGTCTTTCCCATTTTATTTGCTTATGAGATGCATGCTTCTCTACTTCAGCAAATTTTTTTATCTTGTTTGTTTTCATATCTTTTCTGAGATTCTCGAATTCACTTGACTTGGTAACATGATGCTGTGTGTCAGAGAATCTTCAAAAGTGAACAATCTCATGCCAATTTACTACAGTTCTTCGACAATTCTGCTTAAAGCAAATGAAAATGCGATTATGTCACCTGTTTGTTTCGATTTTGGGCTATCTTATTGAACATTATTTGGTTTTAGTTCAGAATTTCGTTCATATATTTTTGTGTTCTATATATCCGTTACTAATTCGGATCATCTATACTTTAACGTGGCTGCTCACAAATAGTAAGTTGACCTTTTTTGTTTAATCTACTCGCTTTAGTAATTCTTCTAACAGTAAAGACGAATTTGAAAACTTGCTTCAAAGCGAATTGATGTTTCGGGTGTCGGTCGACCATTTTCAATAATGGCAGTGTTATAATCGAATGATTTTTCCTGCGCGAGAGACTAATTTGCATGTGTAGTGACCAAGTGACTTATAAGAATGAGTGAAAAATTGGGACAGCTGACCAAAATTATTGATATTTGAATATTGCCATTGTACTTACGTTCATCTTTATACTGTTTTTTTTTTATGGAGTGTGACTGTAATCTCAATACGCCTAAACATTTCATACACTGTTTTTCTTACGATTCTACGCAATTCAGAAGAATTCGCAAACATCTCCAAATATAAATTAATATATTGTACATTCATATTAATGATATATTTTCACGTTATAGTTATTTTTGTAACTGCGTTTAACAGAGCAACAATAATTGTAAATAATCATTGAGTGAAATACTATATAAAACTAATTTGAAATTACTAAACAAATAAACAATTTAAAAGGTGTACTTTATTGACATATCCTAGCAATAAATGCTCTGTATTAAAAAGCTTTTAAGTGCAGGTGTACGGATGACGTGCCCTTGTCTGAATTATAGCATTATTAAAATTTAAACACGAAAATAGCAAACACATCAATATATATATTTGTGAAATATATAAATTAATTTGTAAATTGAAATAGAAGCTAGGTAGTTAATTTCAGGATGTTTTTAGTGAGATTCCATCCCGAGATATTTTTATCATCATTACGTAACAACACTAACAGCGACAAATATCACTAATAAACCAAACGCTTTACATGATGCCAAATGGCGGGATTTACTCAAACAAAAGAACTCATATCATTTTCGGAAATCTGAAAATGACACTCTATGTTCTTCTCTTGATTCTCGCAAGATTAGCTAAATATTAATTTTCCAAATTTTTACATCACGAAGATAATAGATCATGTGTTATATCGGTCAGCAAATCTATTATGGAAATTGCTTCGCTGATACTACTTCTTTTTGTCGCATCTATATCCTATTAGAGGTGTTCTTAAAAACCTCGTTGATAACGCGGTCTTAAGTGCAGTTCAATAGAACCTCTGCATACATTTCAACCACATCAGGCTATTTCGATCGAGCGTACGTTTAAATACTTTCACAACAAATGCTGTGCTCTCCCGCTATCATCGCTTGGAAATCCGTTTCACAGGTCACCATTCCTGAAAGGATCGCTAAGCACAACTAAACATCCCACTTATCATTAAAGTATATCACATTTCAACTAGTGGGCTTATTACAGCGCATCTGTTTATGGACATCCAGTTAATGGTGATTCGTGTGATGAGGCATCTATTTTGTTGAAGACTCATACAAAATGGGATGCGCTTTCTTTCAAGTCCATCTTTGTATCATTTTCTATGTTTTTCTCTTTATCTCATCATCTCGCTATCGCATGCTTTACATACGCACAAAAACATTCAGGCATACTTATATATCCGTCTAAGTATGAAAAATATTAATATATGAAAAATAGCAGTTATATAAAATAATTGAAAATAAAACGCAAACAAAATTTTAAACATACAAAACACATAAGAAAATGATTAGTATTTATTGAGAAATTAGTATTTATCCATATCTATTATTTCTGGTGCATATGTATAAATGTATAACTTCATGTGTCATGTATATACTCCAGAAAAATGTGACCATAAAACGCACCTAAATGAATTTCCAAGTTGTCGCGTATATGCCATCTAAATAATTCATGTTCTTCTACGTGCGAATGATTTGTCTTTAATAGTCGCCTACTTTCTCCCTCACTTTATGTTATATATGTTATTTCAATTGGCATGATACCTTAGTGTGATTTCCGTCAATACATGAAAATACTGAAATTCCGAACGAATATACGAAATATAACCGATTCGTAAAGCGATGCTTTGATAAATGTAACAATGAAAATGCATCCTAAGAAGCTCTCTATCTCTGCGTCTACATTCTCTATCTGATTGTTTGCCCGATTGTTTCTCTCTTTCTTTCTCTGCCTGTCTCTGTCTGTCTGTCTGTCTGTCTCTCTCTCTTTATATATATATATATATATATATATATATATACTATTATATAAAAGGAACTTTGTGTGTGTATGTGTGTGTGAGAGTCCGTTCCCTATGAACTCGAAAACTGCTGGGTCGCTGTATATGAAATTTTACACGAAGGTACTTCATGTGTTTAGTAATGTTCTTAGACAGGTTTTGTATCGGGTGCCTTCTATAAGTATCGATAGTCTATGATCAAAATATTCGATGAAATAATAGGCAATTTTGACCAATGTTAACAAAGCCTAGCAAGTGCATTTGAATTTGAGATGTTTTATTACCACACAAGCCGAAAGGCCTGACATATAAAATCAACAGTAGATTTTTTGATATGACAGAGGCGCCTTCGAAATGAATGTTTTTGTTATAAACATAATTGCACCATAATACTTTACTTTTGCATGTTAAAATTCAATTCTCCGCACAAACAGTAAGGCCAGGCATATAAAACCAACGACAAGTTCTTTTATATGACAGATGCGCGTATTACATGAATGCTTCTGTTTAGACCACAATTGAACCATGATACTTGACTTTTTCATTTAAAACTTTAATTCAATCCATGCCATATAATATTTTTTATATATAAAATCAAAAATAGTTCTCTACAGTGTAATATTAACTACAATGCATTGTGAACAAAGTTATCTTAAGGAGGTATCTGGAGACTGGAGACACCAACTAGAACAGGGAATCAATCGATTCTTCGTCCTTCCTTAGACGGACGTACTGCCTACTATCACTGTTAAAAATTACTTTCGGCCAATATGAAGAGTCATGACTTTTATTGCATCTGACGAAGTCCAGACGGCACTTCCTATTCTTTACAGAAATCACAGGCTTACGTCTTGCAACACAGCATCGCAATTTAAACTCCATTCAATCTGTTCTAAACTGTAGAAAAGGATTTCATTTTAACAAGATTACACTGTTGTTGGATTTGGAGAGCCATTTAAAACCTGTTTGTGAGGCTGCAGATTTTGATAGCATTGTCTTCCTTGTAAGAAGTGACTCTAAGACGACTAAATTCAGGAGCATCACGAACACTTGCACAGTTATTCGTACCATTTTCTTATCACACTTCAATCTGCAACCGATCTCGATTAAATAAACCAAAAAAGTGGAGATTAATGAGCTCCTGACGATCAGTAAGAGAAAGTCGAGGTATACTAACTAAATGTTATGTTGAATAATCTGGAACAACGACAGTTATGATTAGAAATGCTTTGTTGCCTAAAAGTTTGATATTTTAAGCTCCTTTGTTGCTAGGGAGTTTCTTTTTGCTTTCTCAATTTAAAGATTTTTTTATTGACGAGTGCACTAGGACACTTCAATTCAAAGTCAAATATGAACAGGTAAAATTATAGAGGAATAAAAGGCAAATCAAATAGGATATAAGTTGTTTGAACAGTTACATTCTATTTAGCTTAAGTTTTGATTTTTTGAAAAAAATACAAGTGCAGATTTTCTTTTTAGCGCCATATATGCGCACATGTTGGATATATATATATATATATATATATATATATATATATATATATATATATATATATATATATATATCCGGTTGGTTCAGCAAGTCTCTCATTGAGATCATTCACCAGCTCTTCACTTACATTTTTACGTTTCAAGCCGTTGACATCCAGCTTCTTGGGGGGGGGGAGGTCCTTATCTTTATTTTGCGTCTCAGTTTGAATCTCGCTTGTGCCCGGATGAGATTATGGTCAGTGTTGCAGTTTGCTCCCCTCATTGTTGTCGTGTCCAGGATATCTGGGAGGTTACGTTAACGAGTGATGATGAAGTCAATGAGGTGCCAATGTTTACTTCTAGGGTGCAGCCAGGTGTTCCTGTGAACGGGCTTGTGTTTAAAGAAGGTGTTGGTAATGCAAAGCTGATGTTCACTGCAAAGTGAAAAGATGAGCTCCCCATTTGAGTTGACTTTCCCGCATCCATACTTCTCTAGTGCTCTGGACCAGGTGATATAATACTGTCCTACCCTGGCGTTAAAGTCTCCCATGAGTATGATCTTATCCGGTTTTGGTACGGATGCAAGTGTACTGTCTAAGTGATGGTAGATTTTTTTTTTTGATGGCTAGTCCGACACCGGACTCGCTTCTCTCACTAGAGGCCTTGCCACTCCAGTAAATGGTGTAGCCGGACTCTTTGAACCTGACTTTACTCAGGGCAGCAATATCGATGTCATATTTTTCTAATTCGCACGATATAATCGCACTTTTTCTTTCTGGTCTTGCCGAATTAGACCTGTCAAGCATCGTCCGTATGTTCCACGATGCAAACTTGAAGTTTGGTGTATTGTGGGCCTTATTATCCTGGGCGACACCCTGCCAGTATGAGTTCTTTTTCTGTTTTCGTTTCATGGTTCGTTAGGAATTTGTTGAAAAGATAGTTTAAGGATGAAGTGGGTTTTGTCAGTTGCCATTTCACCCCTCTCCTCCAATGGGGTACGCCAGACTGGCAAAGATTGCCCAAGACGAGTCGGCAGCTCATTGGTCGCAGAGACTAGCCAGAATCTTAAACTGCCTTAACAGAGCGTCACAGTTTCTGTTTTTTTTTTCTGTCTATGTTGAGCTTCCCATAGATCCCTGTACTGTTAGCCTGAAGTTCAGTTTCCAGTGGCGTCCGCCTGGAGGCCAGTACAGAGTCTTGACTGACAGCTACACTTCTATACATCTGTCAAGCCCTTGGGTGATCGGTTCTGCAGTGGTGGTGGATGACAAAGCAAGAGATGCACTGGATCGCGTTATGAAACCGATCGCGCGCGCGCATACACACACAGACACGTATATATACACACGCATGCGTATATGCGTATACCCGCAAGCACCTATATTCATAAACACACAGAAAAGCACATCCGTATCCATGCACCAACCAGCATACGCCTATGTACATAAACACATATACACATCTTAAAAGCCTCCATGAACTCGCATAGATGCACAGATGCACCTGTATATTTACAAACACCCACCCAATAACATATACACCCACAGATTCGGGGAAACTTCCTATTATAAACATTTAGTTATAAACAATCACACCACCCATGCGACCGGTGCTTATAGGCACACAAACACACACACACGCACGCCCACACACACGCATATATATATATATGAATGATGCTAGTTGGCCGTTGACCCCCCCCAAAAGGAGGGTTCGTACGCCCTTTGAAAGGTATTGTTTTTAATCCTTCTGGGAGACTAGCCACCCTCCTCACCAGACCGGCTGGTGGGGGGAACCGGTTTCCTCACCGGTAACCCGACCATGCGGCAGGTAGTACTAGATTACATGGTACCAGTAGCATATGACATGATCTGAGGCACAGTGTTGATTCCGTGCAAACAGAGGCACAGCGGATATGATATTCTCACTCAAACAGATCCAGGAAAAGTGTGTGGAGCAAAATATGGAGCAGTACATGATCTTTCTAGATTTTACGAAGGCTTTCGACACGGTGGATCGAAGCACTCTTTGGGAAGTCTTGCCGAAGGTTTGCTTTCCTGCACACTTTACCAGCCTTGTCAGAGCCCTTCATTCAGGCATGAAAGCCACAGTTAAGCTGAAGGGTGAGCTCTCCGATCCGTTCGACGTGCAGAATGGTGTCAGACAGGTCTGCGTCCTCGCTCCAACCCTCTTCACACTCTACCTGTCAGTTGTGCTTCGTCGTGCCTTTAGAAATTGTGATAAGGGTGTTTTTATACGATCTAGACCGGGAGCAGACCTTTTTAATATCAATGCACACAAATACGCAAATAGAACAACAAAGATACTCGTACGCGAGCTCATGTTTGCTGATAACACCGCATTTGTAGCGCATACTCACGAGAATGCTCAAGACATAATAATTCGCTTCGCAAGGTCAGCCAAGGCCTTCGGATTGAAGATTAACATCAAGAAAACCAAAATGATGTACCAACAATCCCCTGGATCACCAGCAACAAGCCAGCAATTAAGATTCAAAACCAGGAGCTTTACAATGTCAGCAAATTGAAATACCTAGGGACCACGGTCATGAACAACAACAAAATGGACGAGGATAACCGTGAAGAGGATCGCGGCCAGGAAGAAGTGTACGATCGCGGAGGCGGTTTACAGATACAACACAACGCCTAAGGACGCCGTGACTGGCGGCAGTGCGCCCGCTGATGCGATTCATCACTACCACGTGCGCGTCAAGGACGTTGAAGTGTGTCTACCCGACCAACGAGAACCCCAGGGGACGTACCAAGTGGGAGACACCGTCCGGGTGAAGGCACCCGGCGGCCGGTACACCAGCAGCTTTTGGAGGGGGCGGGTCACCGGCGTCATCAGTGAACAGGCCATACTAGTCGATGATACTCCGCGCCACGTAAGGGATATCCGGCCCGTTCTAAGTGCTGACCAATCGGCGAGCAGTGGAAGTAGCGAGTCATCCGACGATGAGTGATGGATCCAACCCGTGCCCCACGAACCTGGTGACTCAACTGCAAGCAGTGGAAGGAGCGAGTCATCCGACGATGAGCGATGGATCCAACCTGTGCCCCACGAACCTGATGACTCAACTGCGAGCTCTAATGCTGATGCTGATGCTTCCGATGCCACTTCTGAGAGCTCCGATGAGGAAGTCCCGGCAATACCCCTCCGAAGGAGTGCTCGAATCAAACGGCCACGTCCGCCGTGTCACGTATGTGATCTGGAGACCAGGAGGGAGTGTGAGACTAACCGTAGCTCTCGGCGCAAGAGGGTCCGTGTGTGCCTGGCGTGCGGGGTGGTGGCTGATCCTGTGGTCGGAGCAGCGGAAGAAAGAGTTCCAAGATGGCGCCTGCCTGCTTTTATTAGAGACGGAATCTCACAGGATCGCGCGAGATCTCGCGGGGATGCAAATTAGCTAGGCCATCTTGAGGAATAAAAATCGGTCCATTGGAGGTGCGAGGCAGTCGGGTTCTGACGTTCGTGGCGATCAGTACAGTGACCGTTGGGTTCCGTTAGTGACCGTTGGGTTCCGTTTCTATTCGTGCAGTCAGCTGAGCTTTGTTAATTACCTTCGCGCCGTGGCTGTCATTGTTTGTTGGTTCGCTGTGTGTTGCCGTGGTTCTTCAGTGAAACGCTTCGTCGCCAACGACGAGACTCACTGTCTCCTACACGTCGGAAACTACACAAGATACTCTTACAGATTCCAAACCAGGAGCTTTACAATGTCAGCAAATTGAAATACCTAGGGACCACGGTCATGAACAACAACAAAATGGACGAGGATATTTCTACAAGAATGGCTAACGCCTCCATATCTTATACTCCTATTATGCTCATCCGCAAAAAACCTGAGATGGGCCGGGCATGTAAACAGACTGGAGAAATCCCGACTACCAAAACAGATACTGTTTTCACAACTGGAGGATGGGGTACGAGGCATAAGCAGACCTAAGCTTATGTTTCGTGACACTGTCAAACGAAATCTAAAGGACAAGCTGAAGGGTGAGCTCTCCGATCCGTTCGACGTGCAGAATGGTGTCAGACAGGTCTGCGTCCTCGCTCCAACCCTCTTCAACAAGCCAGCAATTAAGATTCTGTGAGACTAACCGTAGTCGTGTGTGCCTGGCGTGCGAGGTGGTGGCTGATCCTGTGGTCAGAGCAGCGGAAGAAAGAGTTCCAAGATGGCGCCTGCCTGCTTTTATTAGAGACGGAATCTCGCAGGATCGCGCGAGACATCGCGGGGATGCAAATTAGCTAGGCCATCTTGAGGAATAAGAATCGGTCCATTGGAGGTGCGTGGCAATCGGGTTCTGACGTTCGTGGCGATCAGTACAGTGACTGTTGGGTTCCGTTAGTGACCGTTGGGTTCTGTTTCTATTCGTGCAGTCAGCTGAGCTTTGTTAGTTACCTTCGCGCCATGGCTGTCATTGTTTGTTGGTTCGCTGTGTGTTGCCGTGGTTCTTCAGTGAAACGCATCGTCGCCCACGACGAGACTCCCTGTCTCCTACACGTCAGAAACTACACAAGATACTCTTACAAGCTATTCCGGCCCCACACTCCGAACTTGGTTTTCTTTTCTTCAATGGCGGATAGGTTCGATCTAAAGTTGATACCGGAATTCGACGGATCCGACTCGGTACTCAGCTGGGTTGAGAAGGTCGAGTTACATTGTCAGTTGTCCGGCGTGAAAAATGTCGAGCGCGTGATTCCTCTGCGGCTGACCGGCGGGGCCTTCGCTGTATATCAGCAACTCAGCGCTGAGGAGAAGTGTGACTACTCGAGTATCAAGGCGGCGTTGTACAGGGCGTTCGCCACTGACCCCGCCACTGCATGGGAGCAGTTTGAGACGAGGTCTATACGCTTGGGCGAAACTGTGGACGTGTATCTCGCCGAGCTTAAGAAGCTGACGGTGTTGTTCGGCGGTCTTCCCGAGAGGGCCCTAGCCTACAAATTCCTGTCAGGACTCCCCGCTGGAGCAAAGCAGCTCCTGCGAGCAACCTCTACCATGTCCTCACTACCGCTGAGTGACCTAGTGGACAGAGCCAGGACAATAATGAAGGATGACTCGACGGTGCAGGAACCGGTAGTCGCCGTCGCACAGGCCCCACCAAGTGGCGAAGGATCGTCTCAGGGACCCAGCCCGCAAGGTGATGTCATCTGCTACAGATGCAACGGGCGGGGCCACATGGCAAGAAATTGTAGAAGGCGGTCGACGGCTGTTCGCTGCTACCGCTGTAACAAGACTGGGCACATGGCCCGAGACTGTGCGGGAAACGGGGACGGGGACAAGGTGCCAGTGCTGACCTCTTCCCCGAACAGAAAATAAACAAGGCGCTCCCTGTCATTCAGGTCCGAGTTAATGACACGTTATGTTCAGCCCTCCTTGATTCCGGTTGTTCCCGCACCATAGTGTGTGCGGACTTCTGTCGGGCGTGGAAAAAGAAAAACGTCAGGATAACTACCATTACTGGAAAAATACGAATGTGTTGCGGCGTGGGTGTGGTACACATTCGCACAAGAACTGGAAACTCGGCCAACGTCGAAGCGCTGGTGACACGCGAAAAGCCGCTGAGTTTCCACCTGTTGCTAGGCTACGATGCCATCAAAGCCCTGGGCGGCGTGCGCATAACGCGCGCTGGCGTTGTAGAGTTTCAGGATAGGCCCCCGGTGTGCGCAGCACTAAGAGTCGACCAGCCGGACTTCAGTGCGGAGTTCGACGACCAACAGAAGGCGTGGACCGCCACTTGGAGGTGGTCAGAAGACAAGGAACCGGCCAAACTACAAAACAAAGTGGCAGAGTACCGTATGCCCGACCAGATAAGGCCTGCATACGAAAGCGAGCTCCGTGAATGGATTAAGAACGGTTGGCTGATTCCATACCCCTACGACAAACTTGGACCCCCCAATGGCCTGATACCGCTGATGGCAGTTGCCCAACCTAACAAGTCAAAGGTGAGGCCGGTAATGGACTACCGCGAGTTAAATGCGCACGTTGATGCGTTCACAGCGGACGCCGACGTCTGTGCCAGCAAGCTGCGAGAGTGGCGCCGGCAGGGGTCCAATGTGTCCCTACTGGACTTGAGAAAAGCATACTTGCAGTTCCGGATCGGCGAGGCGATGTGGCCTTTCCAGACAGTGATGTTTTTGCGGGAAGAGATACTGTCTTACGCGGCTCGGATTTGGGCTAAACGTAGCACCCCAGATACTGAAGGCTATCGTCAATGCCGTGTTGTCACAAGAAGAATGGATCAGAAAGGGAACATCGGCGTACATTGACGATATATACGTGAACGAAGATATCGTGTCATCTTCGCGCGTAAGATCCAAACTTGCCGAGTTTGGTCTAAACTGCAAGGACTCTGAGCGGATTGAAGATGGCGCCCGCGTGTTGGGCTTGAGCGTTTAAGAGGAGCGAGGGATCCTGAAGTGGAGGCGTAGAACCGCAGTTCCCGACGTACCCGACGTTTACACAAGACGTGCCGTGTTCTCCCTGTGCGGGAAACTTGTGGGGCACCTTCCAGTATGCGGATGGGTTCGTGCGGCGACAGGCGTCATAAAAAGGAGGGCAAATGCGGTCACCAAAGGCTGGGACGATGAGATAACCGACGAACTATTGGTTCGAATGTTAAAGGAGACCGTCGCTAGTGTGAAAAAAATGACCCTGCCACAGGGGACTGGTGCGTGCAGGGAGACGAACTGAGCGTGTGGGTGGACGCAAGTTCTCTAGCGATCGGTGTAGTTTTGGAGAAAGATGGGGCCGTAGTTGAGGATGCCTACTGGCTGCGACCGGCGAATGATGCTGCCCATATCAACCTGGCAGAACTCGACGCTGTAATAAAGGGCATTAACCTGGCACTTCAATGGGAAGTGAAGAAACTGCGTGTGCACACTGACTCACTTTGCGTGCACCACTGGGTGTCGGACACACTCACGAGCAAGGCCAGAGCACATACCAAGGCAGCCAGCGAAATGCTGATAAGACGGAGGCTGGAGACTGTGAAAAAACTGGTGACGGAGTACAACCTGTCCGTAGACGTAGTGCTCGTCACCTCGGACTGCAACCTCGCCGACAAGCTCACTCGGGTACCACGGAGATGGTATGAGGCTATGAAGAAAGAAGCTAAGCCATTGCCTCTGTGTGCTGCCTCCGTCGAGGAGGACGAAATCAGGAAGATACATCACGACAGTGGGCACCCCGGAGTACAACGGACCTACTACTTTGTGAAGTTGGCTAGACCATCAATACCAAAAAGCGCAGTAAGAGCAGTGGTCAGGGAGTGCCAAACGTGCCAGTCCGTCGACCCCGCCCCAGCCAGATGGCGGAAAGGACAGCTAGGAGTGGACGCGACCTGGAGTCGATTGGGTATGGATATAACCCACTACGGCAGCCAACACTTCCTCACGCTGATAGACTGCGGGCCAACGAGGCTCGCGATTTGGCGCCAATTAGCGAGGCAGGATTCCACCAGTGTCATCCACGAATTGGAATCCATATTCTACGAAAGGGGGCCGCCTGAGGAGATCCTCACGGATAACGACACGGCGTTCTGCAGCAGAGAATTCAGGCATTTTATGGACAACTGGGGGATCCGCCTTCGACACCGATGCGCGTATGTGCCGAGCGGCAACGGCATAGCGGAGCGGTGCCACCGAACCGTGAAGAGGATCGCGGCCAGGAAGAAGTGTACGATCGCGGAGGCGGTTTACAGATACAACACAACACCTAAGGACGCCGTGACTGGCGGCAGTGCGCCCGCTGATGCGATTCATCACTACCACGTGCGCGTCAAGGACGTTGAAGTGTGTCTACCCGACCAACGAGAACCCCAGGGGACGTACCAAGTGGGAGACACCGTCCGGGTGAAGGCACCCGGCGGCCGGTACACCAGCAGCTTTTGGAGGGGGCGGGTCACCGGCGTCATCAGTGAACAGGCCATACTAGTCGATGATACTCCGCGCCACGTAAGGGATATCCGGCCCGTTCTAAGTGCTGACCAATCGGCGAGCAGTGGAAGTAGCGAGTCATCCGACGATGAGTGATGGATCCAACCCGTGCCTCACGAACCTGGTGACTCAACTGCGAGCAGTGGAAGGAGCGAGTCATCCGACGATGAGCGATGGATCCAACCTGTGCCCCACGAACCTGATGACTCAACTGCGAGCTCTAATGCTGATGCTGATGCTTCCGATGCCACTTCTGAGAGCTCCGATGAGGAAGTCCCGGCAATACCCCTCCGAAGGAGTGCTCGAATCAAACGGCCACGTCCGCCGTGTCACGTATGTGATCTGGAGACCAGGGGGGAGTGTGAGACTAACCGTAGCTCTCGGCGCAAGAGGGTCCGTGTGTGCCTGGCGTGCGGGGTGGTGGCTGATCCTGTGGTCGGAGCAGCGGAAGAAAGAGTTCCAAGATGGCGCCTGCCTGCTTTTATTAGAGACGGAATCTCGCAGGATCGCGCGAGATCTCGCGGGGATGCAAATTAGCTAGGCCATCTTGAGGAATAAAAATCGGTCCATTGGAGGTGCGAGGCAGTCGGGTTCTGACGTTCGTGGCGATCAGTACAGTGACCGTTGGGTTCCGTTAGTGACCGTTGGGTTCCGTTTCTATTCGTGCAGTCAGCTGAGCTTTGTTAATTACCTTCGCGCCGTGGCTGTTATTGTTTGTTGGTTCGCTGTGTGTTGCCGTGGTTCTTCAGTGAAACGCTTCGTCGCCAACGACGAGACTCCCTATCTCCTACACGTCGGAAACTACACAAGATACTCTTACAGATTCCAAACCAGGAGCTTTACAATGTCAGCAAATTGAAATACCTAGGGACCACGGTCATGAACAACAACAAAATGGACGAGGATATTTCTACAAGAATGGCTAACGCCTCCATATCCTATGCTCATCCGGAAAAACCTGAGATGGGCCGGGCATGTAAACAGACTGGAGAAATCCCGACTACCAAAACAGATACTGTTTTCACAACTGGAGGATGGGGTACGAGGCATAAGCAGACCTAAGCTTATGTTTCGTGACACTGTCAAACGAAATCTAAAGGACAGGGTGATCCCTACTGGAAGCTGGCAGACCCTCAGTCGCGACCGTGACACGTGGAGAATGATGGTTCACAGGAAGTCCTTTTCGGACACGAAGGACAGCACATGACGATGTATATATATATATATATATATATATATATATATATATATATATATATATATATATATACTAGCAAAAGTACCCGTCGTTGACTGGGTTCAAATACAGCTTACAGAAAATGGACTCTGATTTATGAATGTATGATAGGTTATGAAAACGAGGGTTGGTAAAGAGATAGCTTCGAATTTGGGGGTATCAAAACCAAAGCAAAATATGATGAAAGTAATAATAAAATAGATAAACCCCATAATTTATTATACCATACCTGTTCACACTGAAACACTTATCACAATATTCTGTGGATCTATATTAAAAAAAACTTGTTAAACTTTATGACATATTTCCATTCTATGGAGGTCAGGCGCGAACGAACACCCCATAATTTTATCATACAATATTTCTTCAAACTGAAACATAGTTATCAAAGTATACTTACTCAGATAGATATGAAAAGTCTTTATCAAACTTTGAGCCTATTTCCATTCTATGGAGGCCAAGCGCGAACGCAGAACCCCACAATTTTATTATACCATCCCTATTTAAGTTAAAACGTACTTATCAAAATATTATTATGTATATCTATATCCAAAACACTTGTAAACGTTTTTGTTTTTAATTTTTAAATTTTTTATTCCCATACTTTGTGGACCAGGCGCGTACGCAGACCCCACAATTTTAATGAATCATCATTATGGCAGATCCAACATACCCATTCCTGTGTCTCGATACATCTTCTATCATTATAAACATTTTTCTTTGGGAAATCGCCCATATATTTGGACGTAAACAAATATTATTGATGTATTCATTATTTTACTCAGTATCTTTCAGTTTTTTTACTTCATTTTATGAAAAGGGAATTTAACATTACGTTTAATACCCACAGTATTTCTGTTTATAATAAATAAGAATTCTGCATTAATCAAAATATAATCTTTATGGTTATTTTACGACCTACCAACGCCGGGCAGCTGGCTTGTATATATCATTCAAACACAGTAGTTTTTGAATATACGCTTAGTTCTACTCATTTAAAACTGCTTTAAAGCGCGCTCATATTGCGACTAAAATTCAAACAATTTGTACAGTTCATAGGTCACCTTCCTAGCTACATTTTAAAATAAAATTTAATTTTCGTTCAGTAAAACAAAATTATAATAAAATTAATGGTGTTCAAACGTTCTCACAATCTGTAAGGAACGGAGATACGTTTTTTTTCTCATAGGCTGTTGGTTACCCTAGAAACTAAATCTGTTACGCTACTTTAAATCGGCTGGGAACGATGGAGATGATGACGTTACAAGATATAAAACAGAAAGTCCCCCTGGGTTTGTAGCAAAGTGCTAACGTAGGGAAAAATGGGAATACCCAATTATCGAAGACAACAAAATATATAACAACACACACACACACACACACACACACACACACACACACACACACACATATATATATATATATATATATATATATATATATATATATATATATATATATACTGTCTCTTATATTTTGCCCTCCTTGCGATGTTTTTATGTGTTGCGTGCCCGCATTGTTCGCCCTGGATTACATAGAAAAATGCGAGCATGAAAGTAATATGATTAAGATTAAACTTAGAAAAATAAAATGACTAGTTGTTACAACTGGAAAAGAAAAATACAATATATTCTAGTAAAAATTAATAAATTTATAACTTAAAATATTTACGCAATGTTAAATTTAATTTTCAAAAATTCTTAATGGTGCAATATTTTAAGTTATTCATTTATTTTTTACTAGAATATATTGTCTTTTTCTTTTCCAGCTTATACACCTAGTTCTTTTACTTTTCGAAGTTTAATCTTAACTATATTACTTTGCATGCTCGCATTATTCTATGTAATATATATATATATATATATATATATATATATATATATATATATATATATATATATATATATATATACGATGCGAATTTCTATTTATTTAGTTTTATTTCATTTTATTGTATTTATTTATATGCTTAGTCATTTATATTTTATTATCCGTGACCCGATAGGTCAGTATATTATATAGCTATAGAATAGTGACTATGCAGAATTAATGCATAACAATGCTTGTGACTATGCAGTATTAATGTATAAACACACAACAATTGAATGCAACCACACGATAAAACAAACATGGCGACCAGTGACAACAATACGAAATGCATTGGATAATAAGGGTCTTAACATCATTGCCCTTAGATTAAATGAAAAATCTTTTATATAAGAGGGGTGTAATCTGTTGAAAAATAATTGAAGAAAATAACGAAAAGAAAAATAAATACAAGGAAGGAGTGTGCATTGGTACAGGTCCACCTCATTTTTTGTGTGTGTGTTAACAGTCTTTAACATAATAATTAATTGATTAAGTAATATTTAATGGTGTTACCTTTTCAAAACAAATCTTTAAAAAAATGAAAAAGTCCCCCTCACGCACACACGTTTTGAAATGTTTCTAAGTATTTAAAAATGTTTGGAACTTATGGCCTTCACACTGTTCCCTTCCTCTTCCCCTCTCGCAAGCAAAGTTGTAAAAAATGCTTACGTTTACCGCCACGTGGCTAAGAAATAGGTGCTCATTTTGCGTAAATTTTATATAGGAAAGTAGCCCCCAACTTTAAAATGTTTCATTTTTATTATTACTTTTTTCAATTCCTTCTTTTATATTATTAGCAAATGCTGTTGAAACATATCAGCCCATCAAATAAATTTCCATTTTTTTTCAGGTAAACTAAAGCTGTGTTAAGTCGTAAAAAAATACCAAATATCTTTTTAAATATGTAAATTGATGAAGTAGTTTTTTTTACATTAGAAATAAATATTTGTTTTGTTTTTTGTTTGAAAACGTTTCTAACTTAAATGCAATCGAAATCAATTTTAAACATTTGGAATGCTAAAAAACGTATATGTTTTTTGCACTTTTCAGTGTAATTTCGTTTTGTTTATATTAGAATTCTTTAAAAAGTAATATACAGAAATGTAAGGGGGGAATGCGGAAAGAACCATTTGCAAAATGCCGATGTAAAAAACATACAACACCAAAAATATTTGTGTATTTTATTATTGTAAATGAAAAAAAAAACGTGAAAAAAGCGGGACGATTTTATTTATTTAAAACAAACCCAATTTGTAAAAACTTATTTCGATTTTATTTGTTCTTTTTCATTTTGTTTAGTGCAGAAAAATAAGTTTTAAATCTTATTAAAATAGATAAAATAAGAAAAAAGACGATCTTTGTAAATGGTTGATTGAAAAACTATTTGATGATTGTTTTCTTTAAAAAATCGCATCATAAAGCGTAACCGGATACGCGGTTTCAACGCCCAAACAGGGCGATTTGATTTTTTATAATATAATAGATTCATTATATTTATTTTTTTATTGATTTTGATCACTTATCTTTTTCTGTTTATTTATTTAATTTCATTCTTCTTTCCCTTTGATATAAGCGCGTCTTAAAACAATACATACGTTAGATGCAACCGTTAAACTTTAAATACAACACGTGAAACGCTAGCCGTTAACCGAAACGGAACTTTTGTATTACTGAACGTTCATTTCTTATTGATTTGACAGTTCGTTTACTTGCAATTCGAATAGGATTGGAGGTGGGGACGATCCGCATAAAAATCTGCCGAGATGTGGCTCGAAACGGTGCATATTCTCTTCTGATGATCCGACAATATCCAAATAACCGAAGTATAATAGGCCACAATTAAAAATAACGTACGACTAATTTCTGAATAAAATAACTCTGAAAAGAAAGTGATAAAATGACCCATATTTCTATTCCGACTAAGCGACACTAACTGGAAGCCGAATGAAAATACTTCACATTTGAAAACAGCTAAAAACCATATTTAAATCTACAATCTCTTGAATCTGAGACGAATCATTGTACATTTTATTGATTCTTTTCCATTTTTAATCCATATCGTTGGATCTATCTTTTTCAATAATGACAGCTTGTGTAGCACCATCCATACGTATTGGAGATGCTGATAGCACATGTTCGATGCATAAGTTTGTTACTAATACCATCAGCAACTGACGTCATATTTTATATAAAATCCCCCCCTAAAATGTTGGCATTAACAAAGATTGAGGATGAATCTCCCAACGCGCCTCAAACATCCATTTGGTTCTTTATATCTCCCCGAGCGTTTTACCCTGCCTGTATATGCTTTCAGACGAAATTGACGAAAAATTACATCGCTTGTTGTATTAAACACAAATATTCCTATGATTGATTTTACAAGAGCACGAGCGAAAGCAACGCCATTCGATCTTTATGAAATTGTCTTCCTCTCTAAATTCAGCTTTTATTATAAGACTATAACAACATACATAACATTCCAATATGGCCAAACTCCCTGATGCATTTTTCGAGTATTATCAGTTAATTTCATTCGATTTTAGAATTTCCTATAATAATTCTGATCTTCTTGACTCTCAAACGACATTCAAAAATAGCCGGTGTAACATTTACTTACTAAATATTCTACTACTCTTCGCCATTGGATACAGTTTCTTACCCGTGATATAATCTTTCAAACATTATAATCTTCTAAATAAATACAGTCGTTATCACCATATAAGAATCCGATTTTTATGGCATTTTATTTGCTTGATTACATTTTTGTGAAATATTTGAATATACGTTTCCTATTTTTCTCATACAGTAAAACGCATTCGATTACATAAAATCTAAACTATAATACTTCTGCTTAAAAATATTATTCTTAACAAATACTTCAATTCTTCACATTATTTTCAATCTTTGATATACTTTCACGGAATATTATTCTTAACAAATGCGATATAATATATCAGCAGTTTCTTATTCACAATATAGTTAACGTGGATGGATTTTCTAGGAATTGTGCAATGTTTCTATTTGTCAGTGAATTCCACGGGTTTAAAAACTCTTTCATAACTGCTTCAGCCTTAAAGGTTTCTCTTTCCCCAATTTAGTACAGAACAGAACAAACCTGAAAAACAAAATTATATCACGAATGTTACATTAATATACGACACTGCAATGCGACTTATATTATTTTTCAACGACTAACCTTGGAAATAAAATTCATTAATTAGATTAAATACATCTAGTTAAAGGTTAAGAATTATATTCATTGTGCGCCCCCCATTTTTATTTCTGTAAAACAAATTTTAGCCACGAAAGTTCGCCTATTTTTTACTTTTCTACTTTCCTATCTTGTACGAAACAATCACAGATTTGGATAAAAATAAATGCCATCTCCTTGAAAAGCACGTTATATATTGTAACGCAATATCTAAAACATTGAGCTAACGTTTATGGACGTAATTCACTGAGACGTTTAAGAGCTTCGTAGCTCACTACCATTCTTCGTAGTTCACTACCGTTCTTCATAGTCACTGTTGTGAGTTTAGAGCGCTAGTGCGCATGCGCACTAGCGCTCTAAACTCACAACACTCTCCACCACATTTTATTTATATTTCGGGTTGCAGGTGATCTTCCTTCCCCTTTTTGTAGCTTCTGGAAGAAATTTGAAAAAAAAGTACTTCATGCCAGTGACGTTCGTCCAATTGCCTGGTTTTGAGCGCAAGTTTGATCGTTTTCCAGATTGTGCCATTTACTCTCTCGCATTGTCCATTGCCGATTGGATGGTATGGAGTTGAGTGGGTAATCACAACTCCATGTTGCCAGACAAACTCTTTTAGTTCACATGAAATAAACTGACTTCCTCGATCACTATGGATGGAATCTGGGCAGCCAAAAAAGGTAAATAAATTCTGGAGACAATTTATAACAGTTTTTGTTGATATGTCTTGACATGGATAGACAAAAGGATAGCGTGAATATTCATCTACAATCACAAGTAGGTATTTGAGATACTTCGTAGATTGTTTCGGTCCCATGAAATCTATTGAAAGACGTTCAAAGGGGGATCGGGAATGGATTAATCGACCTGATGGAGGTTTGAAGAACCTTGGTTTTAGTTCAGCACATATTTGACATTCAGCGCAGGTGCGCTTAGTATCTTCCATGGAGAATGGTAGATTCTTCTGCCTCACGAAATGATAGAGTCTCGCTACTCCAGGATGAAAAAGTGCTGCGTGCAGGTCCTTTAGTGATAATGAGCGCGAAGCAGAGCATGATCGAGAAAGGGTATCTGCAGAGTTATTAAGAGAACCTGGTCTATATACTATCTCATAAGAATAGTTTGAAAGTTCAAGTCTCCACCGAAGCAGCTTATCGTTTTTAATACGATTTGGTGTCTGCGTGTTGAACATAAATGATGCAGCCTGTTGGTCAGTAATAATGGTAAAGTGTCGACCGAGTAAGAGGTCACGCCATTTACGCACAGATTCTACAATGGCTGCCGATTCACGTTCCACTGCTGAATGTCGACGCTCTGACTGCGTTAGAGTTCTGGAAAAATATGCTACTGGACGTCCATTCTGGGAAAGGCAGGCTGCTAATGCTGTCGTAGATGCATCAGTTTCTATCGTAAAAGGAACTTCATCCTCAATGGCTGCAACCGAAGCCTTGCAAATTTCATCTTTCATGGCTTGAAATTGATTTTTGAGTTTCTCAGTGATAGGACAGGACGTAATGTTTAATAAATGTGAAATCCGATCTGAGAAATTCTCTATCCATGGTGAATAGTATGAGAAGAGACCTAGAGCCCGCCGGAGTGACTTACTGCAGTTCGGAATCGGTAATTCTTTTTAGTGGTGTAAGTCAGGACTGATTGTTCCATTTTCCAATAAGTGCCCTAGAAACTTTAGTTTGGTTATACCATATTCACATTTTACAGGGTTTAGTTGCAAATTAAGACGGTTGATAACCTTTCTAAAAGCTTCCATATTTTCGTTTGATTCTTCATTAGTTTTTCCTCCGATGACAATGTCATCAATGTAGGCAAATGTACCTTGGAGTTCATGTTCTTGAATCAGATTATGCATAATACGTTGAAACACAGCTACTGAGTTCGTTAGCCCAAAAGGTAACCTAGAAAACTCGTATAGTCCTCCGTCAGCTTCAAATGCTGTATAAATTCTCTCGTCTCTACGTATAGGGCATTGATAATATGCAGACTTCAGGTCCAACTTATTGAAAATTTTGTACTGTGATAGTTGGCGTATGATATCCGAAATTTTGAGAAGCGGAAAAGCATCCAAAAGTGTAAACCGATTTATAGTTGCAGAATAGTCAACGACCATGCGACGCTTATGTCTTTCATTTCTAGTTACTAGTACTTGGGCTCTCAATGGGGAAATTCGATTTGATTATGATACCTTCTTTTAATAATTTTTGTATCTCATTCCGGATAAATTCGCAGTCCGATGCTGAGTAGTTTCTGCTTTTTGTTGCGATGGGTTTACAATTCTTTGCTAAATTAGCAAAAAGAGACGGTGGCTCGATTTTCATCTGAGTGACGTTACAAATCTGTAAAGATGGTATCTTTCCGTTATAACGGAATTCCACCCGGTTATGCAATTGCATGAACTCTTGTCCTAGTATAATTGGAGCACACAAGTTGGGAAGGATAGATAGACGGATATTAGTGTAAATTTGTCCATTAACAGCGATGGACGCAACACAGTGTCCTAAGGTTTTGCTCGTGAGATTCGAGGAAGCCATGCTTACCGTATCATTAGAAAGTAATATACTAAGGCCGAGTGATCTCACGATGTTCATTCGTATAAAGTTATGAGTGCTTCCACTGTCTACCATAGCTTTCAAACAGGTACTATTAATTGTTGCATTTACTACAGAATATTGTGTGCATGGAGTGCATTGGGATGACGCAGTGAGGGCAATATATGCAGAACTAGTCCTGGTATTATAAGTTGTTTGTTTTATTTTAGATCGGCAGACTTTAGAGAAGTGGCCCCTCTTTCCGCATTTAAGGCAGTCAGCATTCCGAGCTGGGCAAATATTTCGAGAATGATTTTCTCGTCCACAGAATTGGCATCTGGCGAAGTGAGTCGCCTGATTATTTCTGGAAACAGCAGCACATTCATTAGTTAGTTCCAAACTAGAGTTATTTTCAGATTCATCTGCATGAATAGATGCCTTTGCTACAATTGATGTGTCATAAGCTGCTGCATTATGTTGGGCCATTTCTAGACTTCGTGCAGTTGCTACGGCAGGATCTAGGTTAATTTCAAAACTTTCAAGTAATCTCTGCCTAATAGTTGAGGAAGTGAGACCTGTGATAAATGCGTCACGTATCGCTAGCTCCGCATGTTGAGAGGCAGTAACATCTTCAAATTTACAATCCTTAGAAAGATTCTTTAGTTTTAGGAGAAACTGATCAATAGATTCACCTTGATTTTGTTTCCTAGTGGCGAGAAGGTGACGAGCAAACACAGAATTTACCGGTTTTACATAGGTTGCTTGAAGGATGCTAATAGCCCTCTCGAATATTGAACAGTGAGATATAAGAGAATAGACTTTCGGTGAGATGAAATTAATCAGAATACTTAACTTATTCGGAGGATTTTGAGGATGAGCGACTGTGAGAGAGTCGATGCAGTTGATGAGGGTACGATACCAATGATTCCATTTGTCAGCGGTTGTATCTGACGATCCTTCGAATTTACCAGGTCTCAGTATAGCATCCATTGTTGCTGTTAATTTTTAATTTTATGTTGAATAAATTGCAATGATGTGGTGGAGAGTGTTGTGAGTTTAGAGCGCTAGTGCGCATGCGCACCAGATGTTTACAAATAGAACGAAATTGGCGCCTTTTCCCAGCTTAGTCGTTCGTTACCGACCATGTTGTTGTACCTGCTGAATTTTATATTGAATAAATTGTAATGAAAAATAAAAACCTTTCTAATATCTTAAAAGGTTTTTATTTTTCATTACAGTCACTACCATCATTCATAGCTTACTACTAATCCTCGTAGTCATTTCCATTCTTTGCAGCTCATGACTATTCTTCATGGTCACTAGCATGGAATAAGAATGCTATTGTTTTTAAACTCATTCATAAGACGTTAACAATTCTCTTAATAATGTAATAAAAAAATGAAATAAACACTTTTTTGTTTATTAAAAACCCTGTCAAAAATAATACAATCTATAAGCGACAGAAGTAAAATAATAAAAATACTCCCTGCACCAAATTTCTTTTGTATTTAATATGCATAAATAACCATATTTTGATACTTGTGCAGTTTACGGATTGTGATATTTCTTTTAAATGGATTGTCGAGTAAAATTAATTTTTTATAATATCTTATCGTTATTAAATTGTTAGGGAACTGTAGAGAACAGTTTACCTGTTAGATTGCAAAATGATAACATTATTTTTATCACCACGGTTCGTGAGTTGCTTAAAAATCGTTAGTAAAAGCATAATATATCTATCACTCAATCAATCCTCTCTCTCTTTCTTTCTCGCTCTCTTTCTCTCTCTATCGATCTATCTATATGAATTAAATTAATATATATATATATATATATATATATATATATTAGTGCATTAAAATTTGAGCTCGGTTAAGATAATAATTTGATAATTTCTTTTTGCCCTCTGTAGAGCATTCCTTTAAATTCTGCGGAATAAAGATTTTTGAAAATTGTTTTGGAGCATTCTGTCGTACAATAAATTTATTTTCTTTATATATATATATATATATATATATATATATATATATATATATATACTTTAGAATGAAATTATCCGACAATCAGCTGGTATAGTAACCTGTGATTATAAGATTTACAAGATATTACTGGGAGTAATATTCTATAAGTATTATCCCACAAAAATGAGAGAAAAAGGGAAAAGAACATATTTAGACATGGCATTCCGATCATCAGAAGTGGAAAAACCGGCATTATAACACTATATATTGTTAATAGTGTACTGCAGCTGTCTGGGTATCCAACACGTAGTCCCAACTACAGAAGAAGTACAAACATTTATTTTGTATGTTGGAATATCCGCACTCTACTTGGCAATGGCTCTCAGCCAGAACGTAAGACTGCTCTTGTTGCACTCAAGCTAAAAAAAAAAAAATGGGATCAATATTGAAGCCCTTAGTGAAACGCGCCTGGAAGGCAACTCGCAACTAACCGAAGAGAAGGGCGGATATATCTTTTCATGGAGCGGCAAAGGCCCAGAAGAGCCTCGTCATTCCGTAGTAGACACCTTGCCAAGTCATTAGCAACCCTTCCAAAGGGGTTTTCGGATCGTCTCATGACATTAATTCTCAATCTAGAATGCGATACCCGCGCCGTATTAATTAGCTGTTATACTCCTACGTTAGACAGACCAGAGCCGGAAGAAAATATATTTTAACTAATAACTGAGAGAAATTGTCGCGAATGTGCGATATAAGGAAAAACTTGTACTCTTGGGTGATTCTAATGCTCGTGTGGATAATGCATTATGGTGTTTTGAATCATCACGTGTTTTGAATCATCATGTTTTGAATCATCATGTTTTGAATCATCATGTTTTGAATCATCATGTTTTGAATCATCATGTGTTGGTTGTATGAATGGAAATAGTCTTCTTTTGTTGTCACTTTATAGAGAGTTTAATCGGTATTTCAACAGAAAAATTCCCACAAGACTACGTGGATGCACCCTCCTTCAAGGAATTGGCACTTGATTGACTACATCATCACGAAAGATGTGACATTAAAGACTTTCATACCACTCGTCCATTCTATACAAGTAGTTATCTATACAAGTTGTTATCTATACAAGTTATCATCTAACCGATTATGCAAACAGATTAACGTCCTTCCATTAAAGAACACCGCTGTAACAAGCGGTCCCGCGTTGATCATTCATTAGATTCTGTTGAAATAACTTATGATATTGAATCTTCATGGAAATCATTACGCGACGTAACGCACATATCTGTATTGGAAGTTCTGAACTTACTTATCCGTAAGAATCAGGACTGGTTTGATGATCAAAATGCTGAGGCACAGGATTTGATCAACGAGATGCACAAGACTCACAAAATTTGGATTGAGGATAAGAAATTCACATCAAATAAGAAAGAATACAACGTATCCAAAAGAAGGTCCAGAAAAGACTACAGCAGATGAAAGACGAATGGCGGTCGTCACATGCCAAATCAGTGCAAGACGCGTTTGATAGAAACGACTTGAAAGCCTTTTATGAAGGTATTTAGAAAGTTTTTGGGTCACACGAATCTGGCATTTCTCCACTATCTGCAGGTGATTTCACACTGAGTTGATATTTTGATTAGCTGGAAGACGCACTTTGAAGTAGTTCTAAACAATGCTTCCACAATTGATGGAGAAATAATTTTATCTATCACTGAGCTACGTGAAATTCCTCTCTTTCCTTCCAGCATTACATGAGAGTTTTTTTTTGCTATAAAGCAAATTTTTTTGTGGCAAAAAGTCTGACCATGACATTCCCACATGACATATGCTTGGCTGTCGGCCTGACACACTTATCTTTGTACCCCTCACCTGAACACCGCCGCACATGCTAAAGACCATCAGAACCAAACATTAAATCTCGTTTCATCAGACCATTGGATATGGTTCCAATAATCTATGCCCTTTATTGATATGTCTTAAATAAACTGTTTGCGGCTTTCTTGTGTATTGCCTTCAGAAGAGGCTTCCTCTTGGGGCGACAGCCATGCACACCAGTTTGAGGAGTACAAAGATAAGTGTGTCATGCCTACAGTCAAGCATTCTGGTGGGAATATCATAGTCTGGGGCTGCATGAGTGTTGCAGGTATTGAAGAGCTGCATTTCATTGAGGGAAATGTGAACTCCAACACGTACTATCAAATAAGGCAAGAGAGCATGATCCCCTCCCTCCCTCTGGTCGTAGAGCAGTGTTCAAGCATGACAATGACCCAAAACACACATCCAAGACAACCACTGCTTTACTGAAGAGGCTGAGGGTAAATGTGATGGCCTGGCCAAGCATGTTTCCAGACTTGAACCCAATAGAACATCTTTGGCGCATCCTCAAGCAAAAGGTGGAGGTGCGAAAAGTATCAAATATCCGTCACCTCCGCAACGTCATAATTGAAGAGTGGAAGAGCATTCCAGTGACTACATGTGAAGCTTTGGTAAACTCCATGCCCAGCAGAGTAAAGGCAGTTTTGGATAATGATGGTGGCCACACAAAATATTGAGAGTTTACATGTTGTATGTTAATATTCGTAAGGGGTTTACTCACTTTCGTTGCCAGAGATTTAGCTTTTAAAGGCTATATTTGGAGTTATATATAGGGGAAAATAAGTTCTGTTATATATGTTACTGACAGACTACATTTCATTGTGTCATAAAATCATTTTCTTAGTTGTCCCATGAAGAGATATACTTAAATAATTGGAGAAGTGTGAGGAGCGTACTCACTTTTGATACTCTGTATATTATAATTTGATTAAATATGTGTTAGATCCTACAAAAAATGGCTTTGATTTGTAGCAATTCGTTAACGTTTTTAACGATTTTGATTTTGCGTTAAAATTATGGACACATTTTATGCACACAGTACGCATAAATTAATTAGGGCATTTCTATATCATTAAAAACTAAATTTGTAATTATTACATTTTTATTAATGCAGTATCGATACTAACTAAAGACTTGACGATGTTGCTTTTGTTAATACCTTAAAATCTGACTCTACGTAGAAGAATGTACTTTTTCTATTTATGATTTTCGTAAAAATATAATTTTTCTATGTTTTTCTGCTTTTCTTTTGAGATGAGGCTTCATTTTGTTTATTCATGTTTAAACGAACTGTTGATCTCATCAACATAGCTGTTGTTTTACCCTGTTTCGGCCAACTCATCCCATGGCCTGCTTGGGTTTGATATCGCTAGCTTCGGACAATGCTCAGCTAGAACCGTAGAGACTCAACGCTTTATACACTGCATCACGGGCCCCTTTCTTGAAATACAGCTACAAAACTCAGCACTTCTATTCCGTCGCCGTTAATCACTTTAAGGGGGCCAGAAGATGAGTTGACTGAAGCGTAGTAAAACAACAATGAAGATGAGGATAACAGTCCGCGAATGAAAGAATGCACAAAACATTTTTCTGCATCACATGTAAATATGACGTTAAAATCTGTAAAAAATAATTGTATCTCAGTGTTCCCTTTTCTCCTGTATCGTCCGTTTTATAACATAAATAAAAATCATCTGCAGAAATTTAAAAATGTATGCAAACAGAATTTTACCTCTAATCAATAATTATTGACATAAGTTTTTTTTTTAGTTCGATTGAAACTGTTTATCACCTTGGACATGTTTTTATTTAGATTTCTGATCGATTTCTCATAAATCCAATTACACATTTCAGGCATACCTTTTCAAGATCAATATCGATCATATTAAGGATCCTTTATTTTAGTGACGATTTTATGATACCATGAAAATGTTTTTGAAATTCATCAGTGGTAGATTCGTTAATTTCTAAATACTTTGGGCTTTCTATAATGCAACTCGGAAAGAGTCAATTCGATAAATTGGTGCGATATATGAAAATGAACTGGAAATAATTAAAAAAAAAAACGAGAAAACGATCTATTTCTTTTGCGTCACAATAATACAATTACATCAGCTTCATAACATAAAAATCATTTTTTTTATATGGGTGTCACCACTTATCAAGGCCCAGAGGCCACTCGAGGATAAGGGTTAATAGGTATACATTAGTCATTGTGATTTTAGCATAGTAAACAGTGGGAATTTTGTAACTTGGATTACTTAGGGGGACGATTCAATTAGAACTTGTTCACATTGGACATTTTCTTTTTTTTTTCATAGGTATCAACACATTATCAAGGCCAAGGGGCCACTCAAGGATAAGGGTTAAAGAGTGTTCAATAGAAATTGGACAATATAATAATCATTAGTAATGAAAATTTGTTAAATGTGATAACTTATATGGAACGGCTCATCAAGAACTTATTTACGTTAGACTTGAAGACAACCATATTGTAGTCAGCCGGAAAGCAGGAAAACGGAAGACAATTCCACAGGCGTGCAGTTCTAATAAAAAAGCTTTGTTCATGGAATCTACGTTTAGGTTTAGGCACAGATAAAGAGTGGGGGGGAATTATTGATAGTGTTTACAGCTAGACGAGTGTTTCTTGTGAAAGTTTTGCGAGGGGGGACCATAGATTGAAGCTCAGTCGACCACTTTCCATGAAAATAACGATACATCAGAGACAAACTCGCAACATCTCTTCTGTGAGATATAGGTTGCAAGGAAGAGAAAAGGACATCTCCTACGAGGCTACGAAGTCTATTTTGAACTCTATCAAGGCAGGACAAGTCCTTTCTAGCAGCTCCTGCCCAGATGTGGCAACAGTATTCCATCCTTGGACGTACCTGGCTCTTATATAGATAGAGAATTGCATCATCAGTGAGATATATACTGGATCGATAGAAAGATCTAACCATTTTTCCAGCGGCATTGGCAACAGATTTGATGTACGTGTTCCATTTAAGATCAGGAGTAATGGTCAAGCCCAGAAGCTTGTCAAAACTTGAGGCCTCCTGAAGACGAGGGCCATTCATTTCAATTGATGCCAGATGTGGATCAGAATGTTGATGATGTAAAGAGAGAAGCTTGGTTTTAGATGCATTAAAAGTAACCAGCCACTCCTTTCCCCATTGTACTACATGCTCAAGATCAGAGGAGAGAGAATTGGAGAGAACTTGGTCGTTTACTGTCTTAGATGTGCTACCATAAATGGTAGTGTCGTCAGCATAAATGTCTACAAATGATGTAAGGATGTGATTTGGAAGATCATTAATGTAGATCAGGAAAAGAGTTGGAGCAGGATGGACCCCTGAGGGACACCGGCATTAATACTGTGGGCTTCTGATGTTTGCCCCTCAACTACTACTCTTATGAACCTATGATTTAATAACTGAGAAGACATTTCCAGCTATACCATAGCTAGAGATCTTATGAAGTAAACCTTTATGCCATACCCTATCAAAGGCCTTAGATATGTCAAGAGCAATTGCCCTAGAAAGGTTTCCTCCGTCGAGAGATTTGCTAATCCTATGCGATATAACTGTAAGCACATCTGCTGTAGATCTAGCAGAACGGAAACCATATTGAGTGTCACTAAGAAGGTTATTTTTGTTGAGATGGTTGGTTACTTCTGTATTTAACACAGATTCCAGCAACTTACTCATGACGCACAGGAGACTTATTAGCCTGTACTGAGAGGGGGATGAGCGATCACCTGAATTCTTAAATACAGGGCATACTGATGAAAATTTCCAGGGAGATGGGAAACTATTCTCCTTAAGACAACGTTTAAATAGTTTTGTAAGTATGGGCGCTAGTTCAGGTTGAAGTTTTTTAAGTACTATAATTGGAATACCGTCCGGGCCAGTTGCTTTACTGGAATCAAGGTTTTTGATTAGCTTGGCAACATCACGTACAGATATACGTATATCACATAGTGTGTTTTCAGATACAGGAGGAAATATTGGGGGTTGGCGGTCTTGATCGCAAAAGGTAGAATTAGCTGCAAAGTTCTTGACAAAGAGTTTGGCTTTGTCTGATGCGGACGAGATTACCTCAGGTCCATTGATGATAGTTGGGATGGAGCACACGCTTCTGTTCAGAATTCTGTTTGCTATTTGCCAAAACTGGTGGGAACCAAGCCGCTGCTCAGCTACTTTGGACTTAACAGATTGAGCATAAAACCATCTTGCGCTCTTTATTACTTTCTTACAATTGTTGCTGGCAGTCCTGAAAGCGGCTTTAGTTTCCATACATCTATTACGTTGGAAACAGTGGTAAAAGTGATTTCTGTGCGCAATGGCAGCAGCACATTCTGGAGAGAACCATGGCTGGCTGTTAGGTTTTTGCTGAAACTTTTTCGAGGGTATGAAACGGTCAATACCTACAATTAACCATTCCGTCAGGTCTAATACTATAGAGGACGCATCCTTTTTAAATATGGAATGCAGAGGTAGATCAGTTATAAATGTACGGAAGCTATCCTAGTCAGCCTTAGTGTATTGATATACTGTACGATGGAGAGGTACGTCTGGGGACTTATTACATTTCATTTTTATCTTAATTGATACAACAGAGTGGTCGGAAGATCCAAGAGGCGACAGAACAGAAACTGAACATAGTTCAGGGCAAGTTGTGAGAAAAAGGTCTAGTAGGCTCGCATACTGGCCGTCATTGTCGGGCACACGGGTGGGTCCCTGAACAATCTGAGTGAGGTCATAGGCAATGGAGAAATCATGACAGAACCTCCCCTCATCATCGGTCTTGTTTGAGTGGGTCAACCATTCGACGTTGTGAACATTGAAGTCTCCACATACGTGAATCATTGTCCATAATTTATTTTCTACAAAAACTTCAACTCGAATTTTCAAGCATATTTAAAGTTAAATGTTTGTTCGATGAACACGCATATGTAAATCCCTAGCTAATCATCAGTATGGCGCATAAACTCGTAAATAGCTGTACATTTAATTATAGAAGCACATTAGGAAAAGAGTATGAAGCGCACACGCACATATGCACATAAATATTTTTAACAAACACTCATGCATATACACACATATATATGAGCGGTTTATGCAACGAGTATGAGTACAAATTTTGCCACACAGAAAAGTGTTAGCAACCACATATCTAGTTGTGAATTTCTAGGGGAGTACAGTTACTATACAGTGCGACACATTGAGTATATAAATTATTTCATTGGACTATCTGTAAAAAGTTAAATATCAAATGGAGCAGCATATCTTGCGAACATATAACGGTAAGTAGAGTTGAAAATAAGTCATAAAGCATCCATTATGATTATGCAATTCTTACAACAACATATATAGAAACAGAGCTGATAAATCTGACATACTTATATAAGACCTGAGACAATTAGCAACCTAAATAGAAGTCAGGGATTCTGACTTACACAATACTGAGAATGGAAATAACTAAATACGTAAGTCTTATGCACGACACGAAAAGAAATTGTAATCTTAGGAAGATCCCTATCATTCTAATACTATAAGATCAACTGGATTGATGTAAAAGGAATTCAAAAACTGGTGAATATATCTAGTGAAGTCAGTGCAGTTGATACAAATTACATGTGCCCATTGTTTTATCAACAATTACTATTATATTAGGAGTATTTTCTTTATATTTTTCGTTAATCTTGGTGATAGTAGAGTTTTTGTTTTTATGAAATAGCAGGGTGACTCTTTTAAGAATAAATTTCATTGAATCTTCAGTAGAAGTGGTTAAAGTATTCTAAATGTTCCAAAGTGGTTAAAGTATTCTAAATGTTCCAAGACTTTTGCTGTTTCCCTTTGATAATCCTTTCCCCCAAGATACTTATGTAGGACAGGTCTTGTGGTTCAGAAGAGCTTTATCCTGAGCTTAGAAAGTAATTTCCTCCTTATTAAACATATCGAATAATTCAGAAAGATGAACATGTATCTCGATTTGTAATAAATTCGGCGAAATGCGATGAACTTCGTAAATATTTTCTTAAATTTCTTTTACATAAATATTAATTGTTTGAAAAGTTCTAGCTTCAATAGAAAAGTTTCCAATTACATTATAGCTTACCTGTATTTAGTTGTGGATTTACATTAAATTTATCTCACAACGAATTGACAAATTGTCGCTGAAATTTCTTCCGCAAAACTCATAATGAGGAATGATTTTCTTTCGCGTTCACATTTGCAATCTGATTTCTATTTTGCGCCTGCTTCAATTCTCAGGAAAAAATTCAGTTTTTATGTACACTTTTTACATATGCAAGCAACGAATGGATTTTCGGAATATTTTCTCAAGTCATTTTCTAATTTGTCTGAGTAATAAACCTGTTATTAAAATATGGAAAAATGTTTTCATTTGAAGAACTTTATGATTTCCCTCGGCAACCAGCAAATTATAAACTCATGCAAGTTTTTCATTTAATTATATAAAAAATACTTAGCGTGTGTTTTTTATTAGGAGTTCCATTAATATTATTGTTATTTAGCTTATTCATATTCTTAACAGTGATATGAGTATGATAATCATTATTACAATTATTCGTAGGAAAGTCATTTTTATTTCCATTCTTTTAATTAGGTATCTCATCATTATTGAAAATCTGATATAGCGGAATTATCTGGCGGTTCCAATTAGATATTTCACAACAAAACATCCTTTCAATATTGCATCACTTAACCTGGTATCGTCGAAGTCGAGAACCAAACACCAGCTTTTCAAACGTTTTTTGTTATTCATAGGAATCCAACCATGATTTCTACAATTATTGTCTTATTTTATCGAACTCACTCCAGACGAGACATGAACCCACTCGATATAAATAACAAAAATGAAATATGATTATCGGGAAGAAAAGAGCACCCTACTAATTTTAGTCGTGAAAAGACCAAGACTATATGTAGGAGGAAAACTGTCAAAAGAAGGAGTTCCACAAGCTTGCGGTTCTTTGGAAAAGGCTACGGCAATAGATATTTCAATGGGGTATTAAAATATAGAATTGATGGAGACCACTAGAAAACGAATTAAATGTGGAAAAACAAAAAAAAAATACATAAGAAACAACATGCTATAATTGCATTTATAGAAAAAAATGAAACTAGCAACATCGCGTCCGTGAGAGAGGTATGCATAGAAAACGAAAGTGTTGTGGCACATATGCGTTTCTGAATATTATAAGGAATCTTAAATGGGACAAAGACTCGCTTGAGAAAATGTGACAAAGTCTGGTAGTATATTTGTAGATATAAACAATAGCTTCACATGTGAGAAAGTGTTTGGAGCGATAGAGAGAATCAAATTTACAAGAATACAATGAATTTAATCTATGAACTCCAGTAAAGTTTTGATAGGAAAATAATAGGAAAAGAATACCAATAAATTTTATAGTCGCTTTATCTTCAGAAACAGAACCATCCATGAGAATCACAGTAAGAAAAGGGACACATCTACGATTGAAAGACACGGGCTGAATCTTAACATCTTTACAGAAAAAAGTTTCCCCCTCAATTCACAACTGAACTAGGGTCAACTTCAACATCAATTTTATATTTAAACTGATCCGAGGGAAATGAGCAGGAGTGAACACCAGATTACAGAGTAGTATCATCAGTTTAGATTTTAATTTGCAGTATATTATTCTTTAGAAATCCATTGATACAAGAGAAAAATGATTCGTATTAATCTGAATAATTATTTGACTATTTGCAGACATTATCGATGTTTCATTTATAAGATTACTTTGTATCTGATCCTTGTTGTTGATCTCTCTGAACCTACGACAGCGCAGCGTTAGGTGTGTCAGAAATTTCGTGAAAAATATTTAATAATCCCCCCCCGTCTTTCCAAGCTTATAACTCCTCGAAAAATATAATTCAAGCCCTAATTTATTTTTCAATTAAAGGAGCAAGGACCAAGGTTTCATTAAAAAAACAAAACAAAAAAAAAAAACAAACAACGTGTTTTTTTTTAAAAGGTTTTAAACTTCGGACTTTACAGGTAAATTTCTAAAAAAACACTATTTTTTTGTTTTAAATTTGAATATATTATTTATTGATCATTTATCTTCAATTTGTGATATATAACACTTTGGTGAGTAAATTAATTATTTACTTTTTAATAGACATTTCAAAATGGGAGGCGTGAAATCATTCGACCACCTGTCTTTCCAAGCTTATAACTAATCGAAAAATGTAATTCAAGCCCTACTTGTTTTTTCAATTAAAGGAGCAAGGACCAAGGTTTCATTTAAAAAAATAACAAAAGAAAAAACAAACAGCGTGTTTTTTTTAAAAAGGTTTTAAACTTCGGAATTTACGGGTAAATTTCTAAAAAAACACTTTTTTTGTTTTAAATTTGAATATATTACTTATTGACCTTTTCTCTTCAATTTGTGATATATAACACTTTGGTGAGTAAATTAATTATTCACTTTTTAATAGACACTTGACAATGGGGGGGGGCGTGAAAAAAAAAATGTTTGTCTAAAATATTATATTCGGTTTATTGGGAAGATCATAAAATTTCACATTGACCCTAAAAATATAAAAAATGTAATCAATAGAAAAATTTTGATAGATTTTTAAAGTTTAAAAATTGAAAAATACCTAGCTCGTAAAATTCAATTAATTTCATTACTGTTTAAAAAAAATATTTTTATTACTTTTAAAACAACTTTATTAGTTTATTTTGGAAGTATAATCCATAAAGAAAATAAACAACCCACTTTTAAAAGGGAAATTACGATTTTTTTTATTTTGTTCGCAGTTTCGTGTAAGGGATGTCAAAAATTCCTACAAAAATTCTTATACACCTAGCGCAGCGTGACGATCCAGCGTTCTATGTTCGAATCCATGCCGAACATCGGATCACTCTATTAAGAAATTATTACATATGTGGGTTCTTGATTCTAAAAATAACAATTGCATATACTAATGCTGGCACAACAGATTTACACATGCCGATAATTCGTATTTCTGATATTGCATTTTATGTTAATTCACGGAACATCCTTTCTCTCTGCACTTGTATTCTATACTGTTTTGTATGCCTACACTCTAAGATTCTGCTGTATCTTAGGTTTATCTTACTTTTATGGCAATAATATGAGTTGTATTTTTTGAAAAACAAATCATAATAATAGTGTAAATATATTTTATTATTAAAAGGTAATGCTTTTGAATGACTCCATTTTACAATGGCATCGTATTTATCTTTATCATTATAAAGTTAAGTATGTGTTTATATATTTGTATGCAATAGAGTCACGTCTAAACAAATAAGTTGATAATTATTCATTTTTTAATACATTTGTTAGGCGTAATCAATTATAAAGTGTGCTTTATTTAGTTTGATTTACTTTTGTGCAACCGAAGTATAAACAGGAAAACGTTATTTGTTAAATTCAGATGCATCTGATTATTATTATTATTATTAATATTATTATTAGTTTCATTATTAATATTATTATTAGTTTCATTATTGATATTATTATTAATATAATTATTAATATTATTAATTATGTTTTTATGATTATAAATATTGTTAATATTGATATTATACATATTATAATTATTTATATCATTAATATTATTATTAATTTTATTAATAATAATATTATTAATATTATTCTTATTAATATTGTTATTACGATAATTAATGTTGTCATTATCATTATTAATAATGTTATAATTATTATTATTAGTTATAATATGATTATAAATTTTATTATTAAAAATATTGTTAATATCATTACTATTAATAATGTTGGTAGTATTATTTTTTTTATTATTATTATTATTATTATAATTATTATTAATAATATGAATATTATTATGATTATTAATATCATTATTAAGTTTATTATTATTAATATCATTAATATTATTATGAATAATGTTATTATGATAGTTAATATTCTCCTTATTAATATTATTACAATTATTATTATTATTAATAATAATATTTTTATTAATACTATTATTACTATTAATGTAAATATTATTTTCATCAATATTGTTCGTAGTATAAGTATACTTATTAATATTATCATTAATAATTTAAAAATTAATATTATTATTTTAATTATTTATATTTATTATTATTATTATTATTATTATTATTATTGTGGTTATTGTTGTTGTTTTAACAATTATTTTTTATCGTTTCTACTTATAAGCGAAAGCGTTATTGTCCCCATTCATTATGCTCGTTTTTTTTCAGTCTCTCACTTAATAAGAAAATATAAAGAAACTGAATAATAAGAAATAATCTGAATATGTTTCTTTCAAAAAATAAATACTAAACAAGTTACGAGAAATGAAAAGAAAAACGGACCTTAATGACGAAATTGGTTTAGTTAATGATTAAGACAAATGTATGAAAAACAAAATGCATTCAAATTGAAATTGGTGCAGATGATTGCCATGGGCAATGACAGCGAATGTAGACGGGAAAAAATCGTCACACGAAATAACTAAAGTCATTATGAAAAATAATGAAAAAGGGAATAAATTAAAAAATCATGATAAAAAATCTTAAAATGTCTACTTTTTCATTTAAAGTAGAAAAAGCAATATTTTTCTTCCTTCGTTGATCTTCTCAATTACTTAGCATCTTTGTACGGATTGACACACGCCAATCAATCGTGCCGTTTTCTAATTTCGGAAAGCAGAAGGGAGTGTGAATACATCGATTTCCGAACTCGGCAGCATCGATTTCCGAAATATGCTAAAACACATAAAATGTTCAATTCAACATACTGTATCCCTTATGCTTAAAATCATACATTCATTTTTAGTTTTGTAATTAAACTTTCCTTTGATTTAATTTAGTATCCATAAAGTATGAATGTATATATATATATATATATATATATATATATATATATATATATATATATATATATATATATATAACCATATATATAATGTTATTATGATTGTAAATATTGTTATTATTAATACAATTACAATAATAATAATAATAATAATAATAATTATTATTATTATTATTATTATTATTATTATTATTAATATGATATAAACACCACATGCTTATTCAATTATATTTCACCCTTTATATCAATCCTTTTATTTATAAAGCTCGATATATGTTAAATATAACTATAAAGCATATTCAAATAACTGAAAAAATGTATATATTCTTAATTCCAATATTAACGTTTATTTCTTTCAGTTGTATAATTCTTGACAACACCTGTTTTGTAGCGCAGAAGCGACTATTATGTCAAGTTTTGAATATTTCTCTCCTGAATAAGCATAAGAAATCATAAAGTTTTACAGAAAATAAAGAAGAATATGGGCATGATTACATAAATACAAAACATCCTGTCTAGCCGCACTGATGAGCTGTGAAACAGCGAAACAGTACTGTATGTGGATGACTATAATGCTCCTCGCCTTGAGTTGAGCATATTGAGAAGTGATACACGAATTACCATCAGCGTATAAAGCGATGCTCTTTGTGTAAACAAATCGAGCTTAGGTATTTCGGACGATGTCAAAACATCGTTAAACTCACGACTCGCTCAGCAGCCGATAGCGTAGTGATTAGGAGCCTTGACTATCGTACAGGCGCTCGGGTTTCAATCCTGGCTTGAGGTAGTTGCCTGTCTAGCCGCACTGATGAGATTTGAAACAGCGAAACACTACTATATGTGGATGACTATATATATATATATATATATATATATATATATATATATATATTGTTTTTTAGTACAATGGTTTTAGTTTTCCCTATAACACTCAAACGAAATAGTTTAGATATATAATCGTATGCTTCACGTACAATTTCTAGGAACCGGCAGAAATCATGACATTTAATTTGTTGATTCTATAACTGTTTCCCATTTTATGACTAGGGAATCGTCGGTACCGACAAGTTACAGGTTGCCAACATCTCTGAGGAAAGGTGTGTATATCGAAAAAAATCGAGCTCGAACACGACAAGGCAAATCTTCAGTCCGAGTCGGGACCCACTGCCTTGCTGCGATTTACGAATGATGACCAGATTCATCTACTTACATAGCATCTACGAATGTAACAATGTTTCTGTCGAGTAGAGATGACGTGATTCGTTCCGAATTAGTAGTTTTTAATGAATTATAATGTATAAAATTGTTAGTATGCGATAAAAAGCGAGGACAAACTACTCTGCTCGGAAACAAAGTATATATAAAAGCATGTCTATGATTATATATTATAGACGTGGAGAGGTGCTTTGATCACGCCATTTACTGGAGTTCCGTTGAAAACGATCAAACACACACACACACACACATACACACACATATAAATGGCACATCAATGATTTCGTTTTACGCAAATATTAACTTGAATATATGGCGATATATTCTTTATATCATGAGAAACTTGTGGATTTATGTTGTTTATCATGTTTTAATATAAAGTGTTGTCATTAAATTTTTCGTCACATATGTCATGTATTAAGCCACACAAATCTGAGTTTATTTCGTATGGAATGTAAAAGTATTCATTTCACATGTTAAACTGAATTCGCCTCGTTCACCGAACACCGCATTCATTCATTGATCCCAGTTTTGCTGTATTAGTGTATCTTCTTATCAGATATATCAGAAACTCACACAACCATTAAGTTATGCAGCAGTCAAATATCGTGGCAAGCATTATCTGCTCCGACAAAAATAGTTCATAACCTTGGTGGTCACCTTGTTAACTGCCGATCAACCAGTCAGTTCTAGTGACCACCTTTGCAGCCCATGTGCTATCATCTAATTAGCTGTCTTGATTACAAAGCTAACTGCCATCATGGCGATCACGTGGCCATCCATACTACCATTAAGTAGTCCTCTACGCAAACATTGTCACTCCTTAATGGATCAGGTTGTCACCTAAACATGCATTCATTACGAATAATTGTTGCGCCGTTAAGTGCTACAACAACTTGTTCGGCCAAGTGACTTTGTAACTAAATGCAAGACAGACGGAGAATAACGCCATGATTGAAACAGATTAGAGCGAGTTCCAAGCCTGCAACCACTCATTATTTAAGACAAGAGAAGAAACTATTTAAAAGCGTTTGCCACATTTAGCTATATTTATCTACTTCACTATTTTTCTGTTTAGATTTATTTTAATTTTAATATTTGCTTTTCTATCTATTAGTTTGATTTGACTCTAACAAGGATTAAATTGCAAGCATCAGTGTAAGTATTTAATATATTTATATCCATATAGAAATTATGATATACAATTATGCATATTACAGCTTTTTTAATCGCATAGCAAAGATGAACCTATATAAAATTTATATTAGGGTAAATCTACAATTTAACGATTTATATTCTTTCCTACGCATTCAAACATTATCCTCGCATAATCAAAACGGGATGTATTATAATATTATTTTACAAAATATATTTCTATTTCTACTCCATTATCTCCCAATTGACAAAGATTTTTACGATTATTTATTACTAATATAGATTTGGTATGTGTCAGTCTGGAATCAAAACTATAGCCTTACTTCTATATTAATAATTGAGAAAGGCATACTATACTATTAGTATCTTTCAATACTCCATTATCAGAGAAAAGGTAGTGCAGTATTTGTTCTGTTTTCATCTGATTATCCTCGCAGGCATTATCCTCTTGTTTAAAAGATATTGTAATATCTATTCATCCGTCATGATTATATTATCCTAGGCATTATCCCTAGGTTTAGAATATATAATAGCATCTATTCATTCCTAATGACCTTATTCTCCCAGACATTATCTCCTCCTTTAGGTTTGAGGAGTTGGTATAGTATCTGTTCTCTTGTAATGATACCGACCTCCCAAGGATTATTTTATCCTTTATAGGGTAGTGTATTATCCGTTCTTTTGCAATAAGATCACCTTCCCAGGCATTACCTTCTAGTTCGCGAGTAGTATAGTAACTGTTACCTTGTGATCAGACTATCTCTCCAAACATTACCTACACATATTTGTTCGTCATAATACCAGAATTTCCAGGCTTTACCTTCTAATTTTTGGGGTAGTGTAATATATTTTCAAATATACTAACGAGAAAGCGACTAGGTGGAGATGTCTTTTGCTGCTATTATTTACTTCTGACAAGAATATCATGGGTTAATCATTTATTATTTCTTTGTAAGTTTATTTTTTTATATATGTTAACCATTTCATAAAAAAATAAGGACCAACTTGCAATTAACTATTTACGAATGTTAGTTCTTATTAATTTGTTGAATAAACAAAATTGAACACTTTTAATTTGTATTATTTGGATAATCACATCCTTTTTTTATAAGTTTTGCTAGCCTACTTATGATTTATAATTTTATTATTTTATTTGTTTTTCTTTTCGCAACTATATATATATATGTGTATATATACTCATAAACTCATGTATATATATATATATATATATATATATATATATATATATATACCTAAATTATGTTTTCATGCACATCATACTGAATAAATCGTACACCTATGTAATAGCGTTACAGCATGTTCGGGAATTAAGTATATATACACCCATGATGCTAGACATCGGGGAGACAGTAATTTAGCAGCTCAAAATTATTATTAAAAACAAAACAAATTAAAAAGATAAAAGGCTCCATTTTTAGGGAATTCAGAACGCGTAACTACCCGTTCTGCATTCACTAAAAGAGACCTTAATGATGACAGAGTACCTATCTGTCTAAGGGAATAAGATGAAGGGAAAGAAAAAAGCATGTTTATAAAAGCCGAAAAAATTACCTTATTAAAAGATTCATTTCAAAGTAATTATAAACACATATTCTTGAGTCACAAAAAACACGGTTAAATAGGTATATAACAGACATGAGTGATCTTTTTCCACGACTAGTTCAAATAAAATAGTACCGAGAATTTATCTGTTTTTAAGTAAATTCGACGAGGCACAAAAGTAAAAGGATGGATTTAAAAAGAGAGAGAAAAGTAGTCTTGTTAAAATAATGAGGAAAAGAGTTCATTTTACAAAGAATTCACCAAGGTGTACACATACATGTATGCACTTATAATCATCAATGTGTACACATACATGTATGCACTTATAATCACCAACGTGTACACATACATGTGTGTGCACTTATAATCATCAATGTGTACACATACATGTGTGCACTTATAATCATCAATGTGTACACATACATGTATGCACTTATAATCATCAATGTGTACACATACATGTATGCATTTATAATCATCAAGGTGTACACATACATGTATGCACTTATAATCACCAAGGTGTACACATACATGTATGCACTTATAATCATCAATGTGTACATATACATGTATGCACGTATAATCATCAAGGTGTACACATACATGTATGCACTTATAATCATCAAGGTGTACACATACATGTATGCACTTATAATCATCAAGGTGTACACATACATGTATGCACTTATAATCATCAAGGTGTACACATACATGTATGCACTTATTATCATCAAGGTGTACACATACATGTATGCACTTATAATCATCAATGTGTACACATACATGTATGCACTTATAATCATCAATGTGTACACATACATGTATGCACTTATAATCATCAATGTGTACACATACATGTATGCACTTATAATCATCAAGGTGTACACATACATGTATGCACTTATAATCATCAAGGTGTACACATACATGTATGCACTTATAATAATCAATGTGTACACATACATGTATGCACTTATAATCATCAATGTGTACACATACATGTATGCACTTATAATCATCAAGGTGTACACATACATGTATGCACTTATAATCACCAAGGTGTACACATACATGTATGCACTTATAATCATCAATGTGTACACATACATGTATGCACTTATAATCATCAAGGTGTACACATACATGTATGCACTTATAATCATCAATGTGTACACATACATGTATGCACTTATAATCATCAATGTGTACACATACATGTATGCACTTATAATCATCAAGGTGTACACATACATGTATGCACTTATAATCACCAAGGTGTACACATACATGTATGCACTTATAATCATCAATGTGTACACATACATGTATGCACTTATAATCATCAAGGTGTACACATACATGTATGCACTTATAATCATCAATGTGTACACATACATGTGTGCACTTATTATCATCAAGGTGTACACATACATGTATGCACTTATAATCATCAATGTGTACACATACATGTGTGCACTTATTATCATCAAGGTGTACACATACATGTATGCACTTATAATCATCAAGGTGTACACATACATGTATGCACTTATAATCATCAATGTGTACACATACATGTATGCACTTATAATCATCAATGTGTACACATACATGTGTGCACTTATTATCATCAAGGTGTACACATACATGTATGCACTTATAATCATCAATGTGTACACATACATGTGTGCACTTATTATCATCAAGGTGTACACATACATGTATGCACTTATAATCATCAATGTGTACACATACATGTGTGCACTTATTATCATCAAGGTGTACACATACATGTGTGCACTTATTATCATCAAGGTGTACACATACATGTGTGCACTTATAATCATCAATGTGTACACATACATGTGTGCACTTATAATCATCAATGTGTACACATACATGTGTGCACTTATAATCATCAAGGTGTACACATACGTGTGTGCACTTATAATCATTAATGTGTACACATACATGTGTGCACTTATTATCACCAAGGTGTACACATACATGTGTGCACTTATAATAATCAATGTGTACACATACATGTGTGCACTTATAATCATCAATGTGTACACATACATGTGTGCACTTATAATCATCAAGGTGTACACATACATGTGTGCACTTATTATCATCAAGGTGTACACATACATGTGTGCACTTATAATCATCAATGTGTACACATACATGTGTGCACTTATTATCATCAAGGTGTACACATACATGTGTGCACTTATAATCATTAATGTGTACACATACCTGTGTGCACTTATAATCATCAATGTGTACACATACATGTGTGCACTTATAATCATCAATGTGTACACATACATGTGTGTGCACTTATAATCATCAATGTGTACACATACATGTGTGCACTTATAATCATCAATGTGTACACATACATGTATGCACTTATAATCATCAATGTGTACACATACATGTGTGCACTTATTATCATCAAGGTGTACACATACATGTATGCACTTATAATCATCAATGTGTACACATACATGTATGCACTTATAATCATCAATGTGTACACATACATGGATGCAATTATAATCATCAATGTGTACACATACATGTGTGAACTTATTATCATCAATGTGTACACATACATGTATGCACTTATAATCATCAATGTGTACACATACATGTGTGCACTTATTATCATCAAGGTGTACACATACATGTATGCACTTATAATCATCAATGTGTACACATACATGTGTGCACGTATTATCATCAAGGTGTACACATACATGTGTGCACTTATTATCATCAAAGGGTACACATACATGCGTGCACTTATAATCATCAATGTGTACACATACATGTGTGCACTTATAATCATCAATGTGTACACATACATGTGTGCACTTATTATCATCAAGGTGTACACATACATGTGTGCACTTATAATCATTAATGTGTACACATACATGTGTGCACTTATTATCATCAAGGTGTACACATACATGTGTGCACTTATAATCATCAATGTGTACACATACATGTGTGCACTTATAATCATCAATGTGTACACATACATGTGTGCACTTATAATCATCAAGGTGTACACATACATGTGTGCACTTATAATCATCAATGTGTACACATACATGTGTGCACTTATTATCATCAAGGTGTACACATACATGTGTGCACTTATAATCATCAATGTGTACACATACATGTGTGCACTTATTATCATCAAGGTGTACACATACATGTGTGCACTTATAATCATTAATGTGTACACATACATGTGTGCACTTATAATCATCAATGTGTACACATACATGTGTGCACTTATTATCATCAAGGTGTACACATACATGTGTGCACTTATTATCATCAAGGTGTACACGTACATCTGTGCACTTATTATCATCAAGGTGTACACGTACATATGTGCACTTATAATCATCAAGGTGTACACACACATGTGTGCACTTATAAATCTCCAAGGTGTACACATACATGTGTGCACTTATAATCATCAAGGTGTACACATACATGTGTGCGCTTATAATCATCAAGGTGTATACATACATGTGTGCACTTATAATCATCAAGGTGTACACGTACATATGTGCACTTATTATCATCAAGGTGTACACGTACATATGTGCACTTATAATCATCAAGGTGTACACACACATGTGTGTACTTATAAATCTCCAAGGTGTACACATACATGTGTGCACTTATAATCATCAAGGTGTACACATACATGTGTGCACTTTTAATCATCAAGGTGTATACATACATGTGTGCACTTATAATCATCAAGGTGTACACGTACATATGTGCACTTATAATCATCAAGGTGTATACATACATGTGTGCACTTATAATCATTAAGGTGTGCGCATACATGTGTGCACTTATAATCATGAAGGTGTACACGTACATATGTGCACTTATAATCATCAATGTGTATACATACATGTGTGCACTTATAATCATCAAGGTGTACACTACATGTGTGCACTTATAATCATCAAGGTGTACACATACATATGTAGCGTGTTTTGCGACGGTGAAATCCAATATGTTTCCACTCAAAAAAGTTCCTGAAATGAAAAAGCGAACTTTGGTCGCTATTATTTAAAAAAAACATAATTTTGCCTTTACACTTAATATTTATTTTATTAATTCATTATCTTCACTCATTTTATTTTAAAATGTAGTTAAAAATATCTTTTAAATAATGATTCCATTTTCTTAACAGTACGGATTATTTTGATGACGGGACGCACGTGAAAATTCACCGGAAAACTATTAATGGCTTACATTTTTCAACTTTCCAAGTCATTTCCTAAAGTAAAGAAAACGATTTTGAAAAAAATATTTCATGTAAGACTTTTCTATGTCAAACACTAACTATTATCACAATTGCCTCACTGGAGTTCCAACATTGACCTGCCCCAATGCACATCCACACATGATCATTCACACATGCACATTCACACATGCACATTCAAACACGCACATTCACACACGCACATTCGCACACGCACATTCAAACATGCACAGTCACACATGCACATTCAAGCATGCATATTCACACATGCACATTCAAGCATGCATATTCACACATGCACATTAAAACATGCACAGTAACACATGCACATCCAAGCATGCATATTCACACATGCACATTCAAACATGCACCTTCACACATGCACCTTCACACATGCACAGTCACACATGCACATTCAAAAATACACATTCAAACATGCACATTCAAACGTGCACAGTCACACATGAACATTCAAACATGCACCTTCAGACATGCACAGTCACACATGCACATTAAAACATGCACATTCAAACATGTACATTCAAACATGTACATTCAAACATGCACTGTCATACAGGTACATTCAAACATGCACGTTCAAACATGCACAGTCACACATGTATATTCACACATGTACATTCAAACATGCACATTCTAACATGCACGTTCAAACATGCACAGTCACACATGTACATTGCCACATGCACATTCAAACATGCACATTCAAACATGCACATTCAAACATGCACTGTCATACATGCACATTCAAACATGCACATTCAAACATGCACGTTACATTCAAACATGCACAGTCACGCATGCACATTCAAACATGCACATTCAAACATGCACACATGCACATTCAAACATGTACATTCACACATGCACATTCAAACATGCACATTAAAACATGCACATTCACATATGCACATTAAAACATGCACAGTCACACATATACATCCAAGCATGCATATTCACACATGCACATTCAAACATGCACCTTCACACATGCACCTTCACACATGCACAGTCACACATGCACATTCAAACATGCACATTCAAACATGCACATTCAAACGTGCACAGTCACACATGAACATTCAAACATGCACCTTCAAACATGCACAGTCACGCATGCACATTCAAACATGCACATTCAAACATGTACATTCAAACGTGTACATTCAAATATGCACTGTCATACAGGCACATTCAAACATGCACGTTCAAACATGCACAGTCACACATGTACATTCACACATGCACATTCAAACATGCACATTCAAACATGCACGTTACATTTAAACATGCACACATGCACATTCAAACATGTACATTCACACATGCACATTCAAACATGCACATTAAAACATGCACATTCAAACATGTACATTCAAACATTCACTGTCATACATGCACATTCAAACATGCACATTCAAACATGCACATTCAAACATTCACGTTCAAACATGTACATTCAAACATGCAGTCACACATGCACAGTCACACATGCATATTCAAACATGCACATTCAAACATGTACATTCAAACATGCACATTCAAACATGTACATTAAAACACGCACATTCAAACATGCACATTCAAACATTCACGTTCAACCATGTACATTCAAACATGCACAGTCACACATGCACAGTCACACATGCACATTCAAACATTCACGTTCACACATGTACAGTCACAGACGCATGTTTACACACGCACATACACACATGCACAATTAAACTGAACATTCACACATGCACATTCACAAATGAACATTCACACATAAACATTCACACATGTACAGTGACACACGCATATTCACACACGTACATTCACACTCGTACATTCACACACGCACATTCACACATGCACATTCAAACATGCAGATTTATACATACACATTCACACACTCACATTTACACATGCACATTAACACATGCACATTAACATATGCACTATGTTTTTAATGTTTTATTTAATTTGCCGACGTCTGAATGCGATATACATGCATGTAAGCAAAGATATTATTCGCTATTCAACACCCTTGGTGCATGTATATTATTCCCTGGGGATTTTATTGCTATGTGACCAGTAGTTTAATAATTTACCTGTTAGATATTTACACACACTCATACGTCTAATCGTTTATATAGATTTGTGTTTTACAATTTCTCATCATTTAAACATTTTATTATACTTTAATTGTCAGTAGAAATCTTAGCACAGTTTCTACCACCTTATCAACACTTCTTCAAAATTGTGTTTTATGCTGCTATACAGGCACTCCTGACCTCATTAGATACTCAAACCATAAAAGTGTGGTTTTGCTTCCACGCGACTATTGGTGTCTTTGCTCGAGACTGCTATTAACCAACTGATCCGATGACTCTCGACAGTAGCTTGCATTACTATTTTTTTGATATTTTGGCCATTGTCCACAAGTTTTTTTTCTCTTCAAGGCGTGATGTTGCTAGTCTCAATCTTGTTTATAAATATTATTTTGGCATGAGTACTTCAGAATTGTTTGAGCTATTTCTGCTACTGTTTGCCCATCTGGTGTTATTTGTTGGTCTGATGGTCTCCATCAATTCGTTATTTAGATACGAATTACTTCTTTCTAAGAAGCACTCTTTTCCTGTTGATTGTTTTCTCTTTTTTCAAAACCGAGATTAATCTCTTGTCTTTGCAATAATCATCTTTCGTATTTGCTAGTTTTTTACATCAAGTGGTCTCACAATTTGTCTGGGACCATTTCCATAATAGAACTCGGAAGTTTGTGCTACATCTATGCTGTCAGAGATATGATTGATTATAGTACAGTCCTGGACTGATGGAGAGCGATAAAGAAAATGCAGGTAGCTAACGCTATGTTGTAAAGTTAGTTTCAATTACATACAGGGTTGGTCACCTGATTCTAGTTTAGATTCCCTAGACATTGGGAGGGTGTTACAAAGTCCGTGCATGTGTCTGTCGGAGTCCTTACGACAAAGTGGAAGATAAGCGGATGTTAAAGATGATAGATGGGAGGAGTGCAAGTTAGTTTCACTTAGTGCTAAGATATCTGGGGAGTTTGCTAGAAGTAAATGATTCTACGTCGCCTAAGTTAGTTCTAAGTCCTCGGATATTTGTAAATGCAAACCTCAAGGGAGGAGGAAAATTGTTTGATTGTGTGCCTGGTTTGAACGTTTGTTTAGTATAATTGATCATTCTTAAATGAAAGAAGAATCCAGGTTGTCCTCGATGGGCGTACGTCCAAAACATTTTATATAAATGTGAGTGTACCTCAAGGATCGATCCTTGGATCTTTATTATTTCTGATATTCATAAATGACTTACTTGATAAAATTGTCTCTGAGATGAGTATATTTGCCGACGACACCACGCTCTATAGCAGGCAGATAATGAAAACCAATGAGCACATGTCAAAGGTAATAGCAGAAACGCTAGAGGAAGATCTTCAGTCTGTAGTGGAATGTGGTCAAAAATGGATGGTAATGTCCAACGCTGCCAAGACAAAGCTAGTTATTATTATTATTATTATTATTATTATTATTATTATTATTATTATTATTATTATTATTTAAAAAAATACTTTGTTGGTTATTACTATTACCACTAATATTATTATTATTATTATTATTATTATTATTATTAGTAGTAGTAGTAGTAGTAGTAGTAGTAGTAGTAGCAGTGGTGGTGGTGGTTGTAATGGTGGTATGTTTGTATGTTTTTATTATTTTTTATTATTACTGTAGCTGTAACGGTAGGTGTTGTTTTTTGCTGTCATTGCTATCATTGTTTTTGCTGTTAATATTGCTACCGATATTAGTGTTGCTATTATCATTGTAGATTTTATTTCTATTGTTGGTGGTGGTGGTAATGGAAATAGTGGTGGTGATGGAGGAAAAAGGTCGGGAGGAGATCTTTGACCTTGGTGGGGAACCCTCCTTGGGATACTGTCTTGCTAAAACTATCGGTGGTGGTGTAACCTTAAATCCACTAACCCCATTTATGGGAGAATGTCAAATCAAAATATTTAAAATAACGACGTAAATGAGGCTAGAACATCTTGTGATGGTCTCACGTCAGATAGATGTCCCACTGATCAACAGGGTGGGTCCTGTCGTCATCATAAAACTGTTCGAAATTCTGGGGATGTGGCTGGATATAGGGGGAGTGAGAATTGCCAGAGAGGGTACCAAGACACGAAGGGAGTTGGAACAGGAAAAGTAAAAAAAACATGGACGGATGAGGAAAGAAGAGTCCTGTGGGAATGCTTTGTAAGAAGTGGAAGTACCAAATCTGGTGGATATATCTGAAAAATGAAGGAAGAATGGGTATCGAGAGGAGGTGGACCTAGAAGTGTCGCGAGTATGGTATCCCAGTTAAACAAATTAAAAATAACAACCTACTTTCAGTGATTTGCAAGAGAAGAGATTGAATGGATGGTTAGGAATGAAATGAATAACGAAAGTAAAATTGATGAAACTAGCTTTGATGAAAGAACTGAGAGAGTGGAAGTGCAGAAGGGAAATGTAAACGATGATGGGAGGCGGACAACTGAGGAGGTATGGAATCCTATGGTTAGGGGAAGTAATGAGAAAGAGTTTGAAGGATCTAAGGCAGATGAGATCATTGACTCTGAGACAATGGAGCCAGTGAAAGGAGCAGATGTATGGAGAAGTGGTGATGAAGTTCGAAATTTGACTTCTGTAGAAAAAGAACTACTTCAGAAGTTAAGAAAGGTTCTTCTTAGAGACTAAATCAGAGAGATTCCAAGTATGAAGAGTAGTGATAGGCGGAGGGTGAAAAATGAGGTAAAAATTATTCAAGGAGTAATTCACAACATCATAAGAAAGAACATATCGATTACGGAACTTAACAGGCTTCTATATGCAGCGGCATATGTTATTGCGAATCGTCTTGGCTTGTTACAGAAGAAAAAGGGAACAATGAAGGATAGAAGGCCACACTGGCAGAGGCGGCTGAAGAAAGTATTAAACGGTGGTGGAAAGACATTGGTAGAATCGAAGAAATAAGAAAAGGAGTTAAACTAGGACAGAAAGCTAAGGATGAGCTTGAAAGGAGGTATAGATTGCTGGAAAAGGAAATGATGAACGTTCTAAGAATGTTGAAAGAGAAGGTCCACACTGGTGGTATAAAAATTCGGAACTTTGTTGGAAAAAGTGTTGCATTTCGGCAGAACAACCTTTTCCAGAACAATCAATCTCAGCTGTATAAAGAATTAAATGGTAGTAAACAGGCGGGAAATAACAACACTCCAAATGCAAAAGATGCAAGGAAGTTCTGGAGTGGGATTTGGTCCATCGAAGGGCGATATAATGAGAAGGCTAGCTGGTTGGGAGAGGTCAGAGAAAGGCTATCAGAAATGCAGCAGATGAAGAACGTTGAGATAACCATCGATGACGTTAAAACTGGCATATGAAGGATGACTAACTGGAAAGCACCTGGTCCAGATGGAGTGATGGGCTTCTGGTTTAAACAGTTCCCATGCCTTTATCCACCTATAGCTGCTGCTCTGCAAAGGGTTGTAAAGTCGGGAGATGTCCGTGATTGGCTTGTGAAGGGAAGAATAACACTGATTAGGAAAGATCCTGCAAAAGGAACAGATGCCAATAATTATAGACCAATCACATGTCTGCCATTGATGTGGAAACTGTTCACTGGAATATTTGTGGAGAAAATTTATGAACATCTAGAGAGTAATGGTGTTTTTCCTGACGAACAAAAGGGGTGCCGGAAAGGCTCGAGAGGTACTAAAGAGCAGCTACTAATTGATAAAGCAATAATGCAGGATGCGGAGAAGAAGAAGAGAAATCTGAGCGTAGCATGGATCGATTACAGAAAGGCTTATGACATGGTTCCTTATTCATGGATATGTGAAATACTATTGATGATGAAGGTTGCTGAGAATGTGGTGGGGCTTTTGGAGACAAGTATGGTTCAATGGAAAACGGTGCTAACAGCAAACAGAGGAGATGGGGCAGGTTGGCATTAAACGTGGGATATTTCAAAGTGATTCGTTATCGCCACTTCTTTTTGTACTGATAATGATGCCACTGAGACTCTTCTTGAAGAGAGAAAAACTGGGGTATAACTTTGGAGCTGGTGACAGACGCCTCAACCATCTACTGTTTATGGATAATTTGAAAATATTCGGTAGAAAAGGAAAGGAAATGGAGAGACTAGTAGAACTTGTGGGGACATACTCAGAAGACATTGGGATGGAGTTTGGAATTAGTAAATGTGCGGTGCTGGTGATGAAAAGAGGAGTAAAGGTTTATTCGAATGGAATAGTGCTGCCAAATGGAGAAATCATGAAAGAAATAGGATATACAGGATATAAGTATTTAGGAGTGCTGGAGGGTGTAGGCATCATGAACAGAGAAATGAAAGAAAAAGTCAGGAAGGAGTATCTTAGAAAGTGAAACTAATTGCAAAGTCGAAACTGTATGGAGGAAATCTAATGAAATCAGAAATGCATGGGAAGTCAGTGTTTTGAGATACAGTGCGGGAATTTTAGAATGGTCTGACAAGGATTTGCATGCCATGGATATCAAAGCAAGAAAAGTTTTAGCAATGTTTGGTATATTTCACATTCGAAGTAGCGTAGCAAGGCTGTATCAAAAGAGGAAAGATGGTGGAAGAGGATTGAAAAGTGTAAAAGATTGTGTTAGAACCGAGGAGATGTCGTTGAAGGAGTATGTGGTTAGAAGTGGGGAGTGGATGCTTAAGGTTGTGGCCAATGAAGTGGAGGTATGTGAGACCAAGACTGATTATGTGAAACGTATGGATACAGAAAGGGGAGAGGAACTGACTAGGAAGAAAATGCATGGAAGGTTCTTCCAGGATATAGCAGAAGTGGCTGATGAAAGATCATGGCAATGGCTTAGAGCTGTGTATGTGGCTGAGAGTACTGAAGTTTTGTTTGTGCAGCACAAGAGCAGGCATTAGGAACACGATTGTTCAAAAAAGTGGTTCAAGGAGAGGAAATTGCATCAGAATGCAGGATTTGTGGTAAGACCTCAGAGTCAATTGCGCACCTTGCAGCAGAATGTAGTGGACTGGCCCAGAGAGAGTACCGCAAAAGACACAATCGCATGGGACTCCGGATATATTGGGAGGTGTGTAAGAGGGTTGGGGTGAAGTGTGCTGGAAAATGGTTTAAGTAGGTGCCTGATGAAGTGAGAACAAGTGAGGATTGCAAGGTAGAGGTATGGTGGGACAAAAGTGTCATAACGACGAAGCAGTTGGAACATAATCGTCCGGATTTGGTCGTCATTGACAGGGTTTCAAAAAACTGGCAGATTGTATACTTCTCAGTACCCTGGGACAGGAATGTGAGAGAGAAGGAGAATGAGAAGTGGAGCAATTATGCTCCATTGGCCTTGGAGATAAGGCGTATACACGGGGTTAAAACACAAATAATCCCGGTCGTAGTTGGTACACTCAAGTCGTCTGGAAAGACAATTGAAAAAACTACAAATCCCCAATGTTTTAGGTGGCCTTCAAACCTCTGCAATTATAGATACCACCAACATCCTTAGGAAAACCTTCGATCTTTGAAGCTCCTAGTTTGAAGCCGGGATTAAGGGAAATCCTCTGGAAATGAATCCCATCCTGTTCCAGATAGACGTTCATAAACGAAATCAGAATTATTATTATTATTATTATTATTATTATTATTATTAATAATAATAATAATAATAATAATAATAATAATAATAAAATAATAATATTATAATCAATATTTTATTATTATTGTTATTATTATTGCTAATATTATTATAATCAATATTTTATTATTAATATTATTGCTAATATTATTATAATCAATATTTTATTAATATTAGTATTATTATTATTATTATTATTATTATTGCTAATATTATTATTATAAATTTTATTAATATTATCAATTTTCTTCTTATTATTGTTATTATTATAATTATCAAATACATTATTAGCATTGTTATTATTATTAATTTATTATAATTATTATTTTTTTTCTTAAAAATGTTATTATTATTAGTAGTAGTATTGTTATCAATTTTATGTTGATTATTATTTTTATTTCTATCAATTTTATTATTATTACTGTTATTATTATTGTTATTATTATTGTTATTATTATCAATTTTTTTCTCATTATATTATTATAATTTTTATCATTTTTATTATTATTATCATTAATATTATTTATTGTTGGTATTATTATTATTATTATTATTATTATTATTATTATTATTATTATTATTATCAATTTGATGATTATTATTATTATTGTCATTATCATCAATTTTAGAATTATTAATGTTATTGTTATTTTTTTTATATTATTTTCACTTTATTATTATTATTATCATCAATTTTATTATTATTTATTATTATTATTATCAATATTATTATTATTATTATTATTGTTATTATTATTATTATTATTATTATTATTATTATTATTATTATTATTATTATTATTGGCCCACAAGGTGCTCCAACATAGGTCTTCAGAAATCCTTCCCTGAAAACAGCATATGGTGTTCCTTGGAAGCTGAGTGAAAACAAGTCTCCTCAGCTAAGGTCTGGTAAGTTCATCGGTCTTTCCTTCCTTTTGACTCTATTTGGTTATTTGGTTTCGTTCTTTTTCTTGGGGGCAGTGATGTGGCAATGGGGGTAATGTTGGGTAAGAAAACATACCTGCGGTTTCAATATTCTTGGTTCCATGTAGTGTTTCTTGTTTGCTTTTGCATCAGTTTGTTTGGCCCGCGCTTGTTGCTCCTGTGTTTCACATTCAAATGGTTTTCTTAATATTTCAGCTAGTTTCATGATTGTCACACGTTGTATTTTCCAGTCATTCCTTTGATTCCAATTTCTCCCATTATTTTTTCAAAGTTTTTCGGGATTGTTCGTAATTCTTTTTCTTTTATATTTTCTATTATTTTGATATTTTTTCATCATCCATATCCGTTTCAACTCTCTGGCTAGCTCTGTGTATTTGCTCTGTTTCTCCTTTTCTTTGATATTCACCCTGTATTTAGCTGCAACACAAAGTCTACGATTTGACAGGATGATTCTTTTTTGTTAATTATTACGATATCCGGTCTTCTTGCTTGGATGAGTTTATCAGTTTGTATGTCCATGTCCCATAGGATTTTGTGATTCTCGTTTTCAAGTACAGTTGCCGGCTTATGTTTGTTTATTATTATTATTATCATTATTATTATTATTATTATTATTATTATTATTATTATTTTTTTTTTTTTCAAATTTGTTATTATTTTATTATTATTATTAATTTTATTATCATTAATATTATTATTATCAATTTATTATTATTATTATTATTATTATTATTATTAATAATAATACTAATAATATTATCATCATGATATATGTATTATTATAAATACTATTAATAATAATACTAATATTCCTCAATCCCAAACAGGACTAACACGATTCGTCATAGAAGAACTCACATTAGTCAAAAAGCAAATGGTTTTACTTCTAAGTATTCCTGTACATATTTCCATCGCTATTGCAACTCATGGATGTTCTTTCATCGACCATTTATTAATCATATTTCAATGGCAACGTCTGGAATCGAATGATCAGACCTTTATGTGTTTTCGACTAGCCTTTAATCACTACGTTAGTTACTTATATTTTTCTACTGTTCTTCCTTTAGTAAGGACTTACTCTAATCGATTATTTATCTTATAGTATAGCAGTCTCCTTAGATAGTAACGCCCAAATACATGTGGTTGGTGACTTTTCTGCTCACCCTAAAAATTGTCTTGGTTTCTCAGTGTACACAGATGCAGCTGGACGCTCTATTTATAGTTATCTATAGCCTATTCCCTCACACAAACAGTCATATTCCCAACCAATCGTTCACATAGTGACCAAAAGCAAGCTTCACTTCTAGACATATTCTTTACCACAGTGCATGAGGATTGTGTGACTAATGCCCACAGTCCATTCGAAAACGCATACCACCTTAAGGCATCAGTAGACATTGCACTCAAATCCCAACCCCAAGGTGAGGAGTCATGGAAGCACATGGTTTATTACAGATTGTGCAGCTGCAAAAAGACAGCATGCACTCCGTCGGTTCGTATGTCATAAGTCAAAATAGGCAATTTTTTTTAGATGCTAGAAATCATTGTAAGAGAATAATAACCACAGCCAAAAAAGAGTATGCTGAAAAAAATAGGGAACGCATAGAATCGCAGTATATAGGAACTCGTGATTTCTAGAAAATTAATAATAGTAGAGTGAATAAAGGCGATCAGTAATTCCCCAACTATCGAACAACCAGGTTGCACGCACAGCAACCGAAAAAGCGGAACTGCTTGCTCGGCGATTCACCTCCAACTCCACTCTAGAGCCAACAAACAATTCTCTCCCAAATGTCCCTATGTGAACGAAAGCCACAATTAATGATCTGAAAATCACCCCTTTTGTATCCGCGATATCATAAAAAACTTAGAAACCTCCAAGGTATGTAAACTTGATCTCATCCCTACTATATTAAATAAGAAATGCCCAGCAAAGCTAACCCCCGTACTTTCCAAACTCTACAACGAATGCCTTGCGGAATTCTGTTTCAATAATAGCTTGAAGATTGCCTCAGTGGTACCAGTTTACAAGAATTCTTGCGAAAGGACCCTCCTAATTATCGTCTTATCAATCTCTTCCCCCATCTTCGCTAAAATCTTTGAGACGCAAAACAATCAAGCACGATTCCACCACCTTGCAAAAGCTAATCTTCTTTCTGACAAACAGTACTGATTTAGGTAATGTCGACCTACTGCAGATATTTTAACAGTCATCTCTGAACGCATATACCATGCACTGGATAAGGCGAGTGAAGCTAGGGCTGTAGCCCTCGATATATCCAAGGCCGTTGACAAAATCTGGCATGAAGGGCTGCTAATGAAAATTTAACCATACAGTATAACTGTACAAATACTAAATATAATTAGATCCTGCTTAGACAATAGAACCATCCAAATGGTCATTCAGCAGCACAATATTAATGAGGAAGTGCCTCAGAAATTGATCCTTTGGATCACTATTATTCCTGATCAATGACCTCCATGATAATATTATGTACGATATTTTCTGATGATACAACGTTTTATAACATGCATGAGAGAAGAACGGATATATAGAAACTCAAGACAATGGCTGAATCCTTAAAAATGACCTCTAGGCCGTAGTGGAATAGGGACGTAAATGGATGGTATCATTTAATGCTTATAAGACTACGCTGCTCTTCTTGAACAATTACGACGCCTCTCCAACCACCGATAATCATGACAACTTCCTACATGAAAATTCTTTCTTTCAAACTCCTCGACTTAACATTCACATGAGATATGAACTGAAACAAATCCATTGAGGAACTTGCAAAGGCTGCTACAAGGAAGGTAGGCTCTCTCTATCATGCTAGAAAACTACTCACACCTGAGAGTATGCTGTACCTCTAGAAGGCCACCATTCGCCCATAGATAGAGCATTGTTGCCACATCTGGTGTGGTGCATCTACCTGGATAGGGTCGATAAAATTGTCTCCAATCTAATATGTCCCACTTTGTAAACTAGACTCCAACCCTGTCCAATCGCCGCAATGTTGCATCCCTGTATTTTTTTTACAAGTATTTTAATGGAATGTTCTCTGATGAACTCATTGTACTTGTGCCCCTTCGAGCTACATGTCCACGACAACCCCGTTTAGCAAAAAATAACATCACTTCCCTGTTGAGGTCCCATCATGTCAGAAAGTTTTCTACTCAAATATCTTCTTCCGGAGAACGGTTAGACTTTGGAATTCCCTTTCTGCTACCTGCTTCATAAACTGTATTGATATGCAGAAATTCAAATGCAACATAAACGAAGACCTTAATCTTTCTTAGGCATGGTCTCAATTAGTAGTCACTTACGTCCACGTGGCAATATACCTTGTTTGGTTGAAGGTGAATAAAAAATACATCATCAGATTTTAATATTCTTTATACGCTTCAAATCAAGGTCTGTATAGTGATATACCTAAATCTTTCTATCATCTACGACTTTCTATGGATTTTTTTGTTTTTATACCAATCGATGTTTATACTATCAAGTTAAGTGGAGGAAAATTATATCATTTGACTAGTATATTTATTTAGATAATACCGTATATCTTGAGTTCGTCTAGTATAAACCATTCACACTTCTAGTTGCGCGGAGACCTAGTGTCATTCTATTATAAATTAAAGCCTTTAGATTATTTTATTCACCATTTATATAATTTTATAATTGTATAATTCGTTCTCTTTTTAAACATTTTTGTCCAGACTTTACCTGGCTACATATATTATTTCTTTTCACCTACATTATCATGTAATGTATTAGAGATGAGACGCGGATTAAAAATTCAGACGTCGGATTTAAGATCAAATTAAAAAGACAAAAGAAAAACAATTGTTTTTTTATCCGAAAATCTGTGTTCAGAAATCAAATCACATAACGTAATCAAATCTTATTTAACATGATTATACTGGATGGATATAAACTGGTAGAAAGTCAGTTCAGCTAGGGAATAGATTATTGGTGGCAAACAGATTGTGGATAAATATACCTTTAAAGTTTCGAAGTCTGTTAAATTGTCAATTATGTGGACGAAAAATTAATAAACGCATGCATTTTTACAACAAAACAGTCTTGTCTTTATATGAGTGAAGAAACACTTGTCCCGATGACTTACGCCTGTGACTTTTGATTAGTTAAACGAATGAGAAAGATTATTTTATTGATTACTTTGTAGTGGTAAACAACTTAATTTGTTTGTGGTCTATTCCGTTTGCAAAACTTTGAAAAAATTATTTTTGCCTACTCTTTCCTAATTATTATGTTAGTGGCTTTGTCTGGTATCTGGACACAAGGCACCATGTTACGACAGTCTGCGACCATATTCTTTGTAAAATGAATAATAAATAAGCATAAAGTTGAGACCTAAAAGAAATGTGTCCATAGATCAGCGCTGTATTAACAAACTCTCCTAACATGACTTAAAAAATATTCCCTCTCCTTAAATGTAATCTTGTTCAAGCAACACAACTTTTCCTACCATCCACAAACACATTGTTGTCATCAATTATTCAAAGTCTATATATTTATCAACTGCTGTTAACACTTGGTATTTTATAAACTAGATGATAAATTGTAAATATAATATTAATAATTATAACTTTTACAATTTTATAAAGATGCAGTCCATCACTGTTGCGATTTCTTAAGTTATTTTTTGCATAAAATCTTCATTCCTATAAAATTAAATAACATTGAAAAAGAAAGAAAACTTGCAATATTCAGCAATTAAGTATTTTAGTTGATATTAATTTGCAGCAACACGTAATTACAGACAGCAATATTAATATATGCGGGCCCAGTACGCCTTCTAAATATAAAACCACATTAAAAATAATATTATTTATCAGTCAAAATATTTATTAATAATACTACTGTACCGAAAAACATTAAAACCAACCCAACAATTGAACTGCCCTTATTTTTTAATCATTCACTTTACAAATCGACCTAATTTTTGTTATAAAATACTATTTTTATATCCCATTTGCCCGTTTAACCATTTTCATATGCGATTTTCTTACATTTGTTGAAACATTTCTATTGTTCCCCGATGTGTATAATATACTGACAGCATAATTTAATATGTTTTCCTAATGGTGAGATCAAAGAGAACTAAATAGCCTTACTCATATATATTTTATAGACAGGAAAAGTGCTCTTTTCTCCCGTTTTCTGTTTCAAATTTTGACAATAGCTGACTCGCCTTTCATTTAAGTACATAGTATCCAATTTATTTATGCGCTTTTTAAACTGTTTTGTTCTTTTTCATTTTTTCTCTCGAAATTTGTTTCAGCATTTCCCACACACATCTGACTAATAGTACAAGATAAAAGTGGTAAACTTTAAGATGAAATGGGATTTTCATTAATTTTCAGAAATTACCTATATTTATGTTATGTATAAATCGGGTCGTAGTTATATACAGCTTATTACTACCATGTACATAATTAAATCTGTTTTCATCAATTAAATAAAATCCCCCATGGGCCTCACTTGTCTACCATAACACCTGGAACAAATGAAATAACATACAATTCACTTGCAGTAAATAACATTCCAGTCGTTTTATTTGCTATTTCTCCATCTTATAATTCATGCTATATAAGCGACGTTATCTGCTTTTGATCCAGAATTCACTTAAATATTTACATATTGCATTATTTAAAAAATTGTTTATTTATTTATTCATTTTTTTGGTTCTCTGTAATCTATGTAATTTTCTGATAATACTCTACTGATGTACATATAAGACATTCTCATCTGGTAGTTTATAGGATGGTTACGGGTAATAAAGCTGTGTTATAAATAAAAATGTTTCCAAATACCCTGTAAATATTTCATATTAATATAAATGAATTACCGGATTAAAAATCGTAAGTGTGTAAACGACAGCACAGATTGATATACAAATGGATATGTACATATATAATAAAATACGAATCAATCCATTTCTTTCCAACGCGCGCATCTTTACTACTGATTTTTCTTTCTCCAACTTTAAACATGGCAAGAAAAAAGAAAAAGAAAAATAGGAAAGAAACAAAATACTCCGAAATATATCATTTTTTATTTTCGTAAAATTGCGTTGTAATTTGGCTTTCAATCGCACTTGATGGGTATTTTATTTTATTAAAATTAAACCAAACCTTCTATAACAGAATTCACACCCTCGACAAATATATATATATATATATATATATATATATATATATATATATATGTGTGTGTGTGTGTGTGTGTTTGTGTGTGTGTGTGTGTGTTGTAGACTTGTGCTAGGGGTTACAAATGAAAGAAACCACAAGTAGTGTAAAGTGCATAAAATATAATATGTATTTATCATAAGTAATGCAGGAGCCACTAAAGTGGTATGAGAGGAACGTGTTCGTAGCATGCGGTTAAACATGGTATGAATGTCTCCGTTTAGTCTCTGAAACCAGAGGTATTCATACGACTGGTTGATTCCACTTTGTTCTGAAACAGGGGTGATTTGTATCCCACAACACCCCCTCCCGAGCTTTCCATACCCCTGGGATTATCGTATAGCTCTTTTTCATGGGGTTGATCTCTATCGGATCGGTCCTTTTCCTTTTCCTGGAGGACTGGCGTTATCTGGCTGCTTGTTGTGTTACAAAGTCGAACGTGTCATATATCTGGTCTATTACTTCTTCTTGTTCAGCAGGCGGTTGTCTTTCGTCATCAGTTATACGTTTCTGAATTTGGTTTAAATGTTTCTTGTGCGTAAATCTGGACCTTCGACAATGTAGACCATCCGCCCGATCCTTTTCTGGAACTTTCCTAGTTCCCACATCGTACTATTATTTTTGTGTACCTGGAAAATACCTTTTCACCAGATACATCTCTTTTTAGGAACTATAGTATTTAATACCTTTTCACCAGGTTCACATCTTTTTAGGAACTATAGTATTTGGCGGTTTCACCTGTTTTGGTAAAAGTTTCTCGAAGACCGGCCTAATTTTCCTCGCGAACATTAACTCTGCCGGCGACATATTCGATGGAGTGCTTTCATTTGGTGTCATTCGGTAAACTTGTGAAAACTGTTTTAACGCCTTTACTAAGGGCGTTCCTTTAGCTTTCTACAGGGCTCGTTTCAACGTGTCTACAAACCTCTCTGCGTGTCCGTTCGATCGGGGATGATAGGTTGGCATCGTTATGTGGTTAACTTGGAAATCCTTGCAGAACCTTTTAAAATCTGCTGAGTGAATTGTGTGCCATTGTCTGACACTAGATAATCGACCACACCAAACCTAGCGTACAATTCGTCAAGATTGTAAAATCCGTCGTTGGACTTTTACATCGAAATACCTCAGGCTATTTTGAATAACTGTCTATCACTCTTAAATAATAGTTTCCATCCAGTGGGCCCGCGTAATCTACGTGAATTCTTTGCCATGGGTGGTCCGCTTTAGGCCAGGGGCAAAATTGTAATTGGGGTGCTTTTGCAGCCAATGCGCACCCCTTACACGACTTTACTGTGCCTTCTATATCAGTGTCCATAATCTTCCAGTAAACGTAGGACTTCATGAGGCTTCTCATTCGCGTAGCCCTAAGGTACCCCGTATGAAAATCCTTTAGAATTTTCTTTTGTAGTCTAGTTGGGATAACTACTCTTTCTCGGTACAACAGTATCTCATTGCATATAGAATAAGCTTCCACCGCCGATTCATCCGATTTAATTTTTTGTTTCATTTCTTAGATGAAACTATTTTCTTCAGCCCCCCTTATTATATCTTCCAAAGTGACTGGTAGTTCCTTGATCGTATTACATATTATTTGTGTATAGTCCTTTTCACTTTATAGTGATGCTATTACTGTGTCTTCTAGCGGTTCCCTTGATTTCGGGATTAATCGCGACTATCCGTCTGCGTGACTGACCTTCGCAAATGTAAGAAATTCCATACTGAAATCGTAATTAAGTAGAATGGTTCCCCATCTTTGCAGTCTGTTGGCTGTGTAAGTTGGCAAACCTTTTTTAGAACAAAATATCCAAAGATAAGCGGCTTATGGTCAGTTTGTAATTTAAATTTACAACAGTGTAAAAATCGGTGGAATTTTGTAACACCGAATATGATTCCCAGTGCTTCCTTTCCGATTTGGGAGTAATCCTTCTTGGCAGAAAATAAAGTTCTTGACGCATGGGTGATCGGCTTAGTGGACCCATCAGGATCTTGTGTAGAATGCACGCCTTGATCCCATAAGAACTTGCGTCAGTTGCGACAATAATATGTTGTTTTGGATTGAAATGAGTCAGGTTTAAATCTGACGTTAATACATCTTTTAATTTCTTAAACGCTGTCTGGCACTCAGGCGTCCAGTCCCATTTTTGTCCTTTTTTAATAGTACATTCAATGGCGCACGTAATTCATGCATGTTCTTAATGAAAATTTGATAATAGTTCGCCAGCCCTAAAATACTATGCAATGTAGTTACATTATGAGGTTCTGGCATGTCTTTTATAGCTGTGGACCTGTTTGGATCGGGTTTCTTCCCATCCTTATATATGATATGACGCAAGTATTTACTTCGTTCCCCCCCCCAAAAAAAAATTCGCATTTTGCTTCCTTCAATGTGAAGCCGTATTTTTATTCTGTCAAACACTTGAAATACATGATCTCTATGTTGTTCAACATTTTGACTACGCATAACGTCCAGATAGCCTATTGCGAAATCCAAACCGCTTAGCAAAGTATCGATTACCTGTTGGAAAATTGCAGGTGCTACTTTTATACCAAATGTTAATCTATTGAATTTATAAAGTCCTTTGTGTGTTGAGATACACAAAAGTTTCGAGGTATCTTCCTCTACTGGTATTTGTAGGTACGCATCGCTTACGTCTATTTTGGAAAAATATTTTCCGCCATTTAACTTAGCGAATATTTCGTCTGGGTTTGGTAGCGGGTAGTGATGGTCTTTCAGCGCCGCATTCAATCCGGTCGAAAAGTCTTTGCATACCCTAATCTCTTTAGATATTTTTTCACGTATACGGCGGGGGCTGCCCACTCACTATAATTAATAGGGAATAATTTTCCAGTGTCGACTAGTTTTACCAATTCAATCCGGTCGAAAATCTGCGTTTACCCTAACCTCTTTAGATTATTTTTTCGTGTATACTGTGGGGGGCTGCCAACTTACTATTGTTAATCAGGGTATATATCCCAGTGTTAACTAGTCTTTGCAATTCCTTTTCAATTTTTCCCTCAAAGCGAACGGAATGCTCCGTGATGTTTTGAATATTAGTTTTGCTTCATCCAGCAATTCGAATCTCGCCATTATTTTTGTGCAGCATCCAAGCTTTGCGGGAAAAACACTTGGGAAAGATTTTTTGAGATCCTTTTTTGAGTTTGTCGGCTTCGGCCGGTAGGTTTTCGACTTTGTGAAAAAATCACTTATAGCCGAGTCCAATCATTCAACTTCCTGAATCCAATAGGTCTCGAATAAGTTCGTTGCGTTCCTTAGAACGAGCACTTATAGCTTTTGTAACGCCTCCTCGAGAAAGTGGTTAAGGACTCTCATTTCTCTGGATTCTCGACACGTGTCGTCTAGACTCCTCGGAGGTTGTTACATGAATCTGATGTGCTGAAAGCGAATATCGAAACGGCAGGCAGAAAGAAAGACAAACAATTGTAGTCTATCTACAGAAGCTTAATTTTCACAAAATTATGTACAAAATGTTTTTACAATTCTCATTCAGATTTTGTAAGTTCTTTTCAAAGTCTCAACTCTCTTCACAGACAGCGATAGACGGATGGATGAGGTAGGTGGAGGGGGCCCCTTTCCAGGGAACGGCGGGTTTATACGACCTGTTCTCCCCGAATTCAACAAACAATCTGTTTAATTTTAGAGCGCATCGACCCGATGTGGGTGGGGTGGAAGTCATAGCCAATCAAATCACGCTAAGCCCCAACGATCTGAGACCCCATTCAAGACTGAAAATCGCATAACCTCGAGGTCATCAACCATCACTCAGCCAGTACAACATGTTCGTCAAACATCCTCACATTTCCTGTTGTTGAATTTTTCCCAGATAACAAAATATCTCAGGTCTTCCCCCCCCCTCAAAATATCAATTTTGACAGTGAATTAAAATATATCTATATTTATCTTCTCTATCTTAAATCCTTGGGTTATCTGGCGTCACCCGGGAATACAAAGCTACCTCAGCGTAGTTCTGACGCTCCTCAATGGGGGATTACGTCACACTTTTTTGGCGTTCTTTTTAGTGGCACATTAACAACTAGCTCACCCTCAAAATGAATTTTTTCACAAGTTAACGATCTTGCGACTTTATTCGTCTTTGTCATCGTGGGCTTTCCTATACTTTTCCACGTGTGAACAATTATAATTTATAAATCCGACCCTGAATCGAGCTGCAGTTTTACTTATTCATTGCTGATTCTTACCGTAATATACTTCCTTGTGTTCTCTGTTGGTGAAAGGTCCATTTTTGCAGTTTTTACGTAACTCTTTTTTGCTACTTTTGCTCTGCAATATGAGGCCGTGTGCCCTGCTCGCTTGCATAGGTCACATATTATTTTCCTTTGGTACTGACATGCATTGTACCCATAAGGTTCTCCACATTTTCTACAGGGGGCTCCTAAGATTTTGTCTATCTTGATAATTTATGAAGGGTTCTTTTTGCCTCTTCTTTGGGAATTGCTGGCAGGCGGGTGTCGTCGTATTTTTTTAATGTGAGCGATACCTGTTTCTTCTATGTTTCGGAAATCTTGCTTCATTGCCACGAACCGCTGACAACCTTCAGTCAGTTGCTGAAGCGTCAAATCAAGTTCTAGTTCCAATTTATTTAAAGCACGACGTCTTATATCGGCGTCTTTTGCGGCTATCAAACCTTGTGTGAATATTAAGCATTTGAAATTGTCCGCCGTTAATGACAATTTAAAATCGTCACAGTGCTTATTAACTATAGACGCAAATGTCGTATAATCCTGACCCGCTGTACGTGTATTTCCATCTTTTATGAAAAAGGCTTCTTTTTGGACAGTATAACTCCATTAATTGGTTGACTGCCTCGTCAAACGACAATTCGTTGTTTTTTTCTTGGTAAAATATAGTCCATGACTTTGTTATGTTCGGATTTACCTAACTTCCGTAAAAATAAACGAACCTTCTTTTGATCCGGCCATGCACTGCAATCAATTTTAAAAGGGTCTTCAAATCTTCTGAAATACGCCTCAAATGTTAGGTCTTCCTCAGGAGCATAGTGAAATATATCAATAGCTGACCAGGTCGCATTTTGGAAAAAGGCCGCTGCCCTTATTCACTAAAACTTGAGTTATCAAATCCATATTTTTTTTATCTGACTGGTGTTATTGCTCTAAATGTAATTTTTTCAATTCCAATATTTGTTCAATCATTTCTTCCCTTTCTCTTTCCTGTTTTTCCTGGAAGAATTCCATTAAATCTTACTGTTTTTCCAATATTTGTTCGTTCATTTCTTTCTTTACTCTTCCTCGTTTTTCTTTGAGATATGTTATTAAATTTAACTGTTTCTCTTTATTTTGTTTCTGTATTTCCAATTGTCTCTCTTCGTTTTGTTTCTGTATTGCCAATTGTCTCTCTTCGTTTTGTTTCTGTATTGCCAATTGTTTCTCTTCGTTTCGATTCTGTATTGCCAATTGTCTCTCTTCGTTTTGTTTCTGTATTGCCAATTGTTTCTCTTCGTTTTGTTTCTGTATTTCCAATTGTCTCTCTTCGTTTTGTTTCTGTATTGCCAATTGTCTCTCTTCGTTTTGTTTCTGTATTGCCAATTGTTTCTCTTCGTTTTGATTCTGTATTGCCAATTATTTCTCTTCGTTTTGATTCTGTATTGCCAATTGTTTCTCTTCGTTTTGATTCTGTATTGCCAATTGTTTCTCTTCGTTTTGATTCTGTATTGCCAATTGTTTCTCTTCGTTTTGATTCTGTATTGCCAATTGTTTCTCTTCGTTTTGATTCTGTATTGCCAATTGTTTCTCTTCGTTTTGATTCTGTATTGCCAATTGTCTCCCTTCGTTTTGATTCTGTATTGCCAATTGTTTCTTTTCGTTTTGATTCTGTATTGCCAATTGTTTCTCTTCGTTTTGATTCTGTATTGCCAATTATTTCTCTTCGTTTTGATTCTGTATTGCCAATTATTTCTCTTCGTTTTGTTTCTATATTGCCAATTGTTTCTCTTCGTTTTGTTTCTGTATTGCCAATTGTTTCTCTTCGTTTTGTTTCTGAATTGCCAATTGTCTCTCTTCGTTTTGTGTCTGAATTGCCAATTGTTTTTCTTCGTTTGGATTCTGTATTGCTAATTGTCTCTCTTCGTTTTGTTTCTGTATTGCCAATTGTCTCTCTTCGTTTTGTTTCTGTATTGGCAATTGTCTCTCTTCGTTTTGATTCTATGTTGCCAATTGTTTCTCTTCGTTTTGATTCTGTATTGCCAATTGTCTCTCTTCGTTTTGATTCTGTATTGCCAATTGTTTCTCTTCGTTTTGATTCTGTATTGCCAATTATTTCTCTTCGTTTTGATTCTGTATTTCCAATTGTTTCTCGTCGTTTTGATTCTGTATTGCCAATTGTTTCTCTTCGTTTTGTTTCTGTATTGCCAATTGCTCTTCTCTGAACCTTTTTTCAAGTTCTAATTGTTGACCTTGTTGGAATTTCACCATTTCCAAAATTGTTTTGCAAACTCGTCCATTTTGATTTTTTTGACGCAATGTAATTATTTAATACGACAAAACAACCCAATTCGTTGATTTACTTTTACTATAGTACCAACTCTATAGAAAATAAAATTCGTACCTGGTTATTTAACGAATATTTTTTCATAAATTTATTTCCTTGCGTAGCAATTTTTTTTCAGAAAATAATTCGGCGTTTGCATTTATACAAAAAGCAGGTAGATTTCGTTTGTCATTTTCAATTTTCGTAACGTGTAGGTACTAAGTTCAATTCCTTGTTGATCCTACACATTTTTCCTCTTTTTTCTTTAAAAAGAAAAAGTTACTTATCTGTGAAAGAAGGTTTATAGCATTTATTTAATATTGGATGTTCTTTTTTTTTATCTCTGTGCGAAGAAAAATGTCCTTCTTCGTTAACACTTTATTTGTCGTTCTTAGCGAAATCGTTTTTTTTCTGCTTCGACGTGCAGTCCCATCGACCAGTGAAAAGTTTATTTTAATCGGATTAAAATCCGACGTCTTTTTTAATTTGTGCAAATACTCGCTTTAGCCAATAAAATAAAATATATCATTTATTTTTACAGGAGTTTTCTTTTTCTCTTTTTCCAACGCTAATGCTTTTTAACAATAAGACGTATTAGCAATACATGTTTTTAGAACGACAAAGTTTTATTGTACTTACTGAAAACTCGGTTTCGTTTATTCGGTAATAATAATTCGCCACGCAATTCGTCTTATGATTTCTGTTTCAGCTCGTAGTTTACGTTTTAGTAGCTTTTTTAACAGCAAGGTAAGGCTTTTTGACGGCGTCTTTCAAAAATCCTTTTTCGACAAGAATTGTTGTTCTTTTTTCGAAGTGTTTTTTTATCCCGTATTTGTGGATTTTTACGCCCGAATATTGTTTTTTTCCCAACGTAGACAAATAGTTTATCCCATTCTTCACCGATTTTTGGAAAAATAAATACTTTTGAAGTTTCGAATTTCCCCCAAGTAGGAAAAAATTATTTCGAATATCCGCGTGTGTATTTTTTCTTGAATCCTTTTTGGTCGTCAAATGCTGTTTTCCAATGGCTGTTTTTTTAGAGTGAATTTGTTGCCCGAATTAAGTTTTAAAATTAAAAAAAAATATTTTCCGAAATACAAAAACATTTCTTAGTATTTTATTTTCTTATATATATATGTTTTTATATTCTTTTAGCCTTTATTGTTAATGTCTGTCCTAGTTTCTGTTGCCCCTATTATATCTCCTTCTTATATAATATATCTTTTCAATTCTAATAATATATATATATATTTCTACTGTAAATATTTTCGAAATCGGTGTTTTTTAAAACCTTTACTTTGTATAATACCTGATCGTTCTCCTCTTCTTGTTATAGCTTAAAGAGGTTTAATCCTTGTTCGTCTTTTTGTAACATTTTTTTGACTTGATATTGTAATGAACTTCTTATGTAACTTTACGCTTTGTCTTGTTTACTTATTCTCTCTCTCTCTTTATATATATATATACATATATATATATATATATATATATATATATATATATATATATATATATATATATGTGTGTGTGTGTGTGTGTGTGCGCGCGGTTGTATAGCAGGGTTCCATATTGGGGATCATATATCACCGGACTAACGACGGTGATGAGAGATAGAGAAGGAAGACATTTATACATATGACAGTTCTGTGGATTCTTATAACATATATTAGCGAGGAGAGAGGGTGATCAATTCTTTTTACATCAGAGGAAAGAATCGTTACTTATGATGGAGTAGGGGAACACATTATTGGAAGTGTTTATATACAAAGTTCATATTAAGATTAACATTACCTTCAATTGTTTAATGACGACACGAACACAACAATTGCAAAAGTCGATGATATTCTTTATTTCATTTCACCGGTCGAATGTTGATGATGTCAGGAATTCAAATTCGTTTCTACCTGGTTAAATGTTCTCCTTTCGCTTCTAAATGGATCCTCTTCTGATCATGTCAACTCTTTCCGATTGCTTTTGCTGACTGCTCGAACTTTGCCCGACTGCCTTGATCTGACTAAAACTAGCTCCTATATTGAGAAATTTCCTTTTTCCTATGACGTCAGATGTGTGGTTTAAAAAGGTGATTAACTCAAGTGGCTAAACATACGTTTCCAAAACACATTTCTGCAAACCAAAAATTCTCAACTAACATATTTTTTGTTCTGTTTTCATAAAAGAACGAACAATCAAATTCTTTTTACAATACAAACAATATCTAAATATTTTACAAAACAAACAATATCTAAATATTTTACAATACAAACAATATCTAAATATTTTACAAAACAAACAATATCTAACTATTTCCAAAACAATAGCTAAATTCTAACATTCCAATTTCTGAATCTATTCTGAACCTTGCTTACAAGGTTCGAGTCTCGGCTTATCCTAATCTCATTTTCCACTCGGCTTATCCTAATCTGACTTTCCTTTTATTTACAGGAAAAGGGGACAACCCTTTTCTTGTAACACACACACACACATATATATATATATATATATATATACGCATAATTAACAATTATCACTCTAAATATTCTAATTAAATTTGAAAAATAGTATAATTATTTACATTTCTATTAATCGTATCTAGAACAGTTTTAGCTATTTTACATCTAAATTAGGCACAGTTGAAATATAATCAATTATAAGCAAAGGAAAAATTTGAGTAACATTGCTGAACATTTGCTTTAATGTTCAATATGCTATTTGAAATATGATTAAGTTCAGAATTGCTAATATATTTAGCAAGAAAATATATCATTGACACACGGGAAGATTTCTGTGATTGGCAGCGAAATATTTTGAAGGAAACTTGTTTTTGTTTTGTCATGTGTTTTACCAACCATCTCATTCATTTTGTTTACATTTTGACAACACATTTCTTAGTGTTTTTACTTACTATTCGTATGTTTTTTTTAAACTACCCAGCATTGATATCATTGATATCATGTTGCATTCTTTTTAAATGGATTTATTTACCACTTTAATACTGAATATGTTTATTTGCAAGTTTTCATCCATAAAATTTCAAATACGTTTTCGTCTATATCTTAGTCTTTATTTTCATCTTCCTTTTAATCTGTGGTAAATAATACATAGCTTACCTGAGTGTAGCTGCCGGAGGTGAGGATGGTCTTCCAACAATCAAGAAGAACAATAGCATTGTGGTTATTTATGCTAATAGAGTAAGGTAAATTGTTATAAAAGAAGAGGCTGTGATTATTTTTTTTATGTTACTGTGGTTACAAGACCTGAGAAGAAGGTCGCGAAGAAGATTGTATTTTTTTCGCAACCTCACTTCAGGTTAGCTACTCTTAGTTATATGACTTTTTTTTCCAACAATTTGCGAAAAAAATACATTAGTTCAACACAATTTCTTACAGAACTTTGAGTCATTAGTAACAGCAATTAGTGACAACTCTGGAAATTGTTCGATTACCCGTACAAGGATATGGAGACCTCTGATACTTTAACTGTGGCAGATTCCAGGGAGCGACACCGTAACCAGATTTCCATTCTGAAGATGAAAATCAAGGGTAGGCTTCGTTTGTCCCGTGGCCCAGATATCACTCCTGCTGTATTTTCTGTATTCCACAGGGAAATTTTGGAATATATCAACGAAGTTGAAATCTCCATCTGCAAGTTGCAACTTTCCTGTGTCTCTGAAGAGGAAAGAGAACTTATGGAGTCCGATTGGCTAAGTTACCAGCTGAATTTACGGAAGGAATTAGAAGATCTCTCACTCTTGTTACATCCTCCAGAGGCTAGTGGCTATTCGGAGCGACCTTCCCTTCCATATACGCCTGGACCTTCTACGGATAGAGCTAATTCATCATTCACTGTTAGACTACCTCAAGTTCAAATCACTGGACCAACGTTCAGTGGTCGTGAAATGGAAAACGATAGAATGAGTTTTTACAATTTCTTATCTCGATTTGAAAATTGTGCAGCAGGCATAGCAAATGACGCAGACAAGTTAAACTTTTTAAAATGCTCGCTGTCTGGGAGACCTCTGCTGCTGATTAATCACTTAAGTTGCATCAATACAAATTATCAGCAAGCACTGGCAGTATTGAAACGAGAATATTTAGATGTGAGTGACATCATTGCTAAGATATTCCAAGATATTATCGATTTCTCCCCCAAGAGGGAAAATTCTTATGAGGATCTTGGTAGTTTCATCTGCAGAACAGCTTCCATTCTGGAAGAAGTGGCCAGCTCTCTCGATTGTGATTTCTCTGAGGATGGTTCTGCAGGGGCCCGATTAATGGCCAAAATACTTTTTTTGAAATTTCCGAGAGCATTGAAGGGAGAGCTTATACAGTTATGTGGCTCTAGAATTCCTTCTCTGTCTATTTTAATGCGAGACACCAGTGAGGCTATTAAACGCTTGCTAATTAAAGGCGGCGGGTTGCCTGGTTCTTCGGATATCCATCGAAACAATTCTCGGGTAACCGTTTCAAAATCTAGAGCCACTACAACCAGAGATGTTTCTTTCCGCATAGATTCAGATTGTCAGGCTCCTTCTGGTTACTCGAGTAAACTACCTCCTCTGATTTGTGTTACCTTCGGTCGAGGAGGAAGAACCATCTCTGTAAACTGCCTATTGGATACTGGCAGTGGCAGAACGTATTTGTCTGGTGATGTCTTGCACTCCTTGGGTTCCTTGAGTTCTGACGGTTTGGAGTGTCATTTGAGGCTGACTACACTTCTCGGAGAATGTGAGCAAGTATACAGAGAAGTGAAATTGGATGTGGACTTGGGGTCTGGTCATGTGGGGCACTTTCCGGTACTGGTTGCCAACTCATTGGACCTATCCTTATATCTAAAAAATTGGCATTTGCTGTTGGAGGAGTTCAAGCGAACTGGATGTTCTCTGGCTGGGCAATTTGAATCTGGCACTGATGCGGTGGCTATAAGTGGAATTATGGGTCTGGATCTGGTGCAACATTTGGGCCCCTTACAGTTGGTGCCTTGTTTGGGGGGTCGGTCTTTCTCTGTTCCTGCTGGTTTGATTCCCTTTGGTGAGGTGGACACTTTTTTTTCTACAAATCCTGCCCCTATTTCAAGAGATTATACGTTGTTCAGTGCAGTGATGGAGAATACTCCCCAAGTGGAATCATCGCATGTTTGCTTCATCCTGGAAGCCGACCCTACCTACGCGGACCCCTGGGTGGATGTCTTTCCCTCTAGCGATGTGGAAAGAGGATTAGAGAAAATGTTCAGCATTGAGTCAGTGGGCATTCAGGACGGAGAAGAGATTTCAGGATATGATCAGGGTATGATTCGGCAGTTCCAGGAATCTATAATATTCAGGGATGGTAAATATCATGTGCAATTACCCTGGCATGCAGATAAGCTGGCTCTGGTTCCTTCCAATCATGCTATTGCTTTGAACGTTTTGGATCGTGTGGTCAGGAGCCTGGAGAAGAAGGGGCTGTACCAGGAGTATGTAGATGTATTCCTTCAGCAGCTACAGGAGGGTATCATAGAGGAAATACAGGTTGATCCTCAAAATTTTGTGGACTATGTATGGGTGCCTCATCGGCCAGTTTTCAAGACGGATCCGGCAGCTACTACTAAAATCAGGCCTGTATTTAACTGTAGCTTGAAGGTCGGTAACTCTGCCTCTCTTAACGAGGCTGCATACTCTGGTGTGAATATGACAGGAGATATGTTGGACCTGTTGATGTCTTTTAGATCGAATAAGTTTGTCTTGATTGCAGACATCAGGAAAGCTTTCTTGATGGTTCGCCTTGCACTGGAGGCAGACAAGAACAGGTTCTGTTTTTTTGTGAAGGATGGTGATCGCCTTCGATGTTTCCGCTATGCCACATTGATTTTCGGGTTCACCTCGAGTCCCTTTATATTGGGAAGTATCTTGAAGTTTCATGCAGCCCAATATCCCTTTGATGAATGTCGAGTTGCGATGGAGAACCAATTCTATGTCGACAACCTGGTGGTTACTGAGTCTGACCCAGCAAAGCTTGTAAGGCTGTATTCCCAGGTTAGGAGGCGGTTGCAGGAAGGTGGATTTGTGGTGCAGTCCTGTAACTCAAACTGCGACAGCCTTAGGGAGGAGATGAGGAAAGATGGTACATTGAGTACTCATGAGACCGGATGGGAGATGGTGCTCGGGTACCGGTATGATCCTATTTCAGAAAAGCTCCGCACTGCTCCTGTTAAGTGTGATCCGAGTGCATCTACTAAGAGGCGAATCCTTTCGGAATCGGCAAAGGTATTTGATCCCTTATCTCTTTGCCTGCCTGTGACTATAAGGAGTAGGATTTTGGTGGGAGAATTATGGAAGCGAGGCGTGCAGTGGGATGAGGAAGTCTCTCCAGAGTTTCAGTCTTCTTGGAGGAACCTGGCAGAAGACTTATCTAAATTGAGTGACATGCATTTCTGCAGACAGGCCCATGACGGGAACCGAACTGGAGAGTTATACCTGTTTTGTGACGCTTCTAAAGAAGCATACGGATTTGCAGCCTACTATGTTCAGGACAACAATTCTGCATTGATCTTTGCCAAAGCACGAGTGGCTCCAGTGAAGGATAAGACATTACCAACTTTAGAACTAATGGCGGTATTTCTTGCTCTGAAGTGTTTGCCCACTATCTTGGTAGGATGCAAGGGTGTCCGCCCTTCTAGGTTGTGTGTGGTAACAGATGCACAAGTAGTATTGTCATGGATTTTATCAGAAACGATGACTAGTAAAAGCATCTTTGCTAGAAACAGGTTAAAGGATGTGCTGCTAATGAGCTTGGATTTGGAAACGAATTACGGCATCAGGCCGACCTTTAGGTATGTTTCTACCACCGAAAACCCGGCTGACTTGATCACTCGTGGATTAACGATAAGGAAGTTCCGAGACAACTTTGACTTTTGGTACCATGGCCCTTCTTGGTTGCACGGTGGGGTCTTGACTTGGCCGGAGCAGGAGTTGCCCTGTCTTGATGATAGGTGCCAGCAGATTGTTCGTTCATCAACAAATTTTGCGGTGATTGTGGATGAGGAGTGTGCTTCGGTGATCTCCATGCGGCGGTTCTCTACGTTTACCCGTTTGTTGAGGGTAACTTCTTTAGTCTTCCGATTCATCGGCTTGATGAGGAAAAGGGAAGACAACTACAACAAGAAAGCCGCAATTTACTTAATAAAATGTTCTCAACAGCAGGAATTTATGGCTGAATTGAATTACCTGTGGAATCCTATGGTAAGGCCTGCACCTAATCGTGTTCGAGCTCTAGATCTTTTTCTGGATGAGGAAGGGTTGATCCGCTCGCATGGACGGCTGGACAGGTCTTCTCAGTTTTCTTATGAAGTTAAGAATCCCTTGTTGCTGGGCAAGAATCATCACCTGACCCGACTTGTAATATTAGACTGCCATCTTAAATGTTCCCATCTGGGTACAGGATCTACCTTAACGGAATTGAGATGTCAAGGATACTGGGTGCCTCAAGGGAGGCAGGCAGTCAAAAATGCCCTGAATTCCTGCACAAGGTGTAAAAGATACAATTCTAGGCCGGTACTGCCTGAGAACATCGCCAATCTACCAACTTCTCGTGTCGAATTTGAGGTTCCTTATAGGAATACTGGAGTGGACTTCACATGACATTTTTGGGTGAAGGAGGGTAACAGTGAGAAAAAAATGTATCTGTTGTTGTTCACTTGTTTGAGTGTAAGAGCAGTGCATATAGAGGTGGTGCCTGACATGTCCTTTTTTCAGGCTCTAGTCAGATTTACTAATGCACATGGTGTTCCAGAGTCAATTCTCAGCGACAACGCAAAAACCTTTCTGGAAGACTGTTTAAGCGCCTTTGTCTTCTCCAGGACTACCAGGTCAAATTTGGGTCATGTAACATTAAGTGGGAGACAATTCCTTTATTTTCCCCCTGGGTTGGAGGTGTATGGGAGCGTAGCATCAAGACTTTAAAATCTTGCCTATACAAGGTTATTGGTAGGGGTAAGGTAGATTATTATACCTTCCTAACTATTGTCTCAGATATTCAGCGGGCTGTAAACAACATGCCCCTTACTTATCAAGAGTCCGCTGACAGGCAACCAATGATTATCACACCCAATATGTTTATTAGACCCAATAAAAGCCCTGGTCTATTGGTACCGTTGGGAAGAGATGATCTCTCCACCATGGTTCCTCCCAGCCGGAGAAGGTTGATCGAGACGATTGGATTACGAAATGAATGGTTGTCAAGATTTAGAGAACTGTGGTACAAGGAGTACCTCCTGGATCTTAGAGGAAGGATGCCAGGAAGATCTCGGATACCATTTCAGAATCGCATTAAAAGAAATGATATAGTCTTGGTCAAGAGCCCTTTAAAACCACGACCCTTTTGGATGTTGGGTACTATACTTGAGGTTCTCCCAGGACAAGATGGAGTGGTGAGGACAGCTCGTGTCAGACAGGGCGACGGGGTGGTGAACGTCCATTCACTAAAGAATTTATATCCAATAGAAATTTCACAATCTGATGATGATCTTGGGGAAAGTGAACCAAATCAGGCGGGTGCATCCTCGCCTGTTGCGGCAGGTAGCAGTCAAAACCAGGAATCCTCTAGTTCATTTTCGGAAGGAGATGGCACCATTTGGTTGTGTCCTGCCTGCAATAGACCTCCAGGGAACCAAGATATGATATGCTGCGATTCCTGTGATGAGTGGTATCATTTTGAGTGTGTTGGAATTGACTTGGCTCCACCCGCTAGACAGAAATGGTACTGCAGTGATTGTGCACCTCAAAGGAGACGAAGGGGTAGACCTAGTCTGTTACCCGATCAATAGAAGTAGTCTTGGGTAGGACTATAAACTACAACCGACAGCGGGGCCTAGGCTAAGGGAAAGAATGAGGGTACCCTGAACCACTGTTACCTCCAGGTGGCCCTTGACTGAGGCCTAGCACCTGTTAGTCCCCCTGCAGGGTCACGCCAACTTAGTTTTTTTTATGAAGATATATATATATATATATATATATATATATATATATATATATATATATATATATATAAATGCACTTTTCTTTTCTTTTTTTTTCTTTTGTTGGGAGAGTGTGGTAAATAATACATAGCTTACCTGAGTGTAGCTGCCGGAGGTGAGGATGGTCTTCCAACAATCAAGAAGAACAATAGCATTGTGGTTATTTATGCTAATAGAGTAAGGTAAATTGTTATAAAAACGTTCCTCCTTTGTGAAGAGGCTGTCATTATTTTTTTATGTTACTGTGGTTACAAGACCTGAGAAGAAGGTCGCGAAGAAGATTGTATTTTTTTCGCAACCTCACTTCAGGTTAGCTACTCTTAGTTATATGACTTTTTTTTTCCAACAAATCTTAGAAACGTCTCCTTTATAAAGTCGACTTCTGATTTTCCTATCACTTCCTTTTCTAATTTGCATTTACTGAATTGTTTACTGTTTTGTCAACTCCTTCAACAAATATCACTCGGATTTACTTTTAGGTGTCTATGCAACATCTTTTGAACCCAAGTCGACTGTTACACACTTACCAAGCCAAGAACGTATTATAGCGTTTTATTTCTACGTTTTGCATTATTCGACCCGGCTCTATTAGTTAATATATTTTTGGATACACAAGTCGATTTTTAACTACTAAACCTCTCTAGTATTATTTATTTACATAATGATGTAGAAACAGATCCATTAAATGCATTTCCTGAAATCTAGTACCTTCTTTCATCAGACCCGGAATTAAAAAAAGTCGCCATCCTAAAATCAGATTGACATGGAAATATTTTCGCTTCATTTAATTCTGTAAATCATTTGACGGAGTTTTACTCATTTCACACTTTATGATTCTTATTATTTCCCGTATTATTATGACGCGTTAAATTGAGTTAAAACCTTATGTTAGTATTACTAACAAAAGTATACTCTATGTCACATATACCGGATAATACGTAGTCTGAAAACGTTCACACGGTTTGCAGTGCAAACAGACAAAAGGGGCATAATATATTATCTCTATGTTTATCAGTTAAAACCAAAGAATAGCATGTATTAACAAACATGTGGATAAAGATTTGTAACAAGAAAAAGAAGATTCATAAAGTTTTGATTTTGCATCACACGGGCGATCTAATCCCTGACCTTTACAGGTACATTTTGTCGAGCTCAGAAAACTGCAGAATTTTAAACAGAGTCATTTACTACACCAACGGAGGTAGCTGGATCTTGTTCCATCAGTTTGGATCGAGTAGAATAAATCGTAAGTGTATTGCTCTGAAGTAAATGATGACTGAAACTTTCCCGAAACTGTCATATAGAAAAAATATACTTACCATTTAAATGCGTTATAGTAATTGCGAACTATGTTTATATGAGTAAACTCAGAAGTCTTTAAGAAGCCTTAAAGCAATATTTATTTTTAGATGTCTTTTTTAGCAATATATTACTACCAATTACTATATATTACAACATATTACTATACTATTACTACTATATATATATATATATATATATATATAGTAATTAAAACCTTTAAATGTTAATAGAATCTATTATTTATGATTAATGGTCTATTAAATTCTATACTAGTTCTATGAAACGGTCATCGTCGTCCAACACATGCGTTGCTTTTTATAGTCATCTTACGCGCCACCTGTCTATTATTTTGACTTCGACTTATTTTCCCTAGCACTGCTCGTATAGAATACCCCGACGAAATTGGATTAGGATCCACACCAGTAAAGCCCACAATGTGGCTGCGATATGTGGATGACATATTCTGGCTTTATCATGAAAATGTTCAAGCATTTCTGAATTCTGTGAATTCCATTCGTTCCGTTGATTTGTTGATGACTTACACTGGTCGAGAGTTTGAGTCATCAATATATTGGAATTTCACCGGACATTCACACATGGATCCGCTCAAATTTTCGGATAGTAATCTGATTTCAACATTAAGATTTCCGATGGATAAAAATGCTCATGAAAAAGGTTGGAAGTTACACCGTCTTGAATTTAGTAACAATATCATTCAAGATGAGAACCGTGGTGGAATAATACAAATTATTAATTTTTGAAAAGAAATCGAAACCTTCAACATGCAGAGGAAATTGTGATCACGGTATGGAGAGTCATGGTAATAAGCGGCTGCAGTTTGCGTGTGCACACTGTAGAGAGACACTGACATTCGAATTATTCCGATAAAAAATAAGACGCAAATAAGATGAATGACGCCTTTTTTTCCTTTTTAGGGGTGGGGCACATTCTCTCGTTTACTTAATTTCGTTGTCAGTTGGAAAGAAGAGGCTGAAAAGAAAAAAATCGACGCTGCTTGGACGAAGAAGCGAGCGAGTTTTGGATGGAAAAGCTTTGCTGGCAAAGTACAACGCTGAGAGTTAAGAAGAGTTCCAACCTTTTTCCTCCCTGCTTGCAGAAATAAAATATGATTTCAATTAAGAACGTTAGTCCATTTCATAACAAAACCTAATCCTTCTTTCTGGCTTTGTGGTGAGACATTAAAACGGAAAATGCGCATTTGTCAGTTTGCAAATGGCTAACCAATCATGGGAAATATCCGATCAATTTCGGTGTCGGTAAGTAATTTAAATTTTCATTGCAATCATTTACCCTCAAATGTCAAAAATTAGACATAGCATCTTTGAGATAGATACGTAGTCAATCGAACGGATCTAAATTTGAAAAAAGATAGTATGTCGTAAAAGGTCTATAAGTGTGTCGGAAATTATAATCTAAACTACTACTGTTGCTGGGATACAACATGCAGCTCTGTAGCTAATGTTGAACGCACACCAACTTCACATGGACGGTTAGTCATCTACATTGTATTATTCTTTAATTAATTGAAATTTTTATTGTTAATTTAAATTCACCAAAATAGCTGTGGGTGGTCACATATATTCGCTCGAATGCATTTGTCTTAATTAGAAATTGAAAGAAAAAATGTCTTGTGCAAAATCATGTCTGTTTTCATGCATATTTTCGAAATATGTTTCGAGATAATGTTTCGCATTTTTATACAACAAACATTGTTCAAATCGTGTCGTGCGTATAAAAATTATACAAACTAATTTATATTCAGATTCAAGAAGTGATAATTTTACCTCGAATTCAGTCACATCTGTCGTTGATGTTAAACGTTTTCTATTATGTTTTGCATGGCGACACTTGAACAATAAAATCATTTAGGCTTTTTCTAAAAGAAAACCTTTCTTCTTTTGGCGTGGCATACTTTTTATTGCAGTTGACGTCAACCGGAGATATGAGATATATCCAAACTACTTGCTTTCTGAAATGCCAAAAAGTTATTGAAACATACTAGCTGAACCTGTGGAAATGTTAATTAAAAAGGAGCGTAATTTAACGTTGGGAAATACAATATAAAAAAGTGTATATTTCTTTAATATAAAATAAAACAAGAGTGGACATACTTGACGGAAACCCCTTCACAAAATTTAAAAACACTTTAATTTGTCATCATTATTTCACATAATTATTGTTAACATGTAAACATGACTATTAAATAGAACATCTTACACGACTTGCATTTTCATTCTTTGGTTTGTAAATGAATAAATCGGCAAATAACGGATCTCGTCTATTAACGACTACGTTGTTAGAGGTGGCTAAGTCCTAACTTTTACCTTTCTACAAGACTAGCAGTTCAGCTCGGCTGTCCTCGGGTCCTATGTACTGTTCATAACTTTATGTGTATATGTATATATATATTAAAAAGTTTGACTCATATCCAGGTAACCTACATCTAAAATTTCAAGTGTTTAGACTCAAAATTGGTGAAGATGTTTGGTAGAGTCTACAAAGGTGAACTTCTTCAACGTTGGCCTCTAGGCAGCCAAATTTTCGCCCCAAAACTGATGAAAAAAACTTGCTGCATGTGTGAATACCTTTTATGTAAAAATTCAAATGTTTAGATCCAAAATTTTCTGAATAGTTTGCTAGATACCGCAAAGGTCAAATCTTTTAAACTTTGACCACTTGGCAGACACATTTTCTGACTAAACAGCTTGGCTTATGGCTAAATACACTTTATGTAAAATTTCAAATGTTTAGACCAAAAATTGGCTGAGTAATGCGGTAGAGACCACAGAGGTCAAATTTTTTAAAACTTAGACGCCAATTTTGACTCCTTAACATTTACTGTTTTGCGCTCAAATCAAATAAAGAAGTTAGATCCATGTCCAAGTAACATACAGTTAAAATTTCAAGTATTTAGTCCCAGAATTGGCAATGGAGTTTGGTAGAGTATTCAAAGGTCAAATCGTTAAAATTTTACCCCTTGAAAGCCAAATTTCTGGCTAAAAATTGATTAAAAAGATTTTTCAAAATCTCAATACCTTTTATGTCACATCTTGAGTTTGTAGACTGAAAATGGACAAAGTAGTTTGGTAGGGAAATGTACACTCACAGACACACACACACACACACACACACACAGAATTTTACTTTTATAGATATATAGATTGAAAGAAAATGAGTCTTTGTGGGGGAACTACTTCAATATAGAAATTTTAGTTTAGTGTCGTTCGTTATACAGAAGCTGAACAGTTTTCGATTATTTGATACTGAAACACATATACATATTTCTGTTCTCCTGAAGAACATGATATCCACTGGCGACTTGATAAGATTTGAACACGACATAAATAATTTTATAGCACACGATAGTACATCGCATTTGTAAATCGTAATCAGCGTCATAATAGTTGCCCATTGATATTTGGTAATCATTTTCCTCGAACGTGTCAACTCTATCTTCATATGTTTATCGGTCAAATACAAACTCTCATTAAATAATATATTATTGGTAAAATGCGTATACAGAGATTATATAACTGCTATCTAAGTTGTATACATTTCAAAATTAAGTTTTCCTTTTCCTTATTCCTTTATGAAGTAGATGATTTGGGCGACATATAGTGAAATTCGTTAATAAATGAACAGATGAAAACAATAATTGGAACTTGCCGACTTCATTATTAACATGTACAAAGACATTTAATGAATATACATTTGAATAATTCCAAGTAGAAAATCCATAACATTGATTTTTTTAATTTCCTATTGAAATGTAAAACTCAACTTAGATTTAACATCTTGTTCATTTTTGCCTTTTCTTTTAACAAATTATTTAATAGAGCGACATGAGTATATCTTCAAAAGATGTTAATCATTGTAGACCTGTTTCAGGATGAGATCAATTTGTGAAAATCATCCGCCAATCAGCTGACACGTAATGCCAGTGAAAAGGTTAATGAGGCTATGAGAAAATTACATCTAATTAGATACAAATCTATTAAAAAACATCATCGCCGAGACTGATGGCATTAATAGCATCGCCGAATTAATTTCTTTCACGTGAAGCTCATTCATTAATCGCAGTTGAGTGAATCGCTCTGATACTCTTGAGTGATGAGGAGTTTTCGCCTCGTAAAACACACAATTTGTTATCTGCCAGCTCACTTATTGAATTTTTCCGTTTTTTTTTAAATATTTCATGAACCATCACTAAAGTGAAGCATCGCTTGGCTTTGCTAATAATTTGCTGGCTTAGCAGTTAACATTTCCTATACATTTTCTTGTAACGATTAAGAAGTCCTATAATTACAACTAGAGAAATGCATCCTTTATTTTATTTCTACTAAAAATGAACTTAAGTATTTGTATCTATCTGCCTGTAATTGCATCATTTACTTATTTCGGATTACTTTCGTTTACTTTATTACAACTATTTTCTATGACGGTTCGCCCGTTACACTCCTCGTCGTTTTTTACGGGTATCGTTTGTTGTAACATTTTGAAAATGCCAAGCCTAAAATTTTAGTAAATTATTGATCGCATTCTACGTTTGTTTTTAGTTACATATTTTATTATTTTATTTGACCGTATGAAACGGCACTTCGCTTCTTTTCCCCCTACTCTGAAAACTAGAAAGCTAAAACAAATGGAGGAATAAAAAATAAAAATAACGAGAGATCAAGAAATGAATAATAAATAAAATAAACTAATAAATAAAGACAAAATTTGTCAAATCTCTACGGATCACATTCATAAAGCATACACCCCAATTTTGCCCGGAATGTAGATCGCAAATATCTTATGAAAACAATGCTACTTCATGGCCTTCGGGCCAAGATCAAAGTGTAGTATCTGTTCCGGCAGATGCTGCACTTAAGATGATTTGTACCAGTCAATGGAGGGGAAACCCTCTATACTGGGACAATTATTATTTTTGGTAACCAGAGTGCCCCCTTTTTGCCTACTTTTAGGGGAGCTGGGTTTTACCTCACATTAAAAACGGCCTTGTGCCTAATTTGCTCAGTGGGGGAGCAAATAAATACCATCTTATGAAAACAATGCGGTCTTGACACCCGTTTTAATATCAATTATTTTTTGGTTTGATGAAGTATTCTCCCTGAATTGGGACTCCACTGAAACATGCATGCACATATGTAACCAATAATGATGGTATAATTAACAGACTATATACCAGCTCTGTCCTACATTGAGCACTCTTTAATAATCACGCGAGTTTTATTGGATTTACATCTGGGAAATCAATCATTATAACCGGTATATATATATATATATATATATATATATATATATATATATATATATATATATATATATATATAAAAAAAGAGAAAATGGAACGATACATTTGTCGCAATAAAGTATACAGCACTACAGCTTTATTTTAAAACTTTTCTTGAAAAAATCAATTTAGATAACTTGATTATGTAGGAGATCAGACATCTATTCAGTGTATCCGCCTTCAGCCGCAATTATCTCATCGATAATTGATCGGAACCGAAAGCATCCCTTTTCTGCAAGCGCTGGCGGGAGTTCGGCGAATACTCGGCGGATGTCGGCGATCAAGCTGGCTTTGATGTTGTGGGAGATCATGTTAGTAATGTTTGCGACGTTTGACCAAACGAAGTAGTCAAGCGGGTTCAAATCGGGGGGGGGGGAGAAGGGGACCAATGAGAGAAGGGTACAAAGTCGTAGCACTTCTTATAACGCCAAGCTTGGGTTTCTTTGGACATAGGTCGGCGCCAAGACCTGCTGCCACACTCAGGGTCTACACTAGGTGATCACTACACCCTTCAGTACATTCAGGTACACTTTAATGTTAACTTTCAAGCCGATTTCGAAGATGTGAGATGGCATGGTGCGGCCCACACTTGAAATCACACCAAAGACAATAACCGTGGCCGGAAACTCAGAGAGCTCTATCGTCAAGCATTGAACAGACGAATTTGCGTTTTGAGGGTGTTGGCAATAGTCGTGTTGTAATAATTGGATCGGTGGAGAGCATCAGTTGTACGGCAGTGCATCTCCGATCTTGTTCGTTGAACATTGTGTCACTTTCAGACATAATAAAATATTATTGCTCTAGGGATTTGTATACAACTGGCCAACTAGTAGATGATCTGCAACAAAAAGAAAACCGTTTTATCAAACGAAAATGGAATCATGTCGTCTTTTCTAGGCGACAAATTTAACATTCCGCCCTGAGTATATATATATATATATATATATATATGTGTGTGTGTGTGTGTGTGTGTGTGTGTGTGTGTGTGTGTGTGTGTGTGTGTGTACGGAAACAGGAAACGGAGATTTTTAGAGATATACTAAAAGATTTTAGTAATTTTCTGGAACGGGAGAGTGAACTCATCTTCTTTGCAATGTCCTCAATGCATTTATTTCCGTTCATGTTGCATGTTAATGTTAAGCCGACAAGTTTAAAAGCAGGATCTTTCAGGTCGGGTGTTATTAGTCATGACTATCGGTGGTTGTGAAAGCTTCCTGTAATTGTTAAATTAAATGAGTTCCATTAAATGTTACTGTCTATTGGCGGTCCCATTCCACCACGGAAGCAACAGATCTGTATGCTAGAACGTTTTCATACTAAATTCTATGCAATTATGCATAATGTAGAAACCATGCATAAAAAGAATTAGGCGTAATAGTAACATGAAACTAATATTCTAATAATTACCTACAAAAATAAATAATTAATTAGTGACACTCGTTTTTCAAAGGAATATGCAAATTAGTTAACCTTCATGAGGTCGCTCGCATATTTATGATTGAGTATAATAAAAAGGTTGTTATAATAATATTTAACTAGAAAACGGTGGGCTTGATGTATCAGTGTCACAGCCGGAAAAAAAAATTAAATTTAAATATATACAGCAGCGTCCAAAACTAAGGGACAACATTTTAAAACCTAATATTTGTTAGAAATAACAACTGTGAAAAGCTGAAATTGTCTCAACTGGTAGTCGTTATCATCCATAAAAACATACTAAAATTTGAATCATTTGAAAAGGATAGAAAAAGGATTATAACAATTATTTATTTATTTTCAAAATAGGAACGTCCAAAAGTAAGGGACAAAATTGAGAAAAACAATATAAACAGCCAAAAAATAATAAAAATACATGTACAATCAATATTTAGTAAATGAGCCCTTTCTCTCAATGACAGCTGCGCATCTTCCACTACAAGAACAAATCAGTTCTTGACAATTTTCGATACTAATTTTAGACCATTCTTCTTGAAGCTTCATTCACAAATTCGTGTTAGGGGGATTTCTTTCCAGAACTTTCACTCCTAAGGTCTTCCAAAGATTTTCTATTGGATTTCAGTCAGAACTTTGCGATGGCCAATCCATAATTACGAAATCTTGCTCGCTAAGGTAACTCATTACCACCTTAGCCTTGTGACATGGGGCATTATCTTGCATAAAGGTAGCCCTATCGAAACCTGAATTCTGTATGATTAGAACAACATGACATTGAACAATGTTTTTATAGATCTACGCGTTTACACGAGTTTGTAACCGGACTAGAGGCGTTGTACCTTGGCTAGAAAACATTCCAAATACCATGACGCCTCCGCCCCCAAACTTGACAGTTTTCTCAGTACACTTTGCACTTAATTGTTCACCAATACGCCTCATTACATTGTTTTTTCCATCATTTCCAAATAAATTAAACTTGCTTTCATCACTGAAAAATACTTTTGCCCAATTTTCATATGTCCAAATTACATACCTGTTTGCAAACTCTAATCTCTTCTTATTCTTCGAACTAACAAGTGGTTTCTGCCCCTGGGATTCGATTAAACAGCCCTATTTCTTGCAGTCGTCTAGAACAGTCTGCGAGTACACATTAACACATGAGGTACTATTCATAACCCTTTTTAATTTTAGTGCAAGACTTAAAACGATCCTGACATACGCTGCATTATTCGATCTTCTCTCTCCGAAGTTTTGTGGGGTCTACAGGTTTTAAAAGCAATAACTATTTTGCCAGTACCATTGTAGGATTTATCAACTCTGCCTACAACATTCTTGGAACGTTTCACTTTCTCTGAAATCTCTCTATTTTTTTAAATTTTACTTTTGTTAGTTTGAAGAGATCAAGGGGCTCCTTCCTGGGGCTATCACTTGATTCTATTATAGTTTAAATTTATATCCTAGGGCTCTTTTAAGAATAGACACTGTTCCCTTTATGGCTGATATCTGTATTTCCTTGCAGTTTGGTTTTCCATGGATTGCTTCTAAGTATTTATGAAGGTTCTTTTTTATTAGGCCAGTTGCTCCTGTCACAACTGGTATAATGTTTATTTCTTTCAGAGACCATGTTGTTTTTAGATCATTTTTTAGGTCCTGATATTTTGTTATCTTTTCCCATTCTGCTCTATTAAGTCCAAAGTCGTTTTGAACTGTGATGGTGTGCGTTTCCTTGTGTAGCTTCACAGTAGCTTGTCTCGCAGAGTAATCAAGTTTTTGGGGGTTCGCCATGGTGCCAGCTGGTGCAACGTTTACAAATGACTAAGTAAGACGTATTCTTTAGAGGAAATAAAAAAATTGAATGTAGCATACCTTTTACATTGTTTTTGTCAATTTTGTTCCTTACTTTTGGCTGTTCCTATTTTGAAAATAAATAAATAGTTGTTATAATTCTTTTTCTATCCTTTGCAAATGATTCAAATTTTAGTATTTTTTTTGGATGATAACAACTACCGGTTGTCAAAATTTCAGTTTTTCACAATTGTTATTTCTAACAAATATTAGGTTTAAAAATTTTGTACCTTAGTTTTGGACGCTTACTAAATATACGATAATATTATTTATATATTTTGATGTACCAGTAACATTAAAATCTATATATTTACCGACCTACATGTCTATTTTATGATTTCAGAAATATATACACATTACATACGGGTATTTACGGCCAAACGACCCCCCCAAAAAAAAACAACAGCCACTTTTATGTAAATAGATAAAATTGTAAAAAGTCTCGGAATCGATAAGTGCGCCGGAGTCGGAAATGTAAAACAAAATCGGCAATTGGATCGAAATCAGTCAAAATATTGGAATCGTCCCATCAATTTATAATTATAAAGCCTTAAGGATGGAAATTATCTGGGCAGTATACACTAAGAAGTCGTCAATTAGCGTTCATGATAAGTATTCATAGGTATTTCTTAAACTTGAGAAAACACAGAACTCAGAAATCTGGATAAATGAACAAGAGAAGAAAAAACATCGCAACGTTATGTAAAAGGAACATAAGTGATAAGGGGAATTAAAGATTGCGTAGATAAGGGGTTTAGAGATGTGAAGTAATCAATAAAACAAATCGTAAGGATTCTTACTATCGTTGCTAAAACCAGTATTAAGGTGGACAATACGAGGATAAGGGGAATGAAAAAAATCGAGAGATGAAAAATGGGAAGAGATAGCTATTTTGGTCATTTATAAGACAAGTATTGCAATTACAAATAATTTAAAAACATGGACATGACTACAGAAAGGGCACTTAAAAAGCCAACATGAAATATTAACTAAAAACTTAACGCAACTATGCAGTAAAAAACTTAAAATCCACGTAAAAGAAAATTCTTCAAAGCAGTAAATGAAGACTATGTTGCCAAAGAAGCGAAATGGTAAACCACATCATGATTGAATGCAATATAATTCTATATGCAATATATGGTTCTATATTTCAAAAAGAATATAAAACTAGATATACGAGATGTCTTCAATGAATTTCCGGATTTTTTTCATATAGATACTTTAATTGATAGTACACGTATGGGACTCTAGTCTCATTCGCAGTAATTCCCTCCGGTTGCAACGCACTTGTATTGTTTCAGTAAATTTTGGAAGGCCTCATGAAAATCTCTTTGCCTGATCATGTGAATGACCTTCGTCATAACCTATTTCGACTCCTTAATTGCCTCATAACGACAGCCTTTAAGGTTTTCCTCAAGTTTAGAGAATAACCAAACGTTACAGAGAGCAAGGTTTGGATTATTAGGAGAGTAAGGAACTGTCTTCATGCTCATCTTGGTCAAATAGTTTGTGAGGAGAATGGAGTTGTGAACTGGTGCATGCATGCAAATCTTCCGCATCTTCAATTCTTCGCGAATAATTGTGCGTACAGTTCCCACACTGACATCAAACTGTGCACTTATTGTCTCTATAGACACACGTCTTCCTTATCAATGAAATTTTTTATTTGGCCAATCAACTCTAGTGTTCCGACTTCCTTACTCCTCCCACACCTGTTATCATCCGTCACAGAGACTGCCTTCATTAAATCTCTTATGACACCCAAAAACTAATACTCGATTCATGTAGCATAGTCCAAAAGCAATCTGAAGAATTCCATGAGTTTATGTGGTAAATGTATCCAAGTTTAAAACAGAATTGTATCGCATAACTTTCTTCTAAAGTGTCCTTACGTCCAAATCGCATTTTTGACATTCAGCAACTGTGGCAATCAGGCTTTAGTAGGGTGTATTCTAATTCCTGCTGAAGCTGTTCATTCATAAATATTAGTCAGTCATCTCATAAGGTTTATAGCAATACCATACTGAATTTTCAAGACACTTTTTAATGCCTGGAAAAAAAGTCTGGAAACTTTTTGAAAGCACCTCTGGGAACTCTGTAAACTGCGAAACTTCAAACATGCAGAAAAATAGTAGAGGCACAAACCGAGGTGATAATTGTAAAATGAAAGTCATAACAATTCTTTGAAATATAAAAATACAAATGAATAAACCTTTTCTAATAAAAACTATTTTCCATATTTCAATAAAAAAACATAAAAGACGGACCTCTCCATACCAATTAAAACACACCAGCATCGATTGGCGCTACAGAAACTTTTCATGAGAAGTCAGCAGAGATGGAAAGCCTAAAAAGGAAGAGCACCACACAGACTTTAACTTGAAGGGCTGGGAGTGTTCTAGAATCTTTGAAAACTTGTTGACATTGAAATTACAGAGAAATCTTATCAGCGAAAAATCAAAACAGCCGTTGCTAGAAAACAAAGAAATGTGTAACAGTTACTGAAACATGTGGGTAATACAGAATATGGGAGACTTGTTGTGTAAGAGAACAGCACGTGTTGTTAGCATCGATCACTAGTCATGACTTAGGTGAGAAACTCTAGTTTATAAATAATAATGATCACTTTTAAAAATCTCTCCATATATATATATATATATATATGTGTGTGTGTGTGTGTGTGTGTATATATATATGTATATATATATATATATACATATATCAAAATCTCATATAGCTGTGTGTAACAACATGTGTGTCTAATTTAGTGTGACGCATTTGAATTAAACCAAAATAACGAAGCCTGAACTTAAGACATGTATATCGATCGCTGCAGCACATCATATATCTATTCCCATTAGTATGACAGCTTGACAGTAGTAAGATTAATGAAACTACAAGGATTCATGTTTTCCAACTTTCTGTTGAAATGACGTCAAAATCAAATAAATGCAATGGTTAGGAGGAGTAAGTTAATGGTGGGGATTTTGCTAAAAACCTGATCAATTTCTAGTAAGACTAACTCAAAGACGCCGAACAAAAACCTAAACATATCACGAAAGATTAATAAAAATGTTTTGCAATTATGTTCAGAAAAGTTATCCTTTTCGGTATCTTGAAAACGGGATTTTAATTTACATAATTGAAAGTTCGTCTGTAGTGCTGACACCAATTATGTATTTTTATTATGTTTCGGTCATTAAATCCTTGGGCCTTTTTAGCTGTATATCATACTTTTTTTTTGACACAGTGATCACCACTTATCAAGGCCCGGAAGCCACTCAGGGATAAGGGTTATTGCAAGTACATTACGTTAGTGTGGAGATTTGATGAAGTGTTTACTTAAGGGGGCGGTTCATTAGGAATTTGTTAACGTTGGACTTGAAGACATCCAAGTTGTAGTCCGGTGCGAAGCAGGTAGACGGAACAGAGTTCCACAGGCGTGCAGTTCTAAGAAAGAAGCTTTGTTCATGGAATCCGCACAGATATAGAGTGGGGGAAATTTTTCAAAGTGGATTTAGCTAGACGGGTGTTTTTCGTGAAAGACTGGCGAGGGGGGACCAGAGATTGGAGTTCAGACGAGCACCTGCCATTGAAATAACGATAAAACAAGGATAGGCTTGCAACGTCTCTTCTGTGAATGTTAAACTTTTATACACGTAGTTCTTATTTAGGTTTTCAGGCAAAAACATCTGCAGAATTTCAGTAAGAGTAATAGACATCTGCTGAATATATACAAGCGCAGAAAAATGCACCTTCATATCAACCAGGGAGAGTGTACTAGACGCTTGAAAATTTTTATGTAAAATCATATATTAGAATTCATAGAAAGCTATAGTTTTTAAAATGATAAAAATCAAAATTTAGCTTGTTCTTTTGTATTATCATATCGAATAAATCTTTTTCATGCAACTATGTACTCATCAGAGATACAACACATTGATCGATTATAATAGTTGATCTTCTACTTCCTATTAGGATGTTGTGCATGTGTTTAATGAAACACAATTCATTACAAATAAAACGAAATCAATTTCAATAATAATACCACTGTATTCCTTCCATAAAGAGTACGACGACTGTTCAAGAACTTTGAGTTCTGCAAGAAATTGGTGATGATCTTGCTTTATTATTTATTATTCAAAAATGCAAAGCATATATTTAACGTTAATACGCACGCACGCACCCCCACACATATTATATATATATATATATATTCATAATAACAACTCTAGTTTGTTAATTAATGACAATGGTAATCTGAACAAAAGCTGATGAATCCCTCAAATGTGTATTTTTTAAGAAAAGTATATTGTTGATGTGCGAAAATTCTATCTAAAATAGTACAGTTTGGTATGCCACTAGATCTTTTCAATCACACATATACCTGCTGGTCAAGTAATAAAATTTATCAACAGAATCGAGTGATTAATGGCCGTCTTGTATACTATAGTCATACTAATTGCTTGTTAGATAATAGAACTATTTAGTTTTAACATTGCCCGACAATATTGCGTCATTTATGTACAGTTGGATTTCTTGTGGGGTTTTCTATCTTCAACCCTATTTCTGAAGAACTATAAAGCTTGACTAGAATATACAAAAGAATATGTTGATGAATTAATGAATATTGGCTTGGAATAATGAATTAATGTATATTGGCTTGGAATAATTAATTAATGTATATTGGCTAGGAGATTGTGTTATCAGTATTTCAAGCTACTTAATCAATTTGGATATAAGCTGGCTCATGTATTGGACCATTTACCTCAATTGCGAATGATATAATAATAAAATTGAGCAACACTATTTTAACACGATCATCATAATCTATCATATTACAATATATATATATATATATATATATATATATATATATATATATATGTGTGTGTTTGTGTGTGTGTGTATGTATATATGTATCATATTGAAATTAAGTCATTCATCATGATACTGAATAGATTTATATTTTATAATTGTAGATAAAAATATACGAACGTCGCAGAAAAACGATCTTAACTTTAGCAAGATATAAATAATAATAATTATTTTTTTTTTGTTATTAGAATTATGTTCATACATTTTGGTATTCACGGTCAGGATCTGAGATCGGTACAATATTTCGATTTTTTATAATAATATAACAATAGGACATGAGAAAATCATGTTACAAACTTTAAAATCTCAAGAATAAATGAATGAAACTTTGAATTTTTTAGATATGAATTTAATCACATTTCTTCATACTTCTTTTTCGTGTGCGTAAATTCCGTTAGAGCTGGGTGCACAATGTTTATATTTCTATATTACTATGCAGTAATAAAGTAGAAAACACATGTCTATTCATTTATTTATGAAACATTCACATTTTCAATGTGTTTTTACTTTGTCACATTTATTTTTTTAATTCGGCGGATGTCTCGTTATCATACATTATCGACACGCATGCTAAAGCAACCTATTTCTCGCTTTTCTCATCTTATCTTTAACTAACACATGTGTTGAATTCCTTTCAGTCTTGAGAGACAATAGAGTAAACGTTGCAAGAGAGACCGCAGATTGAGCCTGTAATAACGCAACGATTGTGCAATCACAAACCACATCGCTTCCCCAAATCAGTGCTCCATTCCAGTGGATATAAGAAGTCCAACAACGATTGAAAACAAGGCCAGCATAAACTGAGAAAACTAGTATCATTTTGTAATGTTTTATTTCTAGATTTGTTGAACAACTGAGTTAAAATGTGTTGCCTATTCTACTATTTAATTCATAAGAGGAAAGGGCATGTATGCATCCATACATTATAAAGTGCATCAGAGTAGGTTGTGCAGTAGCTATGGGCTCACATTCCGCGGCTTTTACATCATGCTACTTCAAAAATGTAAGTATACATATACTTAAGTATATATATATATATACATATACATATATAAATATTTATTTATATATATACATATATAAATAAATATTTATATATATACATATATAAATATTTATTTATATATATATACATATATAAATATTTTTATATGTACATATATATACATATATATATATATATATATTGCTTATATTGAAGAACATATGATTTTACTAACTTTTCAATTATTTCCTAGGTGTTAATAATTCATTCATCAGTTAAATTTGATTTCTGATTTTTAGTTTTGATGGTAGTTTTCTGTTTTGTGTTATTTTTATTAAACTAGTAACTAATGGATAATTATTCGATTGTAATATAACGTTGCAAAATGAGCTGGAATTTGTTCTAGTGATGTTTTTAAACAATCACTTTATAAGTTTGGACGTTTGCTCTATTACTCTGCCTAACCCATAAACTTTAAAATTGTAATAGCGTCCGTTTGTACTAACATACATATAGATTAATAAAACATGTTTATTTAATACTTTTTAGAATGTATAGATTAATCACATTGTGAGTCAAGAATTAAAATACCAATAATAAGAGACAAAGTATGGAAAGATGGTGGGATATGAGTTTTTGTTGTTTTCTTAATACTTTCAACTTTGTGTTACCTCTCTGCCTTCTCCCCAACTGTTGCTCATCCTACTCCTACTTTCTGCTCCAGTTTCTGCAGCTGACGCGAATAAAATACGACAGCATTTTATTTTGGGTGTGAATGAAATTCGAACACTCAATATTGATCATATCAAATTCATTTCCGTGTATAATCTTTTAATAAAGCACGCTATAAAAATCGATGATTTTTCTCTACTATTCCCACAAATATTTTATTTAATCAACTATTGAAAATACGCTTCTGCGTTTGCACACACACGCGCGCACACATACACACACAGAAGCACACGCTCAGATGCACGCTTGTGGAACATAACGTTTCTATTTTTAGAATCTTAAAACAAACTTGATTTCTATTTATATATTTAGCACTGCGATTTGACATCTCGTAAACTCACAGAACGTAATTTCCAAACGTTTCCTAATTGTTTGCATCCAAAGCATGTTTCGCTTTCTTTCGTGTACACCGATGGTTAAATGATTGCATGCATACTTTAACAGCTATATTTTTTATTAATACTAATTTGGTAAAGTACTATCCTGATATAGTTTATTCATACATACACGCACATAGAGCATTTATATTATACTAAATGAAACCATGGAAATACCACACGCGTATTCTTCATCTGTTGTACATAACTACTGTGCTTCAAACTACTTTCATTTTATGGACGTCCGCCGCGAAGACAGAACCCACAATATATTTGTTTAAACTGAAAAATACTTATCTAAATACTTTGGTCCATGAAGTTTCAAAGTATAGATACTAAGGAGGCGGGTTCCAAAACCCTGGTAGTAAATTATGACATATTTATATTCTATGAACGTCCGACGATATTATTGTACCATTTATGGACAGAACAGATACCACACTTTGAAGTATTTATTCGCCGAAGGTAAAGAAATGGATGTGTGTGCATGATTGTTTTCAACAAAACTTGGCTAAAATAATTTAAAAAAAAATACACTACATGTATTAAAGGTATGCCATGCTTTTGACGGTATGTATGATGAAATATATATGAAAACTATGTGATGTGTCGAATAATAAATAGATGGATAGAAAGTATTTTTTAACTATTATTTCACCCCAAACAAAGCACAGTGCCACTTGGACATACGAGATTACTATTGATGAATAAATTCACATGTCAAAGTCTAGAATGGAAGAAGCTCTTAAAGTGAGGAGACAGTGTTGAGACATTGTGTAGACAGTCTTCAGACAGTCTTAGTGTAGATATGAGATGTAGAGTTCACATTGTAGATATGAGATGTGTATGTCATGACATTTTATAACACAGATATATAGACATATAATAACAATTTTCACTTTACCTTTCGGTAGAATCACAACACAAAGACGACGTTTATACAAACACATGATGGGTTTATTTCTTCTCACGACCGGCCGTGGTTTTCATCATCAAGAATTCAAAGCTTCATTCTAAGTTTCACAAGTGACCGTCTCGCTTCTAGACGTTCGAATGCCAACTCGACTGTCGTCTGTCCCCCTCAGACTCTCTCTGACTCTCTCCCAGTTCTCCTTAGTTTCTAACTATATCTAGAACTTCTCATTTTTCCATGACGTCATACACATGTTAAAACATGTGTCTTCTTTTACGTGTTCTGGACATGCGTGTCCAAAACTTTTCATTTTTTTACAAAAGGAATTTTAATCTATATTCTCAGTAACCTATATTTCCAATATGTTAAAAACATGTTTATTAAATTATCTTGTAGCTGCATTCTTTCAATTGAATTTTCATAACAAAATTGACAGCGCACATTCTTTTCTTGAAACTATTTTATCTCTAAGCTAAACAGCCGTTTGTGTAACATTCCGTTTTCTAATTCTCACACGTAATCTATTTCTAAACCTTAATTATGAGGTTCGAATTTCGTCTATGCTATTTCATTTTCATTTTAACTAAATCTCTCTATTTTTATACTTACATGAAAAGGGGACAGCCCTTATCATGTAACAGTATTTAACTGGTGATAATACAGTACAAACAAAATATACGTGAAAGGTGATAATGTACGTAAAACAGTAATGTGTATGAAATGTGGTAACGTACGAACAGAAATGTATATGAGAGGTGATAGTATACGTTAAAAATAAATGTGTGTGAAACGCGATAACGTACGTAACGACACATGTGTGGAAAATGTGATTATGTAGGTATGAACAAGCTTTTTGGGGTTATAAGTGATAACGTACGTACGATTAGAAATGTATATTATATGTGATAATGCATGTCCGAAAATAAATGCATGTAGAAGATGGTAACGTATGCAGCAACATAAATAGGTAAAAAGTGATAACGTACGTAATGACTGTGAACAGTGAAAGGTAATAATTTACATGCAAACAAAAAATGTTAATGAATGAAATGTGATAATGTATATACAAACAAAATATGTGTGTGAAAGGTGATAACGTACGTCAATAAATAAAATTGTGTAAAAGGTGATAACGTACTAAAAACATATTCATATGAAAGGTCATCATTTACATACAAACATGTGTGAACGGTGACAACGTACGTATAAACATACATCTGCGCAATTTGATAACGTCTGTATGAATAAAAACATGTGTGATAGGTGATAAGGTATGTAATAAAATAAATATGTGTGAATGGTAGTGTCCTACATTCGAATATACATGAATGAAAGATAAAAACGTATGGAACACATATATAAATATATGAAAAGTGATAATGCATGCACGATCATAAGTATGGAAGTAAGATGGTAACTTATGTCCTAAAATAAAGGTATCTGAAAGGTGATAATGTACGTATATGTGTGCGAAGTTGACGCGATTCAAGAAGAGAAATTTTATGTTTTGTAAGAAGTGAAAAAATCATTTTTGGATACTATCTGCCCTATCCAGAATATTAAGCACTGTTAATTATGGATCTATGATGCTGATCGCTTTCATAAATAATAAGAATTGCAGAGCCCTACTATTTTCTAACCCCTACTTTAGAACATAAATTATTTAAGTGATCAGTGAAACCAAAACAGGAGGTTTGCAGAGGTCTACCAAAATCACTAAATATAATTAAGGATGCATACTCATAAACTAAGTGTCTCCTCCTTCTTTCATTGTAGTTAAAAACAACAACAACAACAAAAAAATCACACAAAATATTTTCCGATTTCATTTCAATTTGAGAAATTTGCTACAAATGACGCCATCACATTAAAATTTGAGATGGCGAAATTCAGAGTTTTAGTATAATAATAAAACTTGAAAATGTGGCCTTAAACTAAATTACAAGAAAATGCAACAAGCTCAATCGGATTTTACTTCGGCCGCAAATCCAACAGAATATAAGCCTTCGTGTAAATGGCTTGTTCCTTTGATACAGGAGAATAGCTTGAGTCCTGTGTAGTTCAAGTACGTCCACTCTCCCAGGTTTCGCTTTCTTCATTTTAGAAAAAGTTAGATTTTTGCTAATAGCACGAGATGCATGGACATCTTTACATGCTATAGTGTTCTTTTTCTATGATTTTGGTTCTTCAAACTATACTTTTCGATTCTTGAGAAACATCATTCCATCGTCAGAAGGAGATTAATATATCGACAAAAAACTTTGTTTTGTATCTTAACTTACAAGAGAGTATGCTAACTAAAGTTAAAATATTTATTTTAAAGCTATAATGTCTTACACACGCAAATAATTTATCTGTACAAAAATCTTTCATTTATCCCTTAAACAACTGATTAAAATTGTCCAGAGAAGTATTTTTAGAAAATATATGCATGTCAAAAACTCAAATTTTAATCATGGTTTAAACCAATTGAGAGCTTTAAAATATATAAAAATAACAAATGCTTACCAAGCATGATATTTATAGTTCTTGCTGCAAAACAATGTGAAATATTGAGCCAACTCATTTGTACACATGAAAATGTTTGAGTCAATTGTTGAAAAAATTATGAATAACAAAAGCAACAACTTTTAGAATGTGCAATGAAATTACGGTGAAACGTCTTTGACTGATTAAACAGCCAGGCTGTATGCATTCATAAGTATATGTGTGAGTTTGTTCAGCAAGTTTTGAATAAACGCGACATTGTTATTTTTTTTTTCAATATAAATCATCTTGTCTATATGTAATCTAAATGTACGCCATCACAACTAACTTGAAAAGAACTGATAATTACGTCAAGATGATAGCGCTAACTAATCTGCTTTGCTGAGGTGTTTCAACTTATGAAGACCCAAAGCCCACTCGACGATAATAGTTAAATGAGTGTCAGGTGATCAGTGAGACTAAACCGTGATGATTGATAATGATTTGGCAATTAGGCAGAATTTGATCATTTAAGACGGCAGCTAAACAAGAATTTGTATACATTGGACTTAAAAACGACTATGTTGTAGTTTTCTGGGAAGAACCCCTCTGTTATTGTGTTCTACAGACTGGTAGTTCTAAGAAGGAAACTGTTCATGAAAGTTTCGTTTAGTTTTACGTATATAAGTAGAAAGTGTGGGAAAAGCAGAGAACGGGAAATTACCGAAAACGATTGTAGCTAGACAAGTTTTTGTTGTAAATGTTTTACATGTGAATGATAGATAAAAGTTCATTCGAACACTTGTAATGATATAGAGAAATACTAGCAACGTTCATTCTGTAAGAAAAAGGTAAAAGAGAGGACAAGGTAGAAGAGAAGGCAGATTTCGAAGTCGGTTTTATAAAAAGAAAATTAAAGAAAATTAGGGTGTTCTTAAAAGCACCTACCCAGACATGGCAGCAGCAAGCAATCTTTCATAGAGATAAAGGATTGTGCCAGCAGTTAGTTTTTTGAATTAGTCTTCCTTTTTTATGGTTTTCAGAAGAAGATGGAATAAAATCAACATGATCAGTCGATCCATTCATTTAATATATGTGTAAATATATTAAAAGAGGAATTGATCACAATCTTTATAAAAACTAAACAACAAAAAAACATGAAATACAATGCAAAATGTTTAGTATTACAGGATATTATCCTTGCGATATTAATGTCGAAATTAATAGCTCTGGCAAATTTTGAACCATCCAAAACTTTTATCATGGTATGAAAGTTTCCATGGCAACTGATGATTAGTATATCTTTATTAATAACACACACACACACACATCTATCTATCTATCTATCTATCTATCTATCTATCTATCTATCTACCTATCTATCTATGGATGTGTTGCTTTTGACATGTTTGTATAAATATCTATATATATTAATTTGTACAAACATATCAAAAGCAACACATTCATAGACATGTCTCGATTGTAAGTATTAATAAGTTACAGTCTCATCTGATTAATTTAATAATTTGTTGTTATTTTTCATTGTTTATGTTATGGAAACACACGCACACATCTACACACACACACACACACACACACACACACACACACACACACACACATATATATATATATATATATATATAATAAAATTAAACTTGATATGCTCTTTGAAGAATTTTTGAATTAAAAAGGAAACTTTGAATAAACAAACTGTTTAAGAAAAAAGAAATGAAATATTTTATTATGATTTTTTGATGTCATATACTTCACGAGTGGTTGAAAAAGTTATTTTTTTATCGTAAGTAAAACGTCCCTCCTTGTGTTGTTTTGTCAAGACTGTGAATAGCTAATGATGCTCGCGGCTTTGTTAGAACTCTTCAGTGAACTTTAACAGGTGAACATACGCCGTAGTGTAATAAAATTGAAATTTGTAAGCTCTTTATAGTAGGGGTAGGCTATAGAAACACAATTTTTCAAATAAATGCCAAAAATGGCTTATTACCTTCATTTATATGTAAATAGATGGAAACAAGTGGTTTTTTTCAAAACGGGTCGAAATTGGAGGGTCGCTGGCCCCAAACGTGATTTGACCGCGTCAACGCGTGAAAATAGCCCAAATTTCGCCCCCGAACACACTTAATCATTTATTGAAAGCCACAGGGTGCATTTTTGACTATAAATGCATTTGTATCATTAAATCTAACATTCCCATTGGCTATCCCACAAGTATAGGGCTTTTTAGGGTATCTCAGAGTCCAAAATGGGTCAAAATTACCCCAAAATTCGCCAAAAATGGTCGGAAATCACGGATTTTCCAAAATGCACCTCCCATAGGCCCAAAGACACCTCTACATGGCAGAAACTGTTGGGAAATGCTTGAAGCAGGCACTCTCCTAACTTTTGCACTGTTAATGAGGGGTATAAGGACCTTTAAAAGAGGCTAAATATGGCCGATTTAGCCAAAGAGAGTCAAAAAGTCCCTAAGAATCAACATAGGTTGTAAGAAAGGGGCTTAATTTGAGTTATAGATGGAAAATTACCAAATAAGGAAATGTTTTCTTTCTGTAACAATGCAATGGCATCTTTAAATAGACACGATAACATTGCATTGCATTAATTGTGAATTTGATTGAACTTTGCTTTCTTTTTCAGTTAGTAAAATGCAATGAACATGGCTGGTATAGCAGGGCAGATTGACGAAGATTATAATTACGACGATTGGACTTATCTTCTGTTTGATTCTCTTCCAACTGAGGCTGAATGTGTTCAAGCTGTGCAACATCATGCTGCCAAATATGGTACCACGACACAGAAAAATCATATTCACCAGTTCTCCTTGCGATTACTACAATTGTGGCAGAAAGCCTTTGGAAGTGATGTTCGTTATGTTACAATACCTGGGATAAAACATAAACTTGATCGATTGCTAAAAATTTACGACAAAGATGTCTTCAAAGCAAAGGGTTCCAGACGTGTGAATATGATTAAATGGAAACGAGAGTACCATGTCCTTCTCAATATACTCAAAAGATGTGACTCCTGATGAATTTGATGTACATGAACGAAGATTCTTTGTCGATCAAAAGTCTCTCTCTCGCAAATGGCTCATTGACACTTTCCACGTCGATATGGAGCATGAACGGTTTCTGGCAGAGCAAGAACTGCACAATCGTTTGGATTTGGACGATGATCAATTTGAAGTGGAGGATATAAGTGACCAATTGCCAGAGCATGATACCTCGAATTGAAGAACAGAAGACATTGAAAATTCAATTTTTGTCGTGCAATGTCATTGGTGCATGGAACTTGACAAGACGAAAACCAGTATTTGTGCTAGAGAATAATGATGTGATTGATGAGCTCTTTAATGCATTATATTGATATTTTACTGTTGAATGATTTTAAAGTAATGTGAAGTGAAGCTGTGTCTTGAAATAACAAAATAATTCCTTTGCTAATTACTCATACCTTTTATCAAGTTATTCAATATATTGGTTACAAATCGAGAAATAGCGAATCGAGGGTCATTTTCATCAATTTTGGGGTAACTATGAGAACAATATGAATTCAGACTCTTCTTGGACAGCATTTTATTTACATTCAATGTTCAATTTACAATTAATTACTTTCTGAGAAGTTGATGTAGTAAAGTTACGATGTTTCTAAAAAGTATCATTGATGAATGAACTAATGATTCATATGTTATGTACCGTAAAGCGTAATTTTGTCATTTTTGGATTGTTTTGACAACATCCCCCAAAGATCTCTAAATACCCTAAATACAAATGGATAAGATAACAGGGTGGTTATTTCAGTCTTCCAACTGTAAAAAGCCATACAGGAGTGTTTATAGGAGCCCGATGAGATATAATACCTGCATTTTGGGGATTATCCATGATTTTCGTTCATTTTTGCCTAATTTTTGGGTAAATTTGACCCATTTTGGACCCTTAAGATACCTTAAAAAGCCCTATATAGGTGGGATAACCAGTGAGAATGTTAGATTTAATGATATAGAGCCATTTATGGTCAAAAATTGCACCCTGTGTTGCTTGGGAGGTGCATTTTGGAAAATCCGTGATTTCCGACCATTTTTGGCGAATTTTGGGGTAATTTTGACCCATTTTGGACTCTGAGATACCCTAAAAAGCCCTATACTTGTGGGATAGCCAATGGGAATGTTAGATTTAATGATACAAATGCATTTATAGTCAAAAAATGCACCCTGTGGCTTTCAATAAATGATTAAGTGTGTTTGGGGGCGAAATTTGGGCTATTTTCACGTGTTGACGCGGTCAAATCACGTTTGGGGCCAGCGACCCTCCAATTTTGACCCGTTTTGAAAAAAATCACTTGTTCCAATCTATTTACATATAAATGAAGGTAATAAGCCATTTTTGGCATTTATTTGAAAAATTGTGTTTCTATAGCCTACCCCTATTTATAGCAACTTAGCATTAAAATTTTGAACTTTGAAGAAGCAGAAAAAAACTTGTTTAGAAACACGTGAGGCTGCCACAAGTACTCTCTTTTTTTAATTGAAAGAGATTGAAAAAGTTTTTTGCTGTGTTTTTTTTTCGCAAATGAAATGTTTGTTCTTGTGTTGTTTTATCAAGGTTATGCTAGATAGTGACGCACGCGGATTTGTTAGACGCTTCCAGTAATTCAACAAGTTTTTGAACTGATGTATTAGTGTTGTCTGTAGTACAGTTTCTTGAGTAAAAACCAAGTCATATTTGCTCATAAAAATGGTATCTGATGACTAAAGTTCATAGTTAGTCTTAAGATAAAATTAAATACAAGCATTTCTTTTTAAGTTACTCTTAAGAACAGTATGCTTCATGCTTCTAATAAGCCTTATTTATCTGTCGAGCACTGTTCGATTAAATACAGAAACCAAAAGTATACACATAATGTGACATCTTAAAATGTAAGAGTATTTATAGGAAATAATAATACAAGTATCTCCCAAATAGTTTTACATTGTTACAATAATGAAAAAAAAAAATCATGGCAAAAGAAGATTTTACTAGGTTGTTTGTAAATATTTGTGAAAACACATCTTAATAGGCAACGAAACTAATCAAATGCTGTTAATGCAATCAACTAAAACAAAACTTAGGTGTCTCTTCTATTTATAAAGAGTCATATTTATTAAGCGTGTGTCCTCATTCTAAGTTCGTTATACGATAAGAAAATGAAAGATTCATAAGACGAAAGAGAACATGTCTTCAGAAAATCGAAAACAAAAATGAACAAGTGAGAAATGAAGAAAATACAATTAGAAAATGGATTCGTCTAATTGACGGAAAAGAAAAACGAAATAAAAAAAACAAAAAATAATGATTTATTTAATTAACTACACAATTTGAATAAATTATAAAGAAAAAAGATAAGGAAAAAAAACAAAGGGATGGAAAAGAAACGAGGAAGGAGGAAATAACACAATACAAAGAAAAATTGTAGAAAAAAACTACAATGTCAAAGAAAATATGAAAGGAAAAACATAAAAAAGTTTTCAAATTGCATAATGTTACTAAATCGAATTGTCATTTTTTTGTTGATAGAAACAAAACACATTAAAAAAATCGTAATGAATTATCTTTAAACGAACTGAGATAAACACATATTCTCATCGTACTAAACAATCGACAATGGTTAATTTCTAGCATCTCCTTTGAATTATCTATAAAATGATTCAACAAGAAGAATTGTTCCCCCCTCGCCTAATAAAACGCTTTCAATTAATCAAAATTATCTTAAACAAGTTTATAAGATGCACTTTAAAATTTCTCATCAGCTGATTTCACTGTTTCTTTTTCTGTTACAATATTCGTTCGTTTTCTATTTTGTTGATTTCATTCTCACTTGTTTTCATTTCAAACACTAGCTTCCAGTTTGTTTTGTTTGTATTGTCTTCATCCCTGTTCTAATTGACACTTTCTTCATCTCCTTTTCCTCAAACGCTACGTCTATCTGACTTTGTCTAAACCAATCAATTTTTTAAATAATTTCACAACAAAACCACTTTTGCGCACCCACACTTAAGTAGACATACAATTAGCACACGCGCACACGATTGGCTTGCACATGTGCAGTTCAAATACTTTTTGATTTCTTTGTAATGTTTACAAAACAGCTAATGGGTTAAAAAACACAGCAAACGCTACGCGCCGGGTTCAATCTCTGTTTTTGTTTAGCCGAGACGATGCCATAGTCTATCCACTAAGTTGCAACTTTTAATTAGAGATGTGCGATCACGCCCACCTTCCCCTCAGCCTCCTCCTCCTCCTCCTCCTCCTCCGGTGTCAGCCACTTTCCTTCATTTCTTTTCCTTATTACAGTAGCAGCAGCAGAAGTAAAGACAGCCAACCAAAATCAGCAAATTGTACACACTCGTTTAATTAATCACGAACGTCGTTATACAAAAGCAAAAGTTCATTTACATCATTCGACACGTAAACTTCATTAACGGTGAAATTACTACTTGTTTTGTAAGGAGGTCACTGATTTGACCACTTATTCTGTTATAGTATGAAACATCGCCATACAATGATGACTGCATTGTAAATTTGAAATCCTAAAAACTAATGTTATATTTTTATGTTATCGTTAATAGAGTTTTTTTATCAAATGATTTATCAAACTAACTTTAATTCATTTTAATCAACAATCAACAATACTTTCAGAAATCCTAATTTAATTGCCCCAATGCGTGAATGTTATTATTCGAAAGCATCATAAAGTCTGATCATTTTAATAGACGTTTGAGAACGTTTTACACATCCCAATGCCTATCTCGATTAAGTTTTTCTGTCTTTTAATATTTAACTATTTCATTTCCAGATTATTTTATTGTTCATAATTATTATCACCTCTGAAATTTCTTTTTAAAAAGTTATGGCAAATTTTTCCGCCGGCGCAAAAGCAATCAGCTTTTGTTAAAAATATATTTTATCAAAAAATTCAAAATATTTTATCAATAGTTTATAGTTTTTGTTTATGTGTAAATCCAACATGTTTTTTTGTAAACAATTAACATTTATTAATTTATAATTATTGACTTCATTATTCATTAACTTCGCTTTTATTTTATGGTTTAATTTTAAGTAAATCATAATATACAATGCTGTTTCTTATTAAATAGATTAATGCGGACTTCTATTAAAAATACATTCTCAGTAACAAAAGATTTTAGAATAGAAAACTGATCGTTTTAATTTACGAGTATTTTTATGTTTTTAAATCTTTGTGATATACATAGATGATAAAAATTCAGATTTAGCGATTATAAACTAAAATGATTAGCTTGTCATTAGAGGTTATAGCTTATGTAACAATAATTGAATTGAGATTGAATGACACATGTTCATGCCTCTTAAAGCTGGTGAAAATACGCCAGGGTCATTGTTATTGGTTTGATTTCACACTTACGTGTGAATTAATATTTTATTTCATGCCCTTTTTCACTTAGTAACAGAAAAAAAGTTTAAAGGAAGAAAGTAAGTCGAACAAACGTGGCAAGAGAGAGACTAGCATATGTAGACAAATATCTATTTCATTTTATATTTCTATTTACTAATGTACAACAATTTTTTACGGACATTTTTAAACCCTTCTTTAGATAACGAATGATAAAATCTATTTGCAAACCACTTCATTCTGTAAATCAGTACTACTACAATTGGCCAGTGAGTAGAGGTAACATCTTTCGATTCTTGGCTGCTGCTCTTAATAGGGCGAACAGAGGTCACTGGTCCTCACTTATCTCCTTAATCTTTCATATGTTAGCTTCAAGAGTAATATCTTGGATACTAGCCTCAGCAGGCCTACCAAAACCTGTGAGGGGGCGGTGCTAGTGCAACCTCGTTTGGGCAGTGTGTCTACCAGACTGGACTAACGATACAAAACCGAACTCTGTTTAGAGTAACTTCCATGAACCTGTAACCCGGGTAGACCACCAAGAAGAACCTCAGGCGCGGACCTTGGACTGTATTCCACCTGGTCCCCAGCTGACTTGACCCTGTCCTGCCGCTAAATCAGGCTGGTTGGGACTAGAAGTAATATTGCACAAACCAGCTTCACTTTAAACAACATTCAAGTGCATGTCATCATTCATCCCTCATCCCTCATCTCCTAAGCTCCTGTGGCATTGGAGGAGCGGCGAAGCATAGTTGTGGGAACACTGTAAATGATGGATCCTAATCTATAAATATGCGGCTCGTGCACTAAGATCGCTTTTCATTACTGGAGCAGAAATAGCGTTCGGCAGCCGTCTGAGTGTCTGAGCAGCCCTCTGTAGGACAGCACTGTTCACCTCCATAGTATAGAGAATGGGCTAGAAAAAGTGCCTCAAACATTGCTCACTCCACTACATCCTGACTGGCTTACCGCGCTCAGGTGAAACTCTAATAATACGGTTGAAATACAAAAGCAAAAAATGTATTTACGAAATTACGACATGGAACGTTCATACACAGAAATGACTCGGTTAAGCCTCAAAGATGCACTGCACTGATTGCAAGCAAACTTGCCAAGTTCAATATTCATATCATTGTTCTATGTGAAACAAGACTAGAAAGTGAAGGTGAAATTAATAAAAGAAGCTGAGTAACTGAATATTAACAAACTGAAAAGAAAAACTGTCTAGACATCTTTCTCTAAAACTCTGTCAGAACGCTTTGAACGTATTAAAATAGAATGTCAAGACATGTAAACAACTTGGTGTTGGGGCAATCATCGAGACCATATAAAACAGCGATGAAGTGCCGCGAGCCAATCTTTAAGAAACATAAGAACTGGTTTGGCCGAGGATTACCCAGAGGAGAAGCGATATGCGTACAAAGCCAATATTTACGAATCATCCTCCAAAGCAAAGAACAATATTGAAAATTTTGCATAGCAACTCTGAATTAAAGATTAGACCGATGCGTTTAGCAAGAAAGCAAAAGAAATCGAATATGCAAATACAAACGATTTGAATAAATTTTATGATAGTCTCAACGAAATTTATGGTTCAACTCTATCGGTGTCACCGACAAAGACATGCTACTGAGTAGGTGCTCAGAGTATTTAAAAAGTGTATTAAACCGTCTCAACTCTATTCCAGCTAAAATATATAAAAAGGATGGCAGGACTCTGACAGCAAAACTCAGTTTCTTCCACCTTATCTGTCTGGAGGAGGTACTTCCTCACGACTTCAAAGATACATCCATCATACATCTATACCAGCGAAAAGGGAACCGCTAGATCTGCAATAACCATCTATTGCATGTAAGGCACTGGCCAAACTACTGTGAACAAGCTCATGGTTCATCCGAAAAAGACCTCTTATCAGAGAGCCAACGTGGATTTCGCTAAGATTTGATATGATGTTTGCTGCTAGGCAGCTTCACGAAAACTGCCATGCACCAAACGTAGACCAATACTCCACATATGTTTATCCGACCAAAGCATGTAAGTAGAGAATGACTTTGGATAATCATGGCAAAGTATGAGTGTCCTAGAAAACTCATCGCCATCATACTAGCAAGCCAGTTAGTTTCATAATAGTATGCTGGCCAGAGTGCAAGATGATGGGGAGACTTGATCCTTTTGCTGTCACAAATGGAGTGAAACGGGTGTTTTTGGCTCCTTCTCTGTTCAACCTCATGTTCTCTGCACTGCTGACCGGCGCCTTCGAAAGCCGTCGATATGGGCATTGGAATCAGGTGCAGAGTTAACAGGTTAGTTTTTAACTTTACAAGGCCACAAGCAAAAATCATGTTTGCAACATACACTATCAATGACTTTCTGTTTGATGACGACTATGTCCTTAACGCTACCCCTGAGACAGACACACAACGCAGTGCAGATATATTCTCTGAGGTCTGTGACAACTTTGGTCTCACAATCAGTGCCAAGAAGACTGTGGTGGTTCACTAACCTGCTCCAGGAAAACCATATACAGAACCAAACATTTCCATCTAAGCGCAAAGACTCAATACGATTAACAAGTTCACTTCACTAGGAAGTACGCTCCCCCGCGATGTCGTTATTGATGATGAAATCAATTCCAGAATAACCAAAGCAAGTGCTGCCTTCAGAAAACAACAAACATGTGTGGAATAAAAAGGGGCTCACCTCTATTACTAATATCAAGGTCTACAAACCTGTCATACTCACCACCTTACTCTATGTATGCGAGTCGCGGACCCGCTACTAACGGCGCGCTAGAAAACTAAATAACTTCCACATCATTACACTGAGGAAACTGCTAGACATAGGCTGGCAAGAAAAGGATACCAGACAGCCATCACCGCACTCACCGATAATGACTCCAATCTCTAGAATAAGCAGATGTTCCCTGCTGTTCTGACGGACAAATAACAATAGTAATAATAACACCTACTAAAATTACTAGTACAATTTACTACTACGATCACTACTTAACGCTTTACTACAAAAGTTCTGGGCCTGACTAAAAATGGCTTTTGCTAAAACTGCCTTTCTTGATCAACATAATATATTTCTAATGTGATACACTGATTCCAGAGCTTTTGAAGAATTAAACGCCTTTTTTGTAGAACAAATGGTCTCAAAATTGGCCTTACTGGCTGGAATCATATTTTTATTGCAGGCAACTTTTCTGAAGTTTACAGCCAACAGTTCCTGGGACCAGATCTGGAGAATAGGGTGGATGCGGAAATAATTTGAAATGTAATCCACATAGTTTTTCCAGTCATGAGCGACTTGTTACACGGTGCATTGTGAAAGAGGAATTTTTCTACCTTTGTTTTGCTGTCTTAGAATGCATAAATAATGCTTTAAAAGATTTGTTACTCACGCATCCTTTGACCCATAATTATTGTGACGTATGCGTGGGCGTGGGCACGGGCACGACTGCCAGCTAACGAGAACCGACAGGAAAAAGCGAGCGGTGATCGCAGACGCCGGCAAACTTAAATAACAACACTGATTCAAGGTGTAAACAACAGAAAATACACAAAAACTTCTTTCATTGTGATAAATCATTTCATTATTTTGTGGTTTTAATTCGAAGAAGTTTAAGCAAAAAAGAAAAGGTTACTGTTTGTTGTTTTTTAATACAATTGTTTGCCATAAATGTTTAAAAGTTATTAAAAAATTTTCTGGTTAAATGTTTTGTTTTACACATAATATGCCAATGTTACAATGATTTTAAAGAATTTTTAAAATGTTGGATGATTTCTCTGAATTTTTTTTTATCAAAAGTTTCAATGTTTTCCCCTTTTTGTTTTTTGTTAATGCTCATTTTTTAAACATTTTTTCAAGAAAAGTTATAGAAACATATATTTTTGTAAATGATTTTAAACAGGAAAAGTAAGCATCACTCCTTTCATACCCTTCTTAAAAAATTACATAAATACTTTAAAATGAAAAAAAGTAATTTTAACAAAATAAATCCCGTTTTTCCCCCAGTGTTTCACGAAAGTGGTCAGTAGTGACAGCGATCTTCTCTTAGCTTTTCGGTTTTCGTCAGCAATTGGCCGCGCTCGCGCAAACGTCGCAGAAACATGCACACACACTCACACACACACACATACACACACGCGCGCACACACACACACACACACACGCTAATATTCGCTATTAATATTTCTCCTTTTCTCAAGATAACAAAACATGTTGTTTATCCCAAAAGATTGCCTGTTAATGTTATTGTCTTTCATTTTTTGAACGGATTCCACATGCCGTTGTCCACTCTGCCGATTGTAGGTTTGATTCCGAGTTAAAATCGTAGATCTACGTTTTATCTATTGTCGCATATTGACGTGAAACAGTTTCAAACAACACTCCGATTGATATGTGTTTTTTTTTTATCGACTGCGAACAAACGTAAAGACACAGTTTTCTCAATCATGCAAAATCCTAAATAGACAGCATTCTAATAACTTTTAAACACGTTTGTTATCTGACAACACTTCAATTTATTATCGGTCAAATGTGTAGACTTTTATGTTTTCTGCGATAACTGCTGTATTTGGCCGACGATGGCCTTCAACATCATTTGTGTCTGAACGACTGCGTTTAGAGTGAAGATATAACCTTGTAGCTATTGTTTCCGAAAAAGTAGAGATCAAACAAAAATTACCGAAATATTGGTTTAAAATTATTTTCTATGAGAAAGCAATACTTTATCAAAAAATATAATTTTAAATTTCCTTGTTCTGAAAATTTGGAACATTACTTTCACTATAATTACAATATTTTTTTAAAATAATAATATGATTGGACCCGAATGTTGACACGTGTTATTAAAGGTTAGTATTAAAAAAGCATATGAAGTTTTTATTAGTGGCGCCATCTAGATACCATACTTGACATTTATTGTGATGTATAATGTGAATATAATAATAATAATAATAATAATAATAATAATAATAATAATAATAACGACAATTTTTTAAATCGGTTTTATGCATTGCCTTAAACACTTTCTCATAATTGATGCTATTTTCTATCTTTACAAATGTACTATAAGACCAAATATGAAGTACTGTTATTATATTTGGGCTGATGAATCTCTGTCCCATTTTAAAGTTCATTATAAATTGTAGAAATATATTCGTAATTTAATTGGCCCTTCACACTTTCTTCTTCCCTGCAACTTCTGTGACTAACGTAATATTGTTGGCCTCATAAAAAAATAGTATTTTACGTGTACTTCGGAATTTTCTAATCTATTCCTTTTTCCTTTGTTGTGACTCGTTTGACTTTTTAGTCTACTGATCTACATCAACTCGCTATTTTAATCCTTCATTATAATACAGCTTCTAATTCCAGTAGTTTCCTTCCAACAAATGCTCACTGATTTTCTCCTAATTATAGCCTTGGTCTTATCAAGACTCAGATTAATAGACGTCTCTTGTCTTTGCGATAATCAACTTTCGTTCTTATTATCCCCTCACATCAAGTAGCTTTATGCCTTGTCTGGAGCAGTTTTCATAAAATAAATAACTGAATATATATTTTCATAAAATACAGAATCTAGTATTCATTATCTCAAAAACGCCAGTTGAATTTATTCTTTTATTCAGTTCACAGCAAGATACTACAGATCATCGGCATCAGCATGGATTTTGATTACTCTTAGAAGAAACTCTCCCTGTTTTTCACCTACCTTATTTGTTTGTTATTCAGAATTTGTGCCATAGTGGCCACCCAGGATACTGCGGGTTGATAACGCTATTTTTTCCATAGTGAGGTACCCACTTACAATGCTGGGTTCCACAAATGATAAATTTTTCGGTACTGACTAGGTTAAACGTCACTTAACTTATATAATTCTACAATATATATTACACTGATTTACTATTACTGATACTCGGTCCAGTTTTTATTATACTTCACTTAGAAATCGGCACTCATTTCAGTGTATTTATGTTGTAGACCCGTGCTAGGTGTCACAAATGAAAGAAACCACAAGTAGTGTAAAGTGTATAAATATAGTATGTATTTATCATAAAGAATACAGGAGCCACTAAAGTGGTATGAAAGGAACGTGTTAAATATGCTATGAATGTCTCTATTTAGTCTCTGAAACTAGTGGTATTTATAGGACGTTGATTCTACTTAGTTCTCAAATAGGAGTGATTTGTAAGTCACAACACCCCCTCCCGAACTTTTAATTCCCCTAGGATGAATGTATAGTTCTTTTCCTCGGATTGATCTCTATCGGGTCGATCATTTCCGTTTTTCTGGAGGACCAGCCTTGTCTTGTTGTGTTACCAGGCTGCACGTGTCATATATATAGTCCATTACCTCTTCTTGTTCAAGAGAAAGTTGTCTTTCGTCATCTGAATTTGGTTGAAATGCGTCTTGTGAGAAAATCTTGGACCATCGATAATGTAAACCATCAGCCCGATTCTTTTCTGGACCTTTCTTAGTTCCCACATTGTACTATTATTTTTGTGTACGTGGAAAAATATCTTTTCACCAGATAAGTATCTCCTTTCAGAAACTGTAGTATTCAGCAGTTTCACCTGTTTTGGTAAAAGTTTCTCGAAGACCAGCCTAATTTTCCCCGCGATAATTAAGTCTGTAAGTTGTAAGTTGTAAAAACTGTTAGAACGCGTATTTTGATGGCGGTTCTTTAGCTTCCTTCGTGGTTCTTTTCAGCGTGTCTACAAACCTCTCTGCATGCCCGTTCGATTAGGGATGATAGGTTGGCGTTGTTATGTGGTTAACCTAGAAATCCTCGCAGAAGCTTTTAAAATCTGCTGAAGTGAATTGTGTGCCATTGTCTGACACTAGACAATCGACCACACCAAACCTAGCATACAATTTGTGAAGGGTACTGATTGTAAAATCCGTTGTTGGATTTTACATCGAAATACCTTATTTTGAATAACTGTCTACCACTCTTAAATAATAGTTTCCCTCCAATGGGCATGCGTAATCTACGTATATCCTTAACCATGGGTGGTCAGCTTTAGGCCATGGGCTAAATTGTATTAGGGGTGCTTTTGCAACGAGCGATTAATCAGCATTTCCTTAGATTCTTTTCTGTTTTATGATTAAATTATATTATGATATTATGTATTCGGAATAAAACAGCATAAACTTAAACCACAACGAAAAGTAGGTAACATTAGGACGGGAATCCAGAAGAAAGTGTCAACGGTTATTACTATGGAACGTGGTCGCCGAGTGGGTGAGAGGATAACAAGACAGAAATTACATATTACTATCCAGATTTCAACTGGAAGGTTACAGAGAGTAATTAAATATTTAGAAGTTTATTTACATTGAATATGCAGAAGTCCTGCATATTATCTTCAAGTACATCTGATGATAAGTCAATAATTTGGGAATTTTGCGGATTAGTAGTATGTGTAAGGTTGGCATATACAATACAATAAGACACGAAATTGTCTTGTGGAATGTGTTGACTGATGGCTAGCCTTACTACCAAAATATTTGCTTTCCTCGCCCTTTCTAACTTATTCCTATCTACTTTAATTCCCAACAGTATCAACTACTCAACCACAACTTCCGACTTTATTTAAATTAATCCGGTGGTGTGATCGCAGTTTGAGAATGTTGGGGAATATGAAATTACTCCTTTGCTGTGATTATTCTCGGATCTATATTTACTCAATCCGTACGTGTAAGGTATAGAGAGAACTGTTTCACTCATAATTCGTGAATATCTACTAGGTTTAACAGTGAAATATATCTCTTCTCGACTGGTTTGAGAAATTCTAACGAGTAAAAATATGACTACTGTTGAAATCTACTACTACTACTACTACTACTACTACTACTACTATTAATATTAATAATAATAATAATAATAATAATAATAATAATAATCATTATCAACAAAAACAAGAACCAGAACAAATATTGAAAGATAATTTGTCAGTCACCCTCTGGAACATTGAATTATAAATATATCCACTCATCTAAGATAATAAACCGAACAGTACAGGAATAAACAAGGAAGGGAAATCTTCGGCAAAAAGCTGATAACTACAAGTAGAAATTACATGAAATCCGCCGGTTACTTTAGAAATTATAACCAAAGGTTAAATTGACACAATATATGCCACAACATTAACGAATCGTCTTGAACCAAAGTAATAGTTTTTAAAAACGCAGTTTCGATATCTCGAACATAATTAGGGTAAAAGTTTTAAAGTTTGATCAAATAAATTTGCCAAAATAATTTTTATAATCTGAGAATGTGGAATTGATTTAACAAAATAATCTGAAGAGATTTATCTATCATACTATCTATCTATATATCTATAAAAGTGAACGTGTCTGTGTGTATGTCTGTCTGTGCGTCTATTTGTGTACATTTCCCTACGCAATAGCTCTGTCAATTTTTAGTCTACAGACTCGACATTTGATATACAGGGTACTGAGATTTGGGAAAATTTATGTGATCCGTTTTCGGCCAGAAATTTGGGTGTTAAAGGGTCAAAGTTAAACGATTTGACCTTTGAGAACTCTACCAAACTCCTCCGACAATTTTGGGTCTACACACTTGAAATTTTAGATATAGGTTCCTTGGAAATGGATCTAACTTAATAACTTGATTTGAACCCAAAACAATAAATGTTACGGGTTCATAATAGGGGTCAAAGTTAAAAATTTGACCTTTTTTTTGTTCAGCATACACCTCCAAATACCCAGGCAACGCCGGGCACCCATGCTAGTATATCTATAAAAGTGAAATTGTTTATGTGTATATCTATGTGTGTGTGTACATTCCCCTACTAAACTACTCTGTCAATTTTTAGTCTACAGACTCGAGATTTGACACAATGGGTATTGATATTTTGGAAAATCTTTTAATCGTTTTTTTGGTCAGAAATTTGGCTGTCAAGGGGTCAAAGTTCAACGATTTTATCTTTGAAAACTCTACCAAACTCCTCCGCCAATTTTGGGTTTAAACATTTGAAATTTTAGATGTGGGTTACTTGGACATGGATAAAATTTTTAATTTCAATAAATGTTAAGGGGTCAGAATCTTAGTCAAAGTTAAAAAAAAAATGATCTTTGCGGTCTCTACCAAATTACTCAACCAATTTTTGTCTAAAACTTTAGAGATTTTACATAAAGTATATTCAGACATAGGGCAAGCTGTTTAATTGGTGGTCGGCCGATAATTTGGCTTCCAAGTGTCAAAGTTCAAACGATATGATCTTTGTAGTCCCTAGCTAACTATTCAGCCAATTCTGGGTCTAAACATTTGCAATTTTGCATAAAGAGTATTCAGCCATTAAAGCAATGGACACTATATAGGACCCGAGCAAAACCTGAACTGCGAGTTTTAAATAAAATGCAATAAGAGTAAACTCAGTAGGAAAGTTAAAAAAAATGCGAAAAGATAAATTTAATGGAGACCATTTTACGCTAAATTCTAAAATAGAAAAAAGGAAAATTCTCGCTTAAAATTGGAGTCATAACTTTAAAATAAATTATATTTTATACATTTTATTCTGACTTGATAATCTGTAAATATTCCATAAAATAATCACCCAATTTTTGGAGTTGGGCAAAAAAATGTAACTTTCAAACATTGCATTTCATAAACAAATACGAAAAATGTAAGGAATTTTTCTAACAAATAAATTAAAATAACTAAATATTATCGGTTACACAATTTTTTATAAGGCACACTTTTCTCGTTGGATCTATGCTTAGTTAAGTTTTGCTGCAGAACACTCCCGATAATTACCGATAATGGAAACCGTTATTTTAATTTATCCATCATCGGTAAAACTATTTTTCTATGTCGACGCTAAGCAACAATAACAGAACAACAGGCCATGAAAATTCTACTGTGGGCAAGATTATAGCGTGTCTTTTTTGTTATTATTTTTTTGTTTGTTGCATGACGTGGTCGGTAGGTTCAAACTCTGCACGTAAATTTCTTCTTTTGTTCTTCATAAACTGCAAAGAATTTAATAAGACTTGAAAATTTACATGTTTTTATTTATTTATTTATTTGCATAACGTGGTCTATAGGTTCAAACAGCGCATATAATTTCTTAATGTTTTATTTTCTCCAACTTGAAAGAAGTGTATATAAAAATATAGAAGAAACAGTAGGTCCTCTAGAGGGCAATGTAGAATAACATGTTTTGGCCTAAATTACTGCATGGAGGCTTGTAAAGCTTCCTTCCGGGCGTTTTCACGGATTTCGATGACAATAAAAATATCAGAACATGCAATATTCGTTGATCATCATTTAATTCCAGGCAACGTGGAGTCTCCCTGCTAGGTATGTAATATTTTCAATGGCTAAATTACAGTTTCGAATTTCGAGTAAGTGTAAACATTGAAACATGTATTAGCTATATACCAGTTTACAACGATACGTATGTAGAGGCATAATAAGTAATTCAAATATAAATGTATAACTATATTATGTGGACACCCATGCACAAGATGTGAACTTTTCCAAACACTGTAGAAATAGACAGAAAGGCATGACTGTGTCTTCAATGTACTCTCGTAATACACAAAAGTCAGTACGACAGAAACTGGTGAGTTTGCCGGATTGATGAAAAATATTCTGTGTAGTTCCAGGTGGGTCCACAATCCGAGTCTCGTCTCCCAGCTTTCGGGAGAAGCAAGATTTTCGCTTATTGTCTGAGGTTCATGACGAGTGGGCTACTCAGACATTTTTTAAGAGCAAAAATGTTCCTTAAGCAGGCCAAAACGGGAGGATCACTCTGGAAGAAGCAAGTATTTTTGGACGCATTCTTTTTAAAAATCTACCAAAAATTATCCAATCTATATTAAATTATCACCGATTATTACGTGAAGAATGAAACTTATAATGCTTTACTTTTTCATAATCGATATTTAAATATATATATATATATATATATATATATATATATATATATATATATATATATACACGCGCGCATATATATATATATATATATATATATATATATATATATATATATATATATATATATACTAGCTGTACCCTGTCACGCGTTGCTGTGGCTCAATTTGGTGTAATGGGAAATTCTAATAAAAAAAGAAAATGCATGTTTCATATATTCTTAATACAGCAATCTACTCCAAAAAGAAAAAAAAGGCGAAAATGAAAAAAAAAAAAAATGGTACTCTTGCACAATTGGATCCGGATCCTCGGGAGTTGCCGTCAATCATGGCTTGGGCTCGACCAACATTCAGTTGATTAAGCCGAACTTTGCTAAAACGTTTAAACGCTAAATAGAGTTTTTTTATTGTATTCAAAAATGTCAGTTTTTAATTAATATTTGAGTGAGGGGGTTTACTATACACAGATTCGAAACAGTTGTCCCAAACGAACAAATGAAAGCAAAGGTAATGTAAATTACGTTTCTACCTAACTAGATAATGTTTTAGTGTTTTTATTTAATATAAAATGTTTAATCGTCTCGAAAAACTCAGTGTTTATCGATGTATTTGAAAAAGACGAATGGTTGCGGACTCTGTTGAATACGTTAAGTTTGGGAAAATCAGTTAAAAACTAAAAACTATACAAAACAGTGTCAGACACCCATTATGCGTTATCGTTATATAGACTGACATTTGGTGGGTTTGTGACAGTATTTTGTATAATTTTTTTAGTTTCAAATCATTTTCCCAAACTTAACATCATCAACAGTGCCCGCCACCATTTGTATTTTTCAAATAAAGTGATAAACACTGTTTTTCGAGCCGACTAAACGTTACAGTAAATAAAGCGGGGTTGTATTACTAAATACAGAAACGAAAAAGTCGTCGAAAAATAAACATAACAAATAAATGTTATCAAAGGCAAGATAAGTTACTTTTCTACCAAACTGGATAAGATTTTAGTGTTTTTATTTAGTGTAAAATGTTTAATCGGTCTGAAAATATGTAGTGTTTATCGGTCTATGTGAAAAGCACAAATGGCGGCAGACTGTGTTGAACAAGTTACGTTTGGGAAAATGACTTAAAAGTTAAAAACTATACAAAATACTGCCAGGAACTAACTCAATATATGTTACAGTGACATAGGCAGGCATGTATTCAGTGGTTTTTAACTGTATTTTGTATAGTTTTTTTTTTAATTTAACGTGTTTAACACAGAGTCTGCTGCCATTTGTAATTTTCAAATATAGCAGTAAACGCTGTGTTTTTCGAACCGAATAAACATTTTACATTAAAAAAAAACTAAAAAATTATCCATTTTGGTAATAAAGTAACATATCTTGCCTTTGATAATATTTGTTATACATTTATTTTTTGACAACCTCTTTGAATCTATATGTACAGTAGTACAAACCCAATAAAAACACTAAAAATTATCCAAGTAGGTAGAAAAGTAACTTATCTTGCCTTTGAAAATATTTACTTGTTATATATTTGTTTTTGTTGACAACTTTTTCAAGTCTTTGTGCAAGTACAAATCCAAAGGGGGCATTTTTCTGTCTAATTTTATTTTTGGTATCGCGCTTAAATTTAAATTTCACGATATCTTTTTTTGGGGGGGGTATTTTTTTACATTAGATCCACCTCCACAATTTTCGACTATGCCGAATAAGAAAATTTGCAAAGGCAAGTAGTTTTCGAGATATAAATATCTGTACTATGCACTATAATTCATTGGCGGCCATGAATAAACACTCACAACCTCCTCATATTAAGAACGGCTTTCGGAATAAACAACACCCATGCCTAACCACGTGTTTTAACCTTTTACCTGTCTTTCGTCTGTTAAAAACAGCCTTTTGAATAAATAGCACCATTCTCCCCCTGTAAAGAACGGCTTTTGGAGTAAACACCCCCAACCTACCCATTGTGGAGGTGAACCTAATATGAAAATTTACCTTTTGTTTTTTGATAAATTGTTAGTTGAAAGCACAGAATAGTGACAAAACACCATCCTCTCCCCTTGGTAAAAATGGCTGTAAAAATAACGGGTTGCTTGGTAGAAACTTTTCTGTATTTCATCTAACAATTTCTGGTGCTAATGCACTTACTGATCCGCGCTATTTTTTAAATCGTATTTCCAAGTTTAATTAAAGTTTTATGATATGTTTTTTTATTCAATTGTAAGGTTAAAGTACAGAATAGGTACAAAACACCCTCCCCCTCGCCATGTGAAGAATGTTTTTTTTAAATAATAATGTTATTTAATAACATTATTTTAGCACGGTACTTTCTCTGCATAAGTACCATGTTTTGTTTATTAAATTGTTAGGTGAAAGTACGGTACTCATGCAGAGAGTTACCGTGAAATAATAACGTTCTTATTTAAAAAGCAATTCTTAACATGGGAAGGATGTTTTATACCTAATCTGTACTTTATCCTTACAATTGAATAAATAAACATAATGAAACTTTAATTAAACTTGGAAATACGATATAAAAAATAGCGCGGATCAGTAAGTGCATTAGCACCAAATGTTATTTAAGCACGTTACCAATCCATAAATTGTCTTCGAAAAAAACCCTGTACTTTCACCTAACAATTCCTAGCTTTAATAATAAAAATGTTCATATATTCTTATATCGAAACAACTGTTTAAAAAAAAAAAAACAAACAAAAAAACCCACTTCGTCTTTTATGCTTCAACTCAACTTTTTTTTTTTGCCTGATATAAAAAAGAAAAATATTTAAATTAAAAAATTTGGAAGATACTTATTTCTTTTTACTTATCGAGTAAACAGAAAATGAAATCTTCTACTTTGTTTCGACAAATCGTGGTGTATGAAATGAATTGAAACGGAAGTCCAGTTCTACCAACAAGATAGGTCCGCACTATCGGCTTACGAAAAATATTTTATCTTATTTATTATTTTTTAATTGGCGATGTTAATTTATTTTTAATAACATGGAAACATCCCTCGACTCTAAAGATGGGTTGTCTGAAAATTTAAAGTAAATTGGTAATGTAGAAATATAGTTTTATCGATTTTGAACGAACCAAGAATTATATATATATATATATATATATATGTCACGATTCACACCAGTCGAGATATATATATATACACTTGTGCCCGATATTATTCATACCCCTCGGATCTTTGTAGATTTCTATAAGAATATTGCTCAAACCAGAAGGTAGACAATATTAAAGGGATTTCAAACAATAAATCAAGCATAAGCATTTAATTTAAACTCAACAAATAAATAAATTATGCAAGTTTGAAACATTATACAAAGAAAAACAATAATGGCACTAGTTCAAAATTATTCATACCTCTCTTACTAATAGTCAATAGCATGCCCTTTATTCTTAATAACTGCCTGTAACCGTTTTGGATGTTTATCAACAAGGTTTTTACAAGAATCAACACTGATTTTTGACCATTCTTCAATGCAGTAGTTCTCCAAATCCCTCAAATTTCTAGGTTTCCGCTTTTTAACCTCAGTTTTCAATATGTTCCAAAGGTTTTCGATAGGGTTCAGGTCGGGACTCTGGCTAGGCCATTCCAAAACATTAATTTGATTATCCTCAAACCATTTATTGACTATTTTGGCAGTATGTTTTGGATCATTATCCTGTTGAAGGACCCAGTTTGGTCCTAAATGGAGCTTCTCCGCATCCTGTCTAATGTTTTTCTGGAGTATCTCCAAATATTGCTCCTTCTTCATGGTTCCATCTATCTTGAACAAACTACCTGGACCACTAGCCGAAAAGGAGCCCCCAAAAATTAGGCTACCACCACCATGTTTCACCGTGGGTATGGTGTTCTTTGGGTTGTAAGCTTCTCCTTTCTTCCTCCAAACGTAAGAAGCATCCATATGGCCAAACAATTCAATTTTTGTTTCGTCAGTCCACAACATACTTGGGAAAACGGACTCTGGAGAATTCACATGGGTCCTAGCAAACTTTAGACGTGCTGCAAGGTGTTTTCCGGTGTGCAATGGAGTCCTTCTTGGTCTTCTTCCTTTCAGACATTTTCATGCAGAGTCCTTTGCAATGTTAGCCTTGATATTTTTATGCCAGAAGACTCCAGATTTTCTAAAATGTCCTTAGTAGTGGTGGTTGGATTTGCATTAACACTTCTTACAATATTCCTGGTGGCTTTAGCAGACAGTTTCCTTTTCCTTCCTCTACCAATCAAGTTGTTTGTTGTGTGGTGGCTCTGGAATTTTTGATGATGCTCTGTACTGTTGCTGTAGGGACCTCAAATTTCTTGGAAATTGACTTGTAACCTAAACCATCCCTATGTGAATTCACAATTTTAATCCTAAGATCATTACTAAGCTCTTTTTTCTTCCCCATTCTAATAATTTTTATTCTTTTATTGGTTTTCAGTTGATATCATTTTAATTTCTGAAAAATGCAAAAAAATGAAATGAAATTAATCAAAGGTTGTATAAAAGCATTCAAAATAAGAATCAAACAGGAAACAAACAGTCAGAAACTCGATTAATACTGAAAAAATAAGGGGGTATGATTATTTTTGAACATTGCAGATTTTATAAATAGCTGTATATTTCTTTTATTACAAGTATTCCGAGATTTTAAAATGACGAAAATTATCAGAAGAGGTTTATTAAGAATATGTATCAATATGGACGTAACCAATAAATTCTTACAAAGTTACACCTAATAAAATCAATTTTCAAGGGTGGGTATGAATAATATCGGGCACAAGTGTATATATATATATATATATATATATATATATATATATATATATATATATATATATCGACTGGTGTGAATCGTGACACCCTACACTGATGATTCCTGAAAGGATTAAACACTAGTGTTTATTATTATAGTAAGTAATTATGACAGCCCCTTTAAGAAACTTTTTTCTTATCGTTGAGAACTTTCAGTTGTAATAAGGTGGTCAACTTAGCTCATATGCGTAGACCGTCATATAATGATTAGATCACTCTGATTGACGTTAAAAGCATTTAAAAATAATAACTGTTTAAATTCTAACTGTATCTCTCGCGTTTGACGGTAGCCAAATAGGTCAGGCCCTTGCTAATGAAGCCAGACATGACTTCGGTTGCCGGGGTTCGAATCTCTTGACTGGCGTTAATCGTGACCCCCTGCACAAAAGAATGAAACACTAGTGTGTGTAGGTATTTAATTAATGTAATAAGTAATTATATATATATGTATATATATATATATATATATATATATATATATATATAGCTTATAAACCGCCCTTCTTTATTCGTGGTTATAAATATGCGTTAAATAATCAGCCGAAACTGAACAAAATATATTGTATTGTGGAGGGTGAGAATTAGATAAAACAAAATAACAACTGCGCACGTTTCAGATTTTAAGGTTTAAAATCCGAATTTTTAATGCGTTTAATTTTTCATCTTTTGTGTTTTGAAGTGTGAAATTTGTTGAATATGTTAATAAAAATCATTATCTTTCAGATTAGCAAAAAGTGATATATTTTCATTTTTATTTCGAAAAACACTACTTTGAAATCTTTGTAAAATTCATTTATAATTTTCTTCTGATGTGCCCAATATTCCTAATTTACCATTAAATAGGAAATGCTTTGAAGAATCGATACCACAAAAGAAAGAATTCTATAAATATCTGCGCATCTTGCTAAAAATACGATAATTTCTTTCGGCAATTACTTGGTAATTGATAGACCAAGCGTGATCCTAGATACAGGAGTTGTTTTCCACACATATGATCACACAGATGATTCCCAAAATGATCACCCATCTGCTACACTCTGCCTCATCGTTGCTGAACTTCGGAGGTTATGTAGGCAATACACACACACACACACACACACACACACACACACACACACACACACACACACATATATATATATATATGTGTGTGTGTGTGTGTGTATCGCTTATGAAAATGAATGAAAGCCTTCACTTAATCGTTAGCGTGAAAAAGTTAGTGTTAACTGAAGTTTATTTAGTCCTCTGTAGTCTATTTTAGCTATATATATATATATATATATATATATATATATATATATATATATAGCTATATCTATAGAATGATATAAAACGTTGGAATGATTATGTTATAATGTTTTCGCATATTCGTATAGCAAATCATTTTCAATCTTATTAAGACAAAAAAATAATAGGTTCAAAAACCCTTTTAAAATATTTAAATAGTTTCTTGATCGAGACAAAAATAGCGATGAATGGTGTGGTTTTAGAAACAAATTTAAATTCAAATGAAAAATTCTATTGAAATAGTACAAAAAGTTTTTTTTATCATTCTGCTTTTCATTTAATAAAATTCAAGCTTTTCACATTCTGAAAAAAACGTTGATTTATAATGGATTTTAATAGATTTTAATTCATTTTACAAAAAAACAACTACTTATGTTTTTTGTTTTGTTTCTTTTTTTCAATCTTTTGGTGATGCCTAATGCTCCTCTTCTGAAGGTGCTGCCCCATATTCCGACCTTGTGTCACATCCTCTCGCGGTAGAAGAGTGATATATACGGGTCAGTGTATTTTTGCTTGTCAAGGTTCCAACCTTGACAATCAGTCCGACAGAAACTGGGCCATTTCGACGGCCTTTTTGCTGTCACTGATGCAAAATGTTCTGTGTAGCCCTAGGAGTTCCACCCTCCTAGGCCTTACCTACCGCTATTCGGAAAGAGCAAGTTTCACTTGTTGTATGAGATTCCCTCGCCGGGGAATGCCGACGGGGCTGCTCAGACTTATTTTTACAGGGCCAGAGTGCTTCTTTTTGTGGGGCGCTGACCCATTTTCCCACAAACCCACAAAACTCGATATGGAACACCATGGGGACGTTTACGTACTTTTTCGATCAAGGCCAAACGTTCGACGTATTCTTTAGGAGGTATGAAGACATTTTCAATGTCGATTGCGAAGATGGGTTTGATGCAAAAAATTCTGTCTGCTTTTTCGAAAGCTGAACAAAGTAAGTTCGTAGACTATGGATCTGGAGTTCACAGAAACTGTTAAGTTACTTTCAGAACTTTTCAGTCCGAATGCTGTTTCATAAAATATGGCGATGTTTTAATGTAACTATGCGGGACGCCGACGATTATTTAACGTTTGTGTCGCTCGTAAACAAGCACTATAACGACTTCAGACAAGCTGAATTATCGGCAAATGATTTTAAATGTCTCATTTTTTGCGCAAGGGCTAGTGTCGGGGGAAAATGCTGAGATTAGACGGAGAGTATTTGGAAAACTCGAAAGCGAACCTAATCTTACTCTAAAAAACTTACAGAGGATTGCCAAAGAGTTATGAGCGTGAGAATCGATTCTAAAAATGTGGAGGAATCGAGCGTAGCAGATGTCAGGAAAATAAAATTCACATCTAAACAACCATTCTAAAAAAGAGAAAAACGAATATGTCCAGCCACATTCTCACTATAACGCTACAAATTATTTCCATAGAAAACAAAATGGCTACCCACTGTTTAATAACGAGCTGGCTATTTAGAAAAAAGAAACATTAACACCCCCCTCCCTACACCCAAGACGATGTTACCGATGAGACGAATTGCGTTGGAAAAAAATTCTACTCTTTTCAAAATAAAAATGATCAAAATTGTGGCAAACTTGGTCACAAATATCGCATTGTAGTATCAGACGCAAACGAAAAATAGTATGACAGGCAAAATCCAGTAAAATTTCAGACGAAAATTTACGTAAATACGTAATTGTTAAGATATTTAACAAAACCCTGAAATTACAATAAATATTGGTTCGAACTAAATTATATATTTAGATACATGAAAAACAAAACTGAACAATGCAACTTTGCAAAAATCTTTCAAATAAGCCCGTGACTGTCAATAAGATTCATTTTATTGGGGAATTGTATGTACCAGGACTGTTAAAAATTTTAAGACTATATAAAATTTTTAGACTTACTATTAAAAGACTGTATAAAATTTTAAGACTTACGATCTAAAAACACTTTGCCACATACCAAAATATGTTTTAGAGCAAAATCTTTTATGAAACGGTGGGAACTTATGCAACAACCTGATAATTTTAAACTTTATACTTTATCAGCCATTATTTTTAATCCGAAAATATGTAAGTTAAAGAAAATTAAAGAAACGAAAACGTACCGGACGAAGTCCCTTCAAAATCATTCTATTTGGGAAGGGGGTGTTGTGTAACTCACCCTTGAACAGACGAACTCTTCTGAACTGAAGAAATATACTGAGAGGTACGACTGTCGGTGTGGTCTGTGTACTTTCATTGTAAACGAAAGTCGAGGTTCCAACCTCGACAATTCTAATAGAGCGCGTATGAGCGCGTGAGAAAATATCAGCAGGAGCTGTAGGCTAGGCTTGCAAAGATATTATCAGTAGTAGTCTAAAAAGCACATATGCAAATTAGGAAGTGTGGACGGGCTTGTGTGGCAAGAAATAAGGACAGCACGGGGCCGTAGAGGGAAGCAAAATGCACACCGAGGAAGATGAACATGCAAAGTCGAAGGCGATAAATGGTTTATAACGAGTATGGGGTTGAAAGAAAAAATACACGAGATGGACGTATGACCCCGTGGTGGTGGTGGTGAGAGACTTTTAAGCTGATGTCTGGATGGTAGAGTGTTGTTAATCTCATGGCAGACGAAATGAGTAGTTAGAAATATCAAGAAACGGAGATTTTTTGGAAAGTAACGATAACAAATGCCTTTAGCTAAAACAGAAAAAAAAACCGAGTCGGTTTTGTTACTTTTCGACGGTACCAGACGGCGTGGTGGTCCAAGAGAGATTTGAGCTGTAAGGAACACCTTACACAATCAGTCCGACAGAAACTTGCACCTTACACAATCAGTCCGACAGAAACTTGCACCTTACACAATCAGTCCGACAGAAACTTGCACCTTACACAATCAGTCCGACAGAAACTTGGCCGTTTTGATGGATTTTTGCTGCTTTCAGGAGCAAGTTTATCGCTTGTTGCTTGGGGCGCCCTCACCGAGGAATATTTCACACCTTCCGACCTTGTGTCACATTCTTTCGCGGTGGGAGAGAGGTGAATATCTTGGTGGTATGTGCTTCACTTGTTTCTCTTTGTATATTCTGTTTTGTTTTAATACAGTTTACCTCTTCCAACCATATCTGTGTTTTCCTGAGTAAGCCTTCTATGACACAACATGCTATTGAATTCACATATGACGTTTTAATAATTGCTTTTATGCTCCGTTGCAATGCATAGACATATATGAAATCGATTAGCCATTTATTAGAATTCTTCGTTGTGCCTTTTACTTTCTGTGTTTATGTTACAAAGATAGATTGTCCCTTCGTTATTTACGCCACCATGGCTATTTTCCATATTGTCCAAAGTGTTACGTGTGTACATTGAAGATCATAGACATTTAAAATGTAGGTGCATTCTCATGACCAGTAGTTTTTGTTTAATTTTTATCTTAAAAATTACTAATTTCCATACCGAGTTAGAAGTTATATAGTTTCATTCCTTATTTGACTAAAGTAAAAAAAAACCTCTAATTTACAGATTGATTGCTTACTAAGATGAAATCCTGCTTAATTGTGAAAATAGGATCTGTGCCATCACACAATTTTAGAAATGAGAAATAATAATTATGTAAACAATTTATATTAAACCGTTTTATTTTTAAGTAATCATTGACAAAGCAAAGTTAGCATCATTTTAACTCAATTTATTTTAATCGAATTTTAAATAAAAATATTTTTCAATCGTCACATAATGTTATTAGCCATTCATTTACGGATAGTAATTCATTTTTTTTCTTAAAACTCATATTTATAAGAATTTTTATTTAAACATTGGTGGTATGTTTAGAACAGAATCACATTAAAGAACAATAACTTCTATTTAATCCCTGTTAAATTTAATTTATATTTCTAGATCCTTCCATAAGCATATTCATTCATATACTTATTTTTTAATATTTGAACATCGATGTTTCTAATAAAAGCGTCACATTATCATTATAATATTTCTTTCATATTTCTTATCTGTTTAATTTCATTCCACATTTTTCATCTTTGTCGTGCTTACTGTGGATAGTGATCTACAACCGAAAAAAGATGGCGCTGTGGATGACACTCTGCCCCCAATGGAGATATTTAGATCCAAAAAGACACCAGACAATTTTTTTTATTTTATACTTTTAATAGCGTGTTTTTGTTTTTTAACATTACTTTATTTGACAACGAATCAGATTTACTTTTATGTATCCATTATTTTGTTTCGATTCTTCTTTCAATTTCTTTTTATTTCACTTTGCAAATTAAATCGACTGAAAAGCGTTAAATGCTTACAAAAGAAGCATTCCGTTTAAAAATTTCAACTGAATACAATCGCTTTAACGAAAGATATTAATTTTCATCGATCAATTCTTCACGTATATCCTCTTCTTTTTGTTTATATAACGATTTTCAGATGCCTATCCTTCACTCTCACCCTTAATATATCTCTATTTTCTTTAATACTATATTTTAAATATTATTTTTAATGTCGATTCTGAATAGTGCGGCGTTGTTGGATGATGTCATCTGGGACATCATCAAAAGAAAAGAAGTCAGCGATTGAGAGGAGAGAAAGAAGAGACGTGCTCGACAAGAGACTGAATGTAGGCAATGAATAAAAGAAATGCGCCGGAAATTCGTATAAAACATTGTCATAGATTTCATATGAAATCACGATTTTCTAATTGATCTGGACCTGGCGAGGTTATTCCCATTCTTTTATTCTCTTTTCTTTACCTACGATGATTCGTGAGTCGTCATTTGAACACCCATTATTCAATTAATTCGGCTGTAACAACATTTTTAAACAAAAAAACTATTGTGCCTTTTTTTTTTCTAGAATTTTACTTTTTATTTATTTTTGGATGTGAAAATGACCAAATAAATGAATACAAATAACTTTTATATAAAACGCCATTCTCTTTTTTATGCATAGATACATATACGCGCGCGTTTTACAGCTGCATGCGTCTCTTTATCAACGTGTATACATAATTGTTATATTACTTCCATAAAACCTATACAAGTATAGGCGTTCACTTATCACTCAATATTTATAAACTTGTATGCTTTATCACTGGATAGTGCAATAATTGCGTTTCCAAACTGTATGTATTTTATATCTTCACCATTCTATTATCGCGGAAATAAAATACACGCCTGACATAAACTTGTGAATGGATATAACAAAATATTGTAGGCTAAACATTGCAAGTATTTATTTAATTGGTCTTTATATGCTATATTTTATCAATTAAAGATTTTACATAAAAACATATTTATAATAAAGTAACGACAAATATTAAAGCTTATATATATAATATATTTTAATTAGTAAATTCATAAATTTGTATTTCTGAATTTTTGACATGAGAATTCGTTATTCCTATTTGGATTCGTGGCGCAAAGGTTAGAGTAGTTGAAAAAGATCAATTGTAAAAGTGATATTCTAGAGGGTTAAGGTTCAATTCTCAGCGTGCGCAATCGGCAAATACCATTGCGAATTACTTAGACCCTCTATCCAATCATGGCTGACGGAACGAGAGCATGTTACCACCGTGAAGTAAATAAAGGATTTCGTTCAAAATTCCGTCCAGCTTTCAAAGTTCGACAGAAAGGTTGGATGAAACGTTCATCGAGCGAAACGTTTTGAAAATGACACTGAAGATGAGAAGAATAGTTCAAATAATCCAAATAATATGCATAAATTTGTGTTATTTTTCAAATAAATTTTGTCCGTCTAACTCGTGTAACTGTTGTAACAGCTTACTTTAATATGTCCGATGTATTGGCACAAAAAGAGTGTAATTATTTCCTTTCCTCACATTTGTTTTTCTGTCCGCGTGATAAAAGTTCAGTGGAAAATAAAGGATGACTTTCGTTAAGTGCCCTTCTAATAGAATCGTAATTGTCTGCTCTACTAATTCCCGAAAATAGATGAAATGCATATTACGTAAGTAACAATTTTCCATATTGAACTGTTTTCTTTTTTTTTATCTTTCTCATTTCTATACCGAGTTTTTTTTTTCGTTTCTTATACTTTATTAAACATGCAAGGGCACAAACAATCTGCCTTCTCCTTCCGACTGTACCAACAAATTCAAAAGTAATTAAAAAAAACATTGTTATACAATTATCCACTTGGAATACATACTTTCAATTTGACCCCTAATTACAGTAACACTTTTATATCAGCAGATAATAAAAAATACCATGCTTTATTGATATTATCGGCGGAGGTCACATCTGATTGGCTTAAGAGACACAGTGCCAATAGAGAAAGGCAGTGTGTGTGAAAGGAAAAAAACATTTTGATCCGTTTGTGTTGCACTTAGTACAACACGTTATTTGTAATTTCATGAAATCTCATGTAATAAGAACGATGTAAAAATACTTATTTCAAAAGAAAATGATGCATTACTTGTTTTCCATTTACTTATTCCGTAACTATTGTTCTTAATCGTTGAGCGACACATTTCAAAATTCACTTCTAAGTTAGACTATAGGCAATATCCTTTTATTAAGATTACTGACACACGGTATGCGAAAAACAAACAAAACAAGAAAAACACAAGTTTTTAAAGAATAAAACAAAAAAAAATATGTAGACAAAAAATTAATAGTTTTCAGCCAATGCCGCGAGAAAAAAATAGTTAAATATGAGGCTTTGATCAATTGGCGTCCATATTTTTATCTAAAAAACAAACAAACACATATATATTGGTGTGTGCGCACGCACGCGCGTGTGTGTGTGTAATTTGTACTCCAATAAATTCGTTTTTCTTTTGTGTGTATTGATATTCATATTAAAATCCTCTTTTCTATTTATTTAAAAAGAAAACACAATGTTCTTATATATGGGTTGTGGAATTGCATTCACTAGCAAAAGATCTAGCGTATTCTTTTAAACATTCATTTTCATTAATCCCCTATTAGTTGCTTCGGTTTTCTAATGGAATAATCATCTTTAGTTAACTATGACAGGTAATTATATTCATGCAAATATTCTACATGATTTATACTTGCATAATATTTGCGTAAAAGTTTATAGTAAACACAACAGTTTTTCCATATATATTTATGTATACGTATATATTTTTGTTTAAGAAATTTTGCCTACCTAATTCCTCCTAGAGTTTTTGGTCTACAGAAATGAAACTTCATATATAAGGTATTTGAACCTATGCAAAACTTTATATTTGCGTTTTAGCCCGGAGAAAAGCGGTGCAAAAGTGTGAAAATTTAAAAAAAAATGAAATTTGCCAGGTGAAGGTCGAACGCCGGCGTTACGAATGCATAACATAGTAGCTATTGGTTCATGTTTTAATTTTTAGCCTCGTGGTAAACATATTTTCATAGCCGAGTCATTGACGGCAGAGGCAAAATAAATCGTGAGCTCTACGTTTTTGTTTCGATTCTCGGTGGTGGCGCATGAGTCTTTTTTTAATACTTTTTAAATCATTACTATATATTTCATCCAATCTATCTATTTATCTATCTATCTATATATCTATAAAAGTGAAAATGTCCGTCTGTCTTTTCTCTATGGTAGTTAAGAAAGACTATTATGCAGAAAGGCATTACTTTACATATTCACACTTTTTAATATATTCGTATGCACATAACCTTATGAACAGTACATAGGGCCCGAGCAAAGCCGGGCGGAACTGCTGGTATTAAACGAAAATCTAATGGTTAACATCGAATGTACCCATTGTCTAAATACAAATACTGAAATATACATATAGACGAAGCTACTACACTTGTACCACTTTAATATAAATATTCTTGGCCAACCTTACTAAGAGAGAAATTACTTTCGTTGTAGAGATCCTGTAACGCCTAAAATGATTCTAGTTTAGTTTCTTTACGCGAACTACTTCACCTTGGAATTTCCTATCTGCTTTCTGTCTTCCAACTGTACCAACATGTAACATTTTAAATGTAATATAAACAAACAAATCGTTTCATAATTATCTTTATCTAATATCTTTTTTGAATTCGTCCCCTAATAACAATATCATTTTACATCTGAGACGCAATATGCGGTGTAAGTGTTGAATACAATAAAAATACGCTTTGCAGAATGTAATAATTATACGTTACATATATTAATTGACCATACGTTACCAGTTTACTCATTAATGGTAATTGCAGTTGCATAGCATTCTACAAACGTAGATCCGATTTGATTTGATTTTGCCCTCTCCTATTACATAATTTTCAACTTCACATATCAATCTTTGGAAACGATAAAGAGATTTTTCATAGATTTAATTTTCTTTCGCTCGTTTCTACCTTCTTTTCTATTTGCAACATTTTACCTATGTAAACGAAGAAAAGTCGTTTTAAGTTTACTGGTTCATCAATTTCACATACAGTATTATGGATAGTTAACCATACATAGTTTTAATTACATTCATTTTTAATAAATGCTATTATTTTGTATTTTTTATACAAAACCTCATAAAAGAAAACGAAAAGATTTGAATTTTGAGAATTTTATGAGCGGCATGTGTCCCAAATATTGGGATAGTATTTCTGATATTTAGTAATTAACTTCAAGAATAGATATATCGAAAAATAATAAAGATAAAATTGTCCCCTACAGCTTCGATTCACGTCGATATTTTTACAGTGCAATGGTTAACATTCAACAGAAACATCGTCTTACAGGAAATCATTTAAAAGTAAACGGTGTTCTTAATTTGTTTTCTCACTTGTTCTTTTATTTTGTTAAGTCTGCATTTGTTTTATGACTCGTTACCATTCCAGTAAAATGTTTCAAACTTGGAAAGCTTTTGAAAGAAAATTCACAGTTGAGAGCACTTTATTCTAGTATCTTGGAAATGTTCTGAAAAGAAAGAAAGGCAAGTTAAGATTAATGAGTTTTGCTTATTACTCCGCCTAGATTAACAACAAAATGGCCGACGCTCTTGAACAGCTGGCTGCATAATTAATGAGTTATTGCTGTAGCAAAATGAGAACGCTAAGTTGGGGGTAGAAAGAGAGAGAGAGAGAGAGAGAGAGAGAGAGAGAGGGCAAGCGTTATGCTATGAAGGAGGTGAGGATGAACATTTATACATCAGGGTGCTGATAAGAGGTTGTGTGATAAATAGCTTTTAGCAAGGGAAGGACTTTTATTGGGCACATTTTTCGAATTTAATCACTTACGCATGAAAATTAGTCATTGTCTCCTAAGATGATATTACTGACTATTTCCAACTTTTCCTTTGGTTGAAAATCTTTAATTTTATTTTGTTATTCTTTAGCTGAGAGCAGAAAACGATTTCAGAACTTTTTGAGATTGAGGCAATTTAGTGTGTGCTGTTTATCGCGCCAAATAATGCGCGTTGCTGAACAATCGTAAAAATACAATATCATAGTATGCCCCCCCCCATTTTCCGAAAATCAAACTGACAGGTGACACCAAACGATGGAGCATGACAACAGTTCATAGTTTATCTTAAGATTAGTTGCTTCAACATTCGCTACTTCTTTGGGCAACTGCTTAAGAGTGATCAAGAAAGATACTAGAGACACTCCTATATATATATATATATATATATATATATATATATATATATATATATATATATATGTGTGTGTGTGTGTGTGTGTGTGTGTGTGTGTGTGTGTGTGTGTGTGTGTGTGTGTGTGTGTGTATTACCAGGATCCGTTTTTAGGCATTGCCAAAGAAGATATAAAATGCTGCTACTTAATGGAATTGCGAAAAGTGTCTCTTTGTTGTTTAAAACTTGTATTTCTACGCTTACGTACGTGTATATCCTCAATGGGACATTTATCCAGAACATTGTTTTGTATATGCATGAACATTTGAACTGTAAACCTTTAAATATAATTGCTATTTCTTAGTTCAAAGCAGTACTAAATAAAATATATTTCCTATGTCACTTTCAGAAATTACTGAAATTGTAATTTTGTGCCATGAAAGTTAAGAATGTAAAAAATATAAAAGGTAAATGTAAAAAATCGAACAATACTCTCATGTATATTAAAACATGTATATTAAAAACAATACTCTAATGTATATTAAAAACATGTATATTAAATCATGTATATTAAAAACATGTATATTAACAACAATACTCTCATGTATATTAAAAACAATACTCGCATGTATATTAAAAACATGTATATTAAAAACAATACTCTCATGTATATTAAAAACATGTATATTAAAAACATGCACATTAAAAACATGTATATTAAAAACAATACTCTCATGTATATTAAAAACATTTCAAAATGAAATATCCTGATTATATGCCAGCATCTACTTTTCCGTATAAAAATAATAATTATAATTACAATTAAATGGGTAAATGTTTATGAATAATTATTGGGGAAATAATAATTATAATCGCAAAAGAATGATTAAATGTTTAAGAATAATTATTGGAAATGCTGGAACAATTCATTCTAGAGTCTTTTCCTGAATGGAGAAATCCTTCTAGACTGAAGTACTTTTGTTAAAAATTAGGATACGCATTGGGAACATTTTTGGGTTTGCATCCATATATAAACTAAAGGCATATAATATGATTCATGTGAGTTATTAAAATCCCTCCTCATCAAAAAAATGAACAAATCGAACAATATGAAGTTGTTACTTTTTTTATAAATAGATAAAAAGAGAATCTGTCAGGCCCCGAGTTTTCAGCTAAAAGAACAATAATTATGTAATAAAAAGAAAGGTTAAATCTTATAAATTTTATTTTAAAATGTAGAAACTACTCTTTTCGTTTTATTGAGAATTCCTCCTAAACTGAGGTATTTCAAAATTTTGTTGGGAATAAGTAATTTAATATGCTGAAATGATTTGATTTTCGTCGTCTCTAATCTTTCTCGTAGAATTTCACTCCAGACTTTGATAAATATAAATTTGTCTGGAATAATATTGTAAAATGTTGAAATAATTCAGTTTTCGTTATCTTTCATCTTTTATTTGCTTAATAATTCCCCTTAAACTGAGGGGAATATAATTTTTTCGAAATAAGTATTTTAATATGTTGAAACTATTTGTTTTCCGTTATCTTTCATATTTTCTTGGTTTCATAATTCCTTCTAGACTAGATATAAATTTGTTCAAAAGGAGTATAATAAAATGCTAAAGTTATTTGTTTTTCATTATTATTTGTTGTTTGAAGATCCCTGATAGATTGAATTAAGTGACTCTAAATTTTCCAGCGTGAAAAAATAATGAAAATATGAGACTTATGTCGTTGTTACATTATTGACGTTTGAAAATAAAGTTCTTATGTCATAACCATTTTAAGGTGCATATATATATATATATATATATATATATATATATATATATATATATATATATATATGTGTGTGTGTGTGTGTGTGTGTGTGTGTGTGTGTGTCTGTGTGTGTCTGTGTGTTATCAATAAAAAATAGAGTAATCATCAAGTAGTGGTCAAATTTTCACAAATTTTCGATACTTATTCACCTTTAAATGAATTTATATTTAAAATGCAATTTTCATAAACCACGAGAGGAAATATTTTTGTATGCGATACGTTCATATATTTAATATTACAAATTGCGAATAAAGTAGATCATATTTGAAATATTAACATTTTAAAAAGCTGAAAACATTTAAATAGCACATAATATTTATATTTTATGTTTAAACAGCCAGCTTTTTGTCAGTTTCCGAGAATTTGTAAAAAAAGTAAAATGAATTCAATATTGTAATATTTTGTGACAAAATTTAAAAAAATTCTCAATATTTTAATGTTTAATAGCAAATAATAAAATATCAAAAATAATACCCCCCCCAATTGGTTAAAATCAAGTTCTGTATGCATTTGTTTACATTGACGTCAACTACTACTTGTGTTTAATGACGAAGTCTTGAAAAAGTCATTTCTGATGAATGTTTACAACTTTAATATTCCAACGAATAAACGTTAGCCGTTTGAATTCACTTGTTAATCAGCGTTCAAAATGTACAATTTTTATCCATACGTAAAACAACAAATTTTATTTACTTATTTTTAAGATAATGATGAATAGTTTGTCACTGTTCGATAATTAAATCCTTAAATTCTTTTGACACTTAAAGAAATCCCCATGCATATAACTTCAAGTTTAGAATGTTTCAAATACTATAAATAAGTAATTGTTTTAAATAGTTTCCTAAAGTTCACACAATAACGATAAGGTCAACGATCGTCTGGTTGGAATTGAATGTCCCTATCGGTCACACTAACACGTCACATACTCTATGTGCGAGCATCGGTGAATAACCGATGCCTTGAGTGGGAAAGCACGGTTGACAACGAAAGCATTGGCCGAAATGCTAATACGGAGATGACTTGCTACCCTGATCGACATCATCAAGGAATTCAACCTGGCCGTAGATGTGACGCTGGTACAGTCCTATCAGAATCTCGCGGATCGCCTGACCAGAGTGCCACACCATTGGCTGGACCTGCGGAAAGAAGTGGACGAACCGGCACCTGTGAATTGCTCCCCGGTGGGGCGTCGGCTTATGTCCATTGCCAAAGCGGGCACCCCGGTGTAAACTGAACCTTTTACTTCGCCAGGCTGGTCGACCCATATGTTTCAAAGAGGGACGTGAAATCTGTTGTAAGGAACGGCGAAACCTGCTGGTCGATCGACCCAACACCCGTCCGGTGGAAGAAGGTGAGTGTGAGAGAAAATTGAAACAGGCTCGCAATGGACGTAACTCACCACAACGGCGGCATTTTTTGACGCTCATCGATTGCGGGCCGTCTGGATTTGCATTGTGGCGGCCCTTCGCCGGCAGGACTCGGCCGCCGTTGTTCATGAGCTGGAAAGTGTCTTCCTTTAGGGTGGTCCCCCTTCTGAGATACTGACCCGCAATGGCACCACCTTTGGTAGCAAGCAGTTCAAACAGTTCGCAGACAGCTGGGGTATACGTCTACGATTTCGGTGCCCCCATGTGCCTAGCGGAAATGGAATTATTGAGAGAAACCACAGGACTGTCAAGATCATCGCAGCTAGGAAGGAGTGTATGGAGCCTGACGCGGTCTACTGGTATAACGTCACCCCTAAGGACGACATTTCACCCTCTAAGCACTGTACCCTCAATTTTTCAGTAAAGCAGTAATCGTCTTTGGGGTGTATTTGTTGTTATTGCCATGCTGGAACACTGCCCTGCGACCCAGTTTCCTCAGGGTGGGAATCATGCTCTGCTACAGTATTTCACAGTACATGTTTGAGTTCATGTTTTCCTTAATGTAATGTTAAACTCTAACACCTGCGGCACTCATGCAGCCCCAGACCATGATATTCCCACCAATATGCTTGATTGAAAGCATGATACATCTTTGTATTCCTCACCTGGTCGCCGCCACACATGATTGAAGCCATCGGAACTAAACAAATTAATCTTCATCTCATCCAACCATAAAATATGGTTCTAGTAATCTATGTGCTTTGTTGACATGCCTTCTGTAGACTGTTTGCGGGTTTTCTTGTGTATCGTCTTCAGAAGAAGCTTCCTCCTCAGGTGACAGCCATGCACGCGAATTTGATGTAGAGTGCGGCGTATTATCTGACCACTAATAGGCAGACCCCCGCTTTTTCAATCTCTGGAACCAGCAGACTTACGCCGATATTTCACAAAAAAATCTCATCACATGCACTCAGCTTCTTTGGATGACCTACCTGAAATCTATTCTGAGTGGACCCTGCTCTTTTAAAACGCTGGATGATCTTAGCCACTTTGCTGCACCTCAGTTTCAGATTATTGCCAAGTTTCTTGTGGCCTTGGTCATCTTCATGTAGTGCAATAATTCGATTTTTAAGATCCTCAGAGAGTTCTTTGCCATGTGGTGCCATGTTGGAAATTTCATTGACCAATATAAGAGAGTGTGATAGTTGCACTAAAAATTTGAACACACTTGCTCCCTATACACATATGGGCCTAGTAATACGAATGGGTCACATGACATTTTGGAGGAACAATGGCAAGCAGTACTAAATTTTGATTTTTAGGGGTAGAGTTGCTTAGGGGTGTACTTACTTTTGTTAGCTTTTAATAGTTATATTTGAAGTTATTTTGAGGAGAAAATAAAGTAACGTTGTTCTATAAGCTGTGCACAGACTACTTACATTGTGACATTTTGTCAGTATTGCCCCATGAAGATATATACTTAAATACCTTCAAAACTGTGAAGGGCGTACTGTATTTAGTAGAATTGTACCTATTATACATTAATAAAATTTTAACATAGGTAGTCATACTAGTTGTGATAATGATGATGGTGATGAGAATGATGATTATGGTGACGATGATGCTGATGATGATCAAATATAAATCATCGGCGTATATAAGCGAGCTTTGTACATTTTCTAACTAAAAACGATATTTAACAAAATAAATGTTAAAAACTTAGATTTTTATTCCAGCCAATTTATCATGCTCAGAATTTAATTATAAAAGAAGGCAAAATCTTTCTTTTTTGTAAAAATGAGTTTTCTAAGAAAGAAACGGAAAGATCTTATTTAGCAAAATAATAAATAAAATAATATTTAGGAAGAGGACATATTGTAGAAAATGTAAGAAATAAAATTGAAATCTGAAGAATTCAAATATTGAAACCGATCAAGGCGATGCTTATAACTGAAGAATACATTTGGTGTTTAGCGATTCTTCAAATAATGAAGTCCTCGAAAAATCTTCAAACAGAATGATGATTGATACAGAGAGGAGCTAGGAGAGCGTCACTAAAGTTTTGAGGATGGGCGGGTAATGCAATGCTTGTGTAGTGGAACTGGATTAATGCTCTCGACACAGTAAGAATGGGTAATAAAATGGCTTAAATAATTTTCTTTCACCATGGTAAGTATTTTAGAGCGGAATGTCAAGATTTAGCAAGGAGCAGCTGCTAACCGAAAAACCGCAAGGGCGTGCAGATGTTTCCAGAAATACAGTTTATGTATGTAAAATATATTATGTTGAAATTGCAGAGAAATGTTTTTATGAAATCGTGTTCTTTCTCAAGAAATGATATTAATTACAAAAGATCAAAATTTTCATCAGATCAGTTATTTTATTAAACGTTTTACTTGATATCAGAAGACTAAAAAAAAAAAAAAAATTGAACACGTTTTTCAATGTTGGCAGTCTTTTTATAGGAAACATCCAGACTTGTTTTCTTAAACATATTCAAAAGCGTTTGTCATTTATTTCATTATTGATTGTTAGTCTGCAAAAGATATTAAAAAGAATTATATCGAATTGACTTTGCTTAAAAAGTAACGGAAGATAGAAAATGCACGATTCGTTTTCTAGACAGGCAGGGGTTATACAATGTTTGAATAAAAGAGGATATGTTGTTTTGAATCAGAAAATTCACAGAGACAAATTGAATCTACACTTATTAATAATGCACATGTTATCAAACAATCTCAAGCATTATTTTCACATAAAATATATTTTGCTCATTACAGAATGTGAGAGGAAATGTTTAGAATAACAACTTGAAATCTGGAAATCCTTTAACTGATGAGATCTTAAAACAGATTGAAATCTACCATGTTGAGTTAAAAGTTAAAACATTTTATGCTAAATCTTTTAATATTATTATCACACGTACACTCAACACATGTACACACACACGCACATATATATATATATATATATATATATATATATATATATATATATATATACTAGCAATCGGTGCCCGGCGTTGCCCAGGTGTTTTGAAGTACACTTCAAAACACCTGGGCAACGCCGAGCACCGATTGTTGAGGAAAAAAAAGGTCAATTTTTTTAAACTTTGACCCCTATTATGACCTCTTAACATTTATTGTTTAGGGATCAAGTAAAGTTAATAAGTTAGATCCATGTCCAAGGAATCTATATATAAAATATCACGTGTTTAGACCCTAAATTGTAGGAGGAGTTTGGTAGAGTTCTCAAAGGTCAAATTGTTGAATATTGACCACTTAATCGCCAAATTTCTGTCGAAAACCTATCACATCGATTTTCCTAAATCTCAGTACCCTGTATATCAAATTTCGAATCTGTAGGCTTAAAATTGACAGAGTTTTAGCATAGGGAAATGCACACAGACGCACAGACACACACAGACACTATCACTTATATATATATATATATATATATATATATATATATAAACATAAACATCATATATATAAGGATAATAGTACGCCATATATATAACAAAAGACCATTATTTACTGAAGTGAAAGGAAAACCCGGGGGAACTTTACCCAAAAATAAATCTATATTTTTTTGTGTGTATTGATAGTCTTATCAACACCCTCTTTTTCTATTTATTTAAAAAGAAAATACAACTTTGTTATTTATGAGTCGTGGAATTGCATTCATCTACAAAGGATCTAGCTAATGTGCATATTTTTTATCGTTTTTAATTAATTCCCTATTAGTTTTTTTTTCGGTTCTCTTATACGAAGATCATCTTTATTTAACTATTACGTGTAATTATATTCATACATATATTCTATATGATTTATATTTGCGTAATATTTGCGTAGAAATGAAGAAAATCAAATTTACTGTGTGTTTATCGTGTTGCCATAACAACGTGACGTAGCCAAGGACGGTAGTGGACGTGAGTGTGTGTGCGTGTGTGCTCGTGTTTTCGTGCTGTGTTTATATTATGCATATTGTTTCGTATCTTATCAACTTTTTCGAATCTATGTGTACAGTAATACAAACCCGTTTTTCGAGCTGAATAAATATGTTACATTGAATAAAAATACGAAAAATATATCCAGTTTGGTAGAAAAGTAACTTATCTTTCCTTTAATAACATTTATTTGTTATATATTTGTTTTTTGACAACTTTTCGAATCTATGTGTACAGTAATACAAACCCGAAATGAAAAGACCACGAGTGAACGCGCGTTTTATATAAAAATAAGTATTTTTAAATTTTAACTTTCTAGCTTTAAAAAAAAGTTTTAAAATTTTATCAGCCGGCATAATTTATTTTTAAATATTGAAAAATTTCAGGAAAATTAATTTTTGCTAGATTTTCAAAACATTGTTTTCGTGTTGTGTGTACGTGTCTGCGGCTAGCACCAGAATGGCGGCCGTGATGTCGTAGGTTGGATTGTTAGATTGTGTAAGTTTCGTATTTTATTAATTTGTAAATAACAAGTTATGAAAAAATTAAACCCTTCCAAGATGGACAATAAATAAAGCCATAATATTTTATGGTAAAGGTAAGAGCGTAGGAACCATAGTTTTTTAGGAGATGTGATTATTGGATTAACCAATCAGAAATCGTCTGTGGCACACACATCTCTGTTTATATATATATATATATATATATATATATATATATGTATATATATATATATATTGAGAGAGAATAATTTATGAAAATATATGGCAATATATAGAGACATATTCTTCCGCATTTAATTCACGTAAGGAATCGTCAAGAAAAAAAGAATTCGTGTTACCTGCTGTTTTTATATATTTACATGGGGGTTTCTTTTGTAATCTAACTGTTGAAGTGTTTATAAACCAATAACCTCGCTCTAAAGGTTTGGCTGACTGCTACTTCCTATTCTATAGTCGTGTTTTAAAAGAGTGATGCACCCTTTTTCTTTTGATTTTTTAAATACATTTTCATCCGAAACAAGGCATATTGTTACTTGGAACGTTCGAAATTACTATTTAGGACCCAGCTTTACAAGGAAGTTGTGCAGCGATGTATTTGTACACATTATATTTTATTTTTGCATGTTAGAAATGCAAGAAACTGACAGGAATTTTCAAAGTTTTGCAGCCCGAAGGATAAAACTATTATAGTAGGCTTTCAGACATTTAGGGATCTCAACAGTATAGGGCTGGGATTTTGGTGCTTGTCGAGTTAGTCGAAAATATGTACGTCGGATGGAGCACAAATGATACGAGTTTATCAGGACACATTCTAGTAAAGCACTTATGAAACAAGCACAGGGATGCGACATTGCGACGATGAGATAATAGAGCAGGGCCTATTAGATTTGAAATTATTTTTTTGATTCTGTCTTTGAGTGAGACAGTAATGGAAGATTTTCCAGTCCCGATGTGACAATAATACCTTATACATAAGTGAATTGTTGATTCGTAAAGATATAGAATACTCTCTCGGGTGGAGAAATTACTTATCACGATAGAGGAAGCTCAACATCTTTGTAGCAGCCTTGAAAATATCTCCAATGTATTTATTCCAATTCATGTTGCCTGCGAATGTGAACTGAAGAGTTTTAAAGATGGGCTCTTAGGTAAAGGTGCTATTTTTTGATTGATAATCGGTAGATGAGAAGACTTTTTGTAGTTGTTACAGGAAAGAAAGTTAGTCTTAGTAGAATTAAATGTTACTAATCACTTGCGGTTCAACGCCAGTACCGATTTAAGGTTGCGTTTTAAGGTTTCAGTCATGACCTTAGATATGTGTACATTCGATTTATCCTCATGTCTATTATAGAGCGTGCTGTCATAAGCAAATGTACTAATCTGAAGCACCATTTATTAGGGAGGTCATTTATGAATATCAGAAATAATAAAGGTCGAAAGGCACACTTGCATTAATACCATATTATTTAGACGTACGAACTTATTTTTTCTCTGGTCTCAGAAATATCTACTTATGTTGAGTATTTGTCCAGAAATATAATAGGGCTTCGGATATATCAAGGTGTACAGCTCTTGCTTCCCTTGCTTTATTCAGTACATGGTATATGCTTTCAGAGATGATGGTTAAGTATCTTCAGTAAAACAGATTTGCCGAAATCTATACTGTTGGTCAGAAATAAGTTTAGCATTTACAAGATGGTCATTATTTAAGGATTCAAAGATTAAAGTCAAGAGGTGCACGAAAGTAATGAGGCAACAATTAATCAAGACAGTTACTGGTACAATGGAGACAATTTTCTGCTATCAAATTAGCAAGACTCGGCTAGGCATCTGTTTGGAGAGAACAGAAGCTAACTCAGTGGAATATTTCTTAATTAGTTCGCCAAGGATGAGATCGTCTTGGAGTTGCCTAGGTTTTTTATATTACACACATGAGAATGAGTGATTTTCAGATGTAACAGTATGACTTTTGTTAGGAAAAGAATATTTATATAGGAGTGGTTTGTGGAGTTCAAGGTAAAATTAGAAGAAAACTTCCGGGCAAGCAGATCAGCTTTCTCGGTCGCTGTGCAACCGACTTTATGGTTATTAGATAGTTGGCGAATTGTTGACTGTTAATATGCAGAATTAATACTTGAGCTTACATCCACACGTGTGTGCTTGGGGTATTTATTTTTTAATGAAAATTTTAATTTATTTTTCCTTGGATGTAAAGCCATGAAAGACAATCAGGATTTTCTCCTTTTTTCTAAGAAAGATATTATATTAAGCATTCGTCCAATACCAAAGTACAATTCAATTTTTCTGAAGACCTTGTGAAATGCATTGAATATATTAAGAGTTACTGCCTTAACTTTCTCCCCTTGTCCAGTGTATGGTATGTGCGCTCAGTAATAGTCGTCAGGAAATCCGCATTATAACAGAGTCTTTGCTCATGGCAACGTTGGTAAGACGACAAAAACACAGGCCTGAGTATATATATATATATATATATATATATATATATATATATATATACATGGTAAACTTTATAAAAGTAATGTCTCCTATTCTTTATTTCGTCAGAGAAAATAAAGGGAGAATTTAATTGTATTGTTGTGATGACTGAGCTTTTTTATTCATAACCTGAAATGTTCATCTCTCATGTATTGACGATGTGGGACTCTAAGAAAGCAACCAGTGTGCATCCGAAGCAGAGATGCGTCATTGAATTTCTGTAGAAAAATATATTCTATATTGCACAAGGTTGCTCATTTTAATAGTACCACTAGAGTCTTTCTAGGCCATAAACTTTTTAAGTTAAAACGAAATAAATGGTTTTACTTTTGGAACGACCCTCGTGTATATATATATATATATATATATATATATATATATATATATATATATATATATATATATATATATGTATGTGTGTGAGTGTGTGTGTGTGTATGCAGTGTATCACAAAAGTGAGTATACCCATCAGATTTCTTAAAATATTTAAGTATGTATCTTCATGGGACAACACTGGAAAAACGATTTTTTGACACAATGAAAATTAGTCTGTCTGCAGCATATACAGGGTGACCCAAAAAGCGGGCCCCAACTCTAATTAGGCCCAGTTTCTTAGTGTTTTGTCCGAATGAAATGAAACTTTGGTCATAACTAATTTATTATATTCAAAACATCACCTCAAAACACTAGTGCCTTTGGCCTTTTTTCTGTTCTACAGCATATGTTTTAGATGGCCTCCATTTAGCTTTTGTTTTTGTTTTTTTTTGGTCACCCTGTATAACAGAGTTAATTTATTTTCCTCTCAAAATAACTCAAAATATAGCCATTAACAGCTATCTATTTATCTCCCTCTCTCTCTCTTTCTCTCTCTCTCTCTCTTTTTATATATATTAATTATATGGAATTAAATGAGGATCAAAAAATTTTCCACTCTACCATATTTTTTTTGTCATGAAAATCAGTGAAATAGCCCATTTTTAAAAATCAAATCGATTGGTTGCCTGCCCGAGTTAGGAATACCACCCGTAGTGTACTGGGATGAAGCTTCACATATTTTCCCGCAGTGACTTAGTCCACAATTCATTGTCTATATTGCTCTGTAGGAGATGTACTGTTGATTTTATAAAGTTGTCTATAAATAAATGATTCACGTACAGTTTAAAATGTAAAAGTCAGGTGCACCGGGGTAATTCCACGCCCCAACTTTACAAAATTGTCTGCCAAATACCAAATAATAGTTTTTACTAAAAGAAAACTTAACACACACATATATAGTTCAAAACAGTTTAATATGTAAAAACAAAATTGAACTCACGTAACAGGGTCAGTGAAAATAACGATTTAAATCAATTTCAATATTTACGAAAAAAAAGTGCAATTCCACTCACATCTTCCTTCCATTCCCTTTGCCTCCTTTGAGCATCAAAAGTGTAAGTAACAATATAACTGACCTACAGTGTCTTTTCAAAGGCACCTAGCATGGACAAAGCCAGCTCTACACCCACCCAGCCTATCCAATTGTTTGACTGAAAAGTTTTCGAGGAGGTTTCTTGACCGGGTTGACGGAGTTTGTTCATCATTGTCGTCATCATCACCATGAGGTGATTGCTTTGACCAGCTCTCATCATTGTCCTCGATTGGTGAATCGTCATCAGAGATGATAGCATATTCTTTCTTTCCCTTCCCATTTCTCTTTACTTTCTGCTTTTTTGCTGAGCAAGTTTCATCTTCATCGTTGTTGCCAACTCGGGCTGACCGTTTTGGCTGCCAATCTTCATCACTTTCAGTGTCACAATTGAACTCTAGCTTTGACTCATCATCAGCAGATATTTCCATTTTTGATTTCTTCCTCTTTCCTTTTCCCTTCCCTTTCCTATTTCCTTCTGCTCCCTCTTTTTAGCTGATCCGAGTTTTGCTCTTTTAGGCTGCCTTTCTTCCTCTTCTTGTGCCATACTCTGAATAAACTCAGCAGATGTCAGACTCTATCCGTATATCTTGGCAACTGTTTTTGCAAGCATAATCCGTCAGGGCTCCACAGAATGACCGTTGGGAAATTCCACCTCTCTAGGGGGTGGATTTCCCCCAAGAGGCATAAATGATAAAACCCACCTGTTGACTATACTAGGCCTGAAATAGAAAGATTGAGTGTTTCAAAGTGAAGAAAAAAGGGTAACAAATTAGTATAACCTGTGTCAAATTAAGAAAGCAACATCTTGACACTATGATCTCATCATAAAAAGTGCGAAAGGTATACTTACTTGATGGATGGAGTAGGATGATGTTTTTAAGCTTGAAGCAGTTTAATTTCCCACCAACATGCATTCTGGAAAGGAAATGCAATTAAAGGGAAGCAACTCTATTTAATGGACAACTCAAGTTAGGGATGAAACAGCTCCCCTGACATTATATGTAAAGAGGGTGGAGTTCCCCCGTGGGCGAAATTACCCCGGTTCACCCTATCATGGTTCAATTGTTCTCTAAACAGAAACATTCATTTCAAATATACCCCTGTCTTTTCAAAGAGTCAACTGTTGATTTTATGAAATTATTTTACATAATCACTTAAATCAAAGTAACTTGCAAAAGACAAGTATCATGGTCCAATCTTGCTCGAAAAAGACAAGTTCATTTCGAACGCGTCCCTGTCTTATAAAAGATCTACAGTTGATTTTATAGGTTGGTCCTCTCTGCTTGTATAGTGATATAACTTCTCTCTTGTGATTATAGATTGTATAAAATTGTGGTCAAAATCTGATTTTTTTCTTTAATCGGAATTTTATATTACATATTTTTGATACTTATAGGATGCATTACAATACAAAACCTACGCCTATCAAGACACATCAAGTACATTACTGTAAAATAAAAAAAATCAGCGCAGATATTTCTAAGTACATAGGAAATTCTCTACGCTCTCACAAAGTTCCTTTTATATTATAATAGATAGATATACAAATATATGTGTATGCATATATACGTATGTGTGTTTGTGCATTTACTTAAATGAAGAGGATTTCATATATACTTTCGTGTATAATTGGTCCCAAATCCTTTCCTCCTCTCATTTTATATATATATATATCGATGAAATCCGATTACGTCACATAAATCCACATTTATAATGTCTTATCGTTGATGTCTGGAACGCATTACATATCTCGTAATGAATTTTGAAGTCTGTTGATGACGTTTTCAATATCGAATTTTTGTTTATTTTATTACTTGAATAAAACTAAGATGACACAGTGCATTAACTTCACGAATTAATTCGAAATCGCGAATCATTTCGGTCGCAAATCACAGTAATAGCAAATAAATATTGAAAATATATTTGAATGTCAGATTCAGTTTACAGAAAAATGGCGACAGGTTTCTTTCATCCAGATGAGAAAAAAATGAAAAAAAAAATCATTTCTCTGTGGAAATATAATGTACGAATAAAATAATGAAATAAATAAGAAAATGAACATATTTTCTTAAAGCTTTCTGCGTGTTATTTCTGGCTATTTTAAATTATATCTGGTGCAAATCTGAATGATACGAAACTGTATATTATTAAATAATTATTTTACATAAACGATTTAATTTTGTGTTGATAATTATGACCAAAGCTTAATTAAGTTTTTAGTTTTATTTGATCGCACGACTAAAAACGGTGGTCATAATAGATTTTATTGTTTTATCTATTTGAGCGTTAATAAAAATAGGAAAGTATGCAACGTACATGTTGCATCTCCACAAATGGTTAAAATAGCAATTTGCGTTGAATTGATCATATGCAATGAATCGTTTACCAAAGCTGATATTTCCCCGTAACTCTCGATCGTATCGTATTAGAAGAACGTGAGTCTTCTATATATGCAGTAGTTCCGGGTAATAAAAGCAAACATTCACTTCTTTTGGTAAATAGTAGAGAGTAAGTTTGTTAGTAATCGTACGATGATTAGGATTCGAAGGCAAATTTTGATGTATACACAGAAACCGGTGTCACCGAGTATGCATTATGTGTTATATGAACGTGCCGAATCAGAAGCGGGCGTGACGTTACATGACCCAAAGTGAAAAGAGTTAAGAGAGATGGAAATTGGAAATAAATGGAAATACTTTGTACATAATGACCTAAGATCGATAAAAAAAATAAAGAAAAAAAGAAGCTAAGATCGCAGCTGTGTTGTCTGAAACGTCTTCGGCCACTAACAGAAAAAAGGCGAGTCAACATCTAAATAAATAGCCCTTTATTCATATTCGAAAATATACTTCTTTTCTTCGTTCTGTTGTGGAGCTTCAATTGCAGGCTCCCCAGTTACGAGAGAAGTAGTTATATGACACCATGTGGCTCCACCGAGAAGTCGCTGCCTCAAACGTTGTGTGTCGTTAATTTTCCTTCATATTTTATAGTTTTAGTTCTAGCCGTGATGTAATCTTTTTTCACATTAGCGAGGAGGGATGCACGCAAAACACGGCGAAGACCCGTCTTTCCCGATCAAAGGTCATATCCTTGTCACGGCATCAATATAATACGATAAAACCGCCTTACTCTTTAACCGCTAAACCGGGCAAGCAATTGCAAACGTTAATTTCCGAGAGTATAAGTTGAAAATTTTCAAATTCTTTAAACCATTCTTTACAGTTAAATTTTCAATGTATTAGCTTCAATGCGTTCAAATTATTTTCAATTTAATTCTTAAAGGTATCAGTTTAAATAGTTTTTTTCCAATTTAATTTCCAGAAGTACCAGATTAAAAGCTTTCAGCTTCTTTTCAACATCCTTTTCCATTTAGTTTTCAAAATAAAGTCAACGTGCAGTTTAATTCACAAAAGTATTAGTTTTAAATTTATTCAAGTTCTTTTCTATATTTTTCCAATTTAATTTTCAACGTGTCAGTTTATACATTATCTCATTGTTTCTTTGTGGAAACAATTATCGAGCCTAATGACCGTCTGTTCGCCAGTTTAAAGGCCTTCAATTTCTTGCTAAGAACTGAACAGCACAAGAACGCATCTACAATATAGATTATCAGAATTCTATTTTTATTTAAATTAATCATCCTTTTCCAAATAAGGCAGTTTTACGACCCTCAAGTTATCGTTAAGAAAAAACATCAACGCGCAGACGACTAAATCTTTTTTTCAAAACTAGAATAATCAGTTTACAAACCTCTAGTTAAGGATGAATTCAAAATCAGAAATAATGATTTTAAATGCTTACAAGTTATTGGTCCACCGACTTAGTCTGATTTAAACCTTAGAATTCACCTTTGTCTGTTCGCCCGTTTGTCCGTTCGTTCCAAAAATTCTAAATGACTACTCATGACATTTTTCTGAAATTCTGCATGAAGTTACAACTAAACTATGAGGGAAATGTAACATTCTCGGATTTTCGGTTGTATCCTCAGGGTGTAAAAATGGGGCCAAAATGCTCCAAAATAGCACTTTCTAATTTTAATTATATAAATTTTGTGGGTTATTAAATTGATTTGCTTTGCTTTTAATTCTTGTAGATTTCGTATATATTATTATAGAGTCAATGTTCTATCGATGTTTATAGTTTATATATTATACATTTTATTTCAAAAATAAAAACAAATAAATCCATATGACTTTAGTGCATCAGCTTGAGTTCCTTCAGCTATAATCCAAACCGAAACCAAAACTTATGAAGAATTCTTGGTAAAATTAGTTATTATAAGAAATGGGAATCCATAATTAAACAGCAGTTACTCAGATGTAATCGTGACACACAAAATAAATAATACATACGCTATCGTATTAATATATAGTATTGCTAAATGTCATAAAAACACGCCCTTTCCTACTAAATACGGGTGGCAATACGAAAAATATAGCAATTAAATGTGATTTTATGATTTTGCTGATCGGCCTTATAAATAGTGCTTAAAAATTTATAATGTATCGAAATGTGATTAATTTGCATTATATTTATATGCACAACTGAACCCCAATTCTAAATTATGAAATAACGTTTCAGTGTGCTCACACATAATCGCCTAAAAAGTAGAATCTCATGGGTATTTTAAATGTAAACGAAAGTTTTTTTTAAAGTTAAACTTCTCAATGTTTGCCTTTCCTTTTCATCTATATTTTCACTTGTGCCGAAACCAAACAAAATATAATGAAATATTTCAAAAGATGTGGTGATCATACAAAACCAACACCAGAAAAAAATTCAAAGCATGTTAAATCTTTGATATTAAAGTCCGAAGTCTCTAATAGACGCCATATTGCCATTTATCAAATATGTGCGAAAAGCGTTTTAAAATCTGTAATATTGAATATGCAAGTGACCTCTAGAATATTTACTTTGCTTACAATAACAACTAATAAAAACAAATTAAATTAAGTTTGGAGAGCCTGAGAACTTCCTTGCGTCTAAAACAGTGCCATAAAACTTTAATCATGACAAACATATCAATGTACAGATGGCGCCAACCACTCCCCCGCCCAGAGCATTTAAAATTTGTTAATAATCATATGAACTCCCTCAGACATAGACATTTTAGCAAATAGATGCTAAACGATTGCAAAGATAATAGGGAAGTTATAAATGATTAATAAATAAAATAAATTCACCTTTGCTAATCAATGTTAAATCTGTAAATGAGATTTATAACTCATTCTGTGGCTATTCTCAGTCATGTTTTAAAGGAACAATTTCCAATAATAAAAAAACAATTTGTTAAAATGTGTTAACAATTTGTTAAAAATTTAAAGAATCGGTTTGGAGTCGGAAATTAGACTATGATTTTTCCGATTCTGATACCGATTCCGATACCCCCAAAAGTTCCGATTTTTCCGATTCCCGATTAATCGTTCCAACACTAATATATATATATATATATATATATATATATATATATATATATATATATATATATACACACATTTGTCTTTACATAAG
>NC_136490.1:74193557-74378557 GCF_053919585.1 Euprymna scolopes | reverse complement strand
GCGGAGATGTATTTTCCTTTTTGTGTTTTGGATTCTCTACGTTGGACTTATCTATGAATCAGAGACCGGGGTTATCTTAACGGGTACAAACTGATAACTGATCTGATTCCTTCTCCACCTTTATTTATATGGCATCTTAACCCATTCTAGAGTATTGCAGAAACCTCTGGGCCCTTCTAGATAATTCTAAATCTTCTAAACTTTTTATTACTATAATCTGGCCTTTAAACTATCTCGTGAATTAAAAACTTTGGAGGTTTGATCATTAGGACTGCCTAGAATACGTTAGAAACTGTTTTATTGGTTTTTTTATTACTATTTTATAGAAAAGCTCCCTCGTAACAATATATATATATATATATACATACTAGCAGTTCCGCCCGGCTTTGCTCGGGCCCTATGTACTGTTCATAAGGTTATGTGCATATGTATATATTAAAAGTGTGAATATGTAAAGACATAGTCCTGGATATGACCTTAAACAATATCCGATGGTGAGGCCCCAGCTTGCGGGTTTGGGGGAGTGTAGAGCCACCCTTTAATTGCCATTGCTTCCAGGTTCACACTGACCCGGAGTGATAGTGCCTGTTGGAGTCCCAACTATGGGTTGAATAAAAACTGACTTGAAAAAAAAAACAACTATATTCTATTAAAAATCTTTTCTTCAAAATCACTGGAATCGGCATTAAATAACCTGAAAAGGGTTGATATGCCGTAAAACAAAAACAGCCAATCAACCAATATAAATTAATGCCTTTCGGTATAATAGTCTTCCTTAAGTACCATACAGAAGAGATGGACAGACTATAGTATATAAAAAAAGACTTATGCGCCACCACCGAGAATCGAAACCAAAACGTTTAGCTCACGATTTATATTGCCTCTACCGTCAATGACTGGGCTATAAAAACATGTTTAGTGCAAGACTAAAAATTAAAACATTAACCCATAGCTACTACGTTATGCATTCGTAATTCCGGTGTTCGACCTTCACTTGACAAATTTCATATTTTTTAATTTTCACACTTTTTCACTGATTTTTCCGGGCTTAAACCTAAATATAAAGTTTTGCATGGGTTCCAATTCCTTATATATGAAGTTTCATGTCTGAATACCAAAAACTGTAGGAGGAGTTGTGTAGGCAAAATTTGTTAAACAAAAATATATACGTATACATAAATATATATGGAAACAATTTTGTGTTTACTATAAACTTTTTACGCAAATATTATGCAAGTATAAATCATGTAGAATATCTGCATGCATATAATTACACGTAATACTTAACTAAAGATAATTATCTCATTAGAAAACCGAAGCAACTAAAATCTGGCCCCAAGATCGCCATAAGCATGGAATATGTGCCTACATTAAAGATGACTTCCCATGTGGCAGGGATATCTACAGAGAAGATCCTAATTTACCTTATATGTGCTTCCGGGTTGCACTTGCTTACACCACTGCATTTATATTTGCCCTCTATCGGCCTCATAACCGCGGAGTTACTTTCTTTAATATCTGGGAACATAGACCACATCCTGTCTGCACATCCCTCGGCTAACATCCACATCTGTGGTGACTTCAACGTCCATAACGTGGAATGGTTGACCCACTCAAATAGGACGGACGATGAGGGGAGGTTCTGTCATGATTTTGCCATTGCTTATGACATCACTCAGATTGTTCGCGAGCCCACCCGTGTGCCCGATACTACAGGTCAATATGCAACCTCCTAGACCTTTTTCTCTCAACTTCCCCTGAGCGATATTAATGTTTAGTTCTTTCTCCTCTAGGATCCTCCGACCATTCCGTCATATCGGTTAAGATAAAAAATGAAATGTAATAAGTTCCCAGACGTACCCCTCCACCGTAGTGTATACCGATATTCTATGGCTGACTGGGATAGCTTCCGTACATTTATATCTAATCTATCTCTGCATTGCATGTTTAAAAAGGATGTGTGCTCTATAGTATCAGACCTCACCGAATAGTTAATTGCAGGCATAAACCGATTCATACCATCCAAAAATTCCAACAAAAACTTAACAGCCAGCCATGGTTCTCCCCAGAATGTGCTGCTGCCATCGCGCACAGAGATCACTTTTCCATAGCTACCAACGTAATAGATGCAATGAGACTAAAGCTGCTTTCAGGAACGCCAGTAACCACTGTAAAAGAATAATAAAAAACGCAAGAGAACTATATGCTCAATCCGTTAAATCCAAAGTAGCTGAGCAGCGGCTTGGTTCCCACCAGTTTTGGCAAATAACTAATAGGATCCTGAACAGAAGTGTGCGTTCTATCCCAACCATTATCATCTCGTCAGTATCAGACAAGGCCAAACTATTTGCAAAGAACTTTGCAGCAAATTCTACCCTATGCGACGAAGGCAATCAACTCCCCATATTTCCTTCTATAACACACAACACGCTAGGTAATATACAAATATCTGTACATGAGGTCGCCAAGCTAACCAAGAACCTTGATTCCTGTAAAGCAACTGGCCCTGACGGCATCCCAATTATAATGTTAAAAACTTTCAACCAGAACTTGCTCCTATACTTACGAAACTGTTTAAACGTCGCCTTAAGGAGACGTGCTTTCCAACATCCTGGAAAACCTCATCAGTATTCCCTGTATTTAAGAACTCAGTTGATGTCATCTCCCTCTCAGTACAGACCAATGAGTCTTCTGTGTGTCATGAGTAAGTTGCTGGAATCCATATTAAATAGAGAAATAGTCAACCACCTCAGCAGAAATAACCTTCTTAGTGACACGCAATATGGTTTCCGTTATGCACGGTCTACTGCAGATGTGCTAACGGTTATATCTCATAGGATTAGTGAATCTCTTGACAAAGGCTTCCTTTCTAGGATAATTGCTCTTTATATATCAAAGGCCTTCGACAAGGTATGGCCACACAAGATTTCCGACAAGGTATTCGACAAGGTATGGCTTCACAAGATTTCCAGCTACGGAAATGTTCTCTTTATCATTAAAACATTTCTCTGTGATAGGCTCATAAAAGTAGTGGTTGATGGACAAAAATCAGAGGTCTACAGTATTAATGCTGGAGTCCCTTAAGAGTCCATCCTGGGCCCAACACTCTTCCTGATCTACATCAATGATCTCCCTAAACACATACTTAAATCATTCGTTTACATCTATGCTGATTACACGACCATCTAAGGCAACACACTAAAGGCTTCAAGTGACAAAGCTCTATCTGATTCTCTCTCCTCTGATCTCGAGCGCGTGGTTCAGTGGGGGAAGAGATGGCTGGTTACCTTTAATGCATCTAAAACCAAACTCCTATCTTTACATCATTAACGCTCTGATCCCCATCTGGCATCAATTGAAATGGATGGCTCTCGTCTAGGAGAAGCCCCATGTTTTGAAAAGCTTCACTCCTGATCCGAAATGGAACGCGTACATCAAGTCTGTTGCCAAGGTCGCTGGAAAGATGGTGGGATCCTTCTACCGCTCCAGAAGATATCTCACTACTGATGCAATTCTCTATCTACATAAAAGCCAAGTACGTCCTTTGATGGAATACTGCTGCCATATCTGGGCAGGAGCTGCTAAAAACAGCCTATCCTGCCTTGACAGAGTACAAAATAGACTTCGAGGTTTAGTGGGGGATGCCCTTTTCTCTTCCCTGCAACCTCTCTCCCACAGAAAAAATGTTGCAAGCCTATCTTTTTTTATCATTATTTCCATGACAGGTGCTCGTCTGAACTCCAATCTTTGGTCCCCCCTCGCCAATCTTTTACGAAAACACTCGTCTAGCTGAATCCACTGTCAAAAACTTTCCCCGCTCTTTATCTATGCCTAAATCAAAACGTAGATTCCATGAACAAAGCTTCTTTCTTAAAACTGCACACCTGTGGAACTGTCTGCCTGCTTCCCACCTGACTACAACCTGGATGTCTTCAAGTTCAACGTAAACAAATCCCTGATGAACCGCCTTTTTAAGTAGACACTTTTATTAAATTTCCACCCTAACGTACTGTACTTACAATGCTGCAAGAAAGTTAAAAACAGTGTCCACCGGAGATTGAATCATTGAATTAAGTTTCAATTTTCAAGTCTCAAAAAAATAAATTGAATTTAGATAAAAAATAGCAACGCTAACATTTTATTTAGAGTTTTTCATTATTTTTCATTTATATTTATTATAAAATAAAACATAATTAATATTTTCGATACTTCTACAGAATTTTAACCTACCCAAACCGACATTTTCCAAACATGTATTATTATATATGTATATATCCATATTTTTTTTTCTTTATGTAAATATTGTCATATCTTGCTACGATGTGCAGATCGGTTCGATCATTTTGGATATCATCAGGCAGAAAAAATAGAAAATTAACAAAGATTAAGAACGTTTTTAATTTTAGAGGAGAAAAGTGTGAAGGTTTAATGTTCTTATGATTTTAAATCGGAGAGCAAAAACCCTAACTGCTTAACTCTTATCTTTCATACATCCTCACTCCAAACAAACCTTTTAAACACCCTTCATCCTGTTTTTTTTTCTTTTTTTAGCAGGTAAGAGCAGTTAAAGTTTTTACTTTCCGATTAAAAATCATTAGAACATGAAAACATGCCTCACGGTAAAATGGTAAAATGTTCAATCCTCTCTAAAATTAAAAAAGTTCTCAAACATTGTTAATTTTAAATTTTTTCTTGCCTGATGATATCAATAATGATCGAAACGGTATGCATATCGTAACAAGATATTTTGTAAAAGAAAATAAAAACATACAATTTGCTCTCTTTGATTGAGCACTATTACCGACCCTAATCTTTTGAATATTGTTAATCTTGGAATAATATGCATTTATATATTGTGTGTGTATATATGCAAGTACACAATTTATAAATACAGTTTAACATTAACAGAAGAATCTCTAGAGCTTTTTCCGTTATCATTTACACAAGAGAAACATGTATAGCAGTGAAAATAATATTAACGGCGAAAATAAAGAGCAATGGCTATAGTTATACGTAGGTATATAGAGCTCTCATGAGTTGTTCACATAGTAGACTAAATTCCGAACTGCATGAAATAAGGGAAATTTTCATTAATAACGGTTACCCAGAAGACCTTAATAATAATTGTATTAACAAAAAGGTTGCAGGTTTTAAATCCCCTACAATATTTGGGCCTGTAAAATGCCCTGTTTACTTAAAATAACAATGGATAGGGGATGATAGTGCATAATTAACTAACCAGATAGTTGGAAGTATTATTAATTGCTTCTTCTCTTTTTTTTTGCGTTTGATATACTACTAGACCAGCATTTCCTTCTTTTTGCAAAGGTAATTTGCCTTATATCCAAAATAGTAGTATTATTTATCAATTTAAATGTGTGATGATGGTTATGTGAGGTGGACTTTATTGCATTTGCAGACTCATATAAACAAGCACGTTCCATCCAAGATTATACAGGGTAGGGTAAGATCTGTGAGTTTTCCCTTCTCTGCAACTTTTGATTCTGTTATCAGGCAGCATTTAGTTTCGAATCTTTGTTGTGCCAATAAGTTAAAATAGTGTGATTCGAGGTAAAATGTTGGAATATATCTCTACCACGATTCGAAAACTTTGTGCCGGCAGAAGGAATCGTTAAAAACGTTGAATCTGTAAGGAAATTGAATGTAATTGTTTATTGTAATCGTTTTTGGCGCCTTAAATATATGGAAGAAAGATTCCGTGTTGCTCTTTATTTTTACCATTTTCATTGCCATCGATTTTTCTCCTGATTAGATGATAGCCGAAAGAGCTCTAGGTTTCAGCTAATGTTCATATATATATATATATATATATATATATATATATATATATATATATATATATATATATATATATAAATGTAAAGTTGGTTCGTTCTAAACGAATAAAACCATATTTCTACGTTACCAATTTATTTGAAATTTTCAGACAACCCATTTTTAGAGTCGAGGTATGTTTTTATGTTATTAAAATAAATTCACCTCACGAATTATTAAAATTAAAATATTAAATAAAATAAATATATTTTTTAACCGTTACTGCGAATCTGTTCTGTTGATAAAACTGAAATTCCGGTTCGATTCATTTCACAGTCACGATTTGACGAAAGATTTCATTTTCTGTTTAGTAAGTAAAAAAAAACAACAACAACAAAACATAATTCATTTGTTTATGTTCCAAATTTTTTAATTTACACATTTTTTCTTTATTATATGAGGCCAAAAAAAAGTTTTTCGCTTGCTTTTTGAGTTTTTGTTTTTTGTTTTTCGATATAAGATTGGTTGGAATAAAAAAAAAACACGATTTAAAATATAGCGCGGATAACTCTCTGCATTAGCACCGAAAAATGTTACTAAACATTTATTAATAATTTCTCACTTTTACAAACATTTGATTTTAAATTTCTTTTTAAATACCGACTTTTATCGACTTTTTTTTTAATATCCCTCAAATGGTGTTTATTAGCCCCCCCTTCCAAAAGTGATGTTTATTCCGGAAGCTGTTCTTAAGATTTGGAGGTTGGGGGAAAGTGATTTCAAGGTGGACCTAATCTAAAAAAAAAAAAAAAGTAGTTTATGCGCACATAAGCAACTATTTTTTTATTAACTTCTTTTTTTTTACTTTTTTATTTAAAAATTAGTAAATTTCAATTGTAGTGTCTACCCCGGAACTAATTTTGACAGTGACATTGAACATTCGCCGTTTCCGGAGAGCTCCAAGAAAAAGACAAAAAAAAGCCGTGGCGCCAAATCGAGGAGTCTCTCGCTCTCTTTTTGCTCGCGCACCCCAGCGGAGTAAGACGCGTTACTGCCACGCTCTGTCGCTCGTGCGCGACACACCCTGTCCCGTTTCCAATGGTGAAACCACACAAAAAAGAAAAGACATTCTTCTGATCTATTCACACCGCTCCTTACCCGAACGAATTTTCTAAACAAAATTAATTTATCGTTTCATCCCAACTTATCGCCAAAAACATTTGACCAGTCGGGAAGGATTTCTTCTTCTTTATTCTCAGACTAAAAATAACACGAGTGTGATACACCAGGGCAAATAAATTCACACCTATTATAACAAGCTAAGTCTGATTATTTGTTTTTAATTAATTTTTCTAAATATTTATTTTCTTATTAATGTTTTTTGAAAAATTAATTTTAAGTGAGCTGTTTGTTGTTTTGCCCAGCGAGCACCTCGCTTCACAATGAATACAATAATAAATCATTTATCATTAATATGTGTTTTTGGTTTTGTGTTGAATGAAACTTTTTTTTTCATTACAACAATAATGAACCAATTTAAATCTTCCGGCATGCGTTTAAGGGTTACGAAATTATCAATAAATCGTTTAGTTACTAAGCTAACGTCAGTAAATAAAAAAATGTTACGTGCGCATACATTAGCCTTGACTAGGGGGGGCTAAGGGAGCGACCATTAAATAATTATGCTGGTCGCCATGGAACTCAACGCCCAAGGAGTACCTAAAGTGGCACTTATGTTATCGTGCTATTTTTTAAAATAGTATTTTCATGTTAAATTCAAATTTTACAATATGTTTTTCTTTTATTAATTTGTTAAGTGAAAGTCCAGATACCCCGGTCGGTTTCTAATGTGATGAAAACCTAGCCCACCCCCCGAAAAAAGGGGGTACTCTGGATAATAACAAAACATTAAAATTGCGTCAGTCTCGAAAGATTTCTTCTCTACTGAACGAGGAAACAAACGGTGAAGTGTAGTTCACCTTCTGTTTCTCTCCCCTTTCTCTCTTCCTCTCTTAATATCTCTCTCTATCCATCTCTCCCTTTCCCTCTCTCAATCTATCTTTCTCTCTATATCACCCTCTCCATCTCTCTTTGAGCCCCTTTCTCTCTCTAACTCCCTCTATCTCTTTCCTTTCCTCTGTCTCATCCCTCTCTCTTTCTAACTCTCCCCCTCTCTCTGTTTATCTATCAATCCCTTTATCTCTCTATCTCCTTCTCTTTCTCTATTTTCCTCTCACTTTCTCTTTCCTATCTATATATCTTCCTCTCTATCTGTCCATCTCTAATCCCTCATCCTATTTTAGTCTCCTAAATTAATTACAGTGAATAAGGCATTGTCAAAACATGGATAAATTTTATTTTAGTCACCTAATTTACTGACTGGTAAAACCTTTCTAATTAAATTGATTTTGGCAGCCATTTGGTTACAAAATGACATAGCCTTAGCCCTTGCTGCATGAGGAATACCTGCGACCTTGCTGCCAAGTAGAAGAATTATTTATTCTACTTCAAAACATTCAATTTTTCAAAAATCTCATGTTCGACATCTCCAAAACATCCAATATGGGGAAAAATATAGCAGAAATGCAAACTTATTGTTTAGGATGAATGCACAATGGTACGCAAAATTTACTTCTCCGCAACTTTTATTGATAAATAAATCTACTTCTCTGCCACGGGCACTGAACCCCTCCTTTTTTTTTAATAGTATTTTCGGGTGGGTATGCTGACAACAAATATCAGTTAAATTTTGCAAATAGCCCCTCCCCCTCTTCCAAAAGTGGTGTTTATTCCGGAAGCTGTTCTTAAGAAGAGGAGGTTGGGGAGGGGGTGATTCCAAGGGGGACCTAATCTAGAAATAAACAAAAAACAAGTTTTTTATGGGCACATAAGCGACTATTTTTTATTAACTTTTTTTTTACTTTTTTATTTAAAAATTAGTAAATTTCAATGAATAGAATAATAAATCATTTATCATTAATATGTGTTTTTGGTTTTGTGTTGAATGAAACTTTTTTTTTTCATTACAACAATAATGAACCAATTTAAATCTTCCGGCATGCGTTTAAGGGTTACAAAATTATCAATAAGTCGTTTAGTTACTAAGCTAACGTCAGTAAATAAAAAAAAATGTTACGTGCGCATGCATTAGCCTTGACTAGGGGAGGGGGCTAAGGGAGCGACCATTAAATAATTATGCTGGTCGCCATGGAACTCAACGCCCAAGGAGTACCTAAAGTGGCACTTATGCACTTATGTTATCGTACTATTTTTTAAAATAGTATTTTCATGTTAAATTCAAATTTTACAATATGTTTTTCTTTTATTAATTTGTTAAGTGAAAGTACAGATAACCCGGTCGGTTTCTAATGTGATGAAAATCTAGCCCATCCCCCCAAAAAGGGGGGGGGTACTCTGGATAATAACAAAACATTAAAATTGCGTCAGTCTCGAAAGATTTCTTCTCTACTGAACGAGTAAACAAACGGTGAAGTGTAGTTCACCTGTTTCTCTCCCCCTCTCTCTTCATCTCTTAATATCTCTCTCTATCCATCTCTCCCTTTCCCTCTCTCAATCTATCTTTCTCTCTATATCACCCTCTCCATCTCTCTTTGAGCCCCTTTCTCTCTCTAACTCCCTCTATCTCTTTCCTTTCCTCTGTCTCATCCCTCTCTGTTTCTAACTCTCCCCCTCTCTCTGTTTATCTATCAGTCCCTTTATCTCTCTATCTCCTTCTCTTTCTCTATTTTCCTCTCACTTTCTCTTTTCTATCTATATATCTTCCTCTCTATCTGTCCATCTCTAATCCCTCATCCTATTTTAGTCTCCTAAATTAATTACAGTGAATAAGGCATTGTCAAAACATGGATAAATCCTATTTTAATCACCTAATTTACTGACTGTGAGAATAGAAGTTATTTGGAAATTACTGCTACCTTGAACAGCACCAGAAGTAACTGGTAAAACCTTTCTAATTAAATTGATTTTGGCAGCCATTTGGTTACAAAATGACATAGCCTTAGCCCTTGCTGCATGAGGAATACCTGCGACCTTGCTGCCAAGTAGAAGAATTATTTATTCTACTTTAAAACATTCAATTTTTCAAAAATCTCATGTTCGACATCTCCAAAACATCCAATATGGGGAAAAATATTGCAGAAATGCAAACTTATTGTTTAGGATGAATGCACAATGGTACGCAAAAAATCACTTGAGGCTCTTGGTCGATCCTTGCAAGATTTGCTTGGCAATGTCAGACCATTTGGGAATTCAGTAATTTTGCTTGCAGGAGATTTCAGACAAATGTTACCTGTATTCTTTAATCAAATAATATGATGAAATAAATGCTTGCCTCAAATACTCTACTTTTTTGTTCCATGTGAAGCTATCAAACTTAACTCAAAATATGCATGTCCAGTTGCCGACTGTTCGATCCGCACAAAAACTTTTGCATCACTTGTGGGAAATTGGTACGAAAAAGTGCCAGCTGATCAGAGTTAAGGGGGAAATTCTTTGACTTTTAACTTCTGTAATTTCTGTAATTTTATTTCATCAAAAGAATAGTTAGTTTAAAATGTTTTTGCAGATATTCAAATTATAAGAATTCCATTTGATTGAGTGAATGAGCTATTCTTGCAGGTCAATACAAAGATACCCATGAACTTCACGCTATTATTCAATGTAAAATTCCAAGTGAGGTAGTCAAATACAAATCCATCGACGCTGTTGTGAAAACAGATAAAGTGGTTAATTATCCAACAGCTATATTTGCCAGGGATGCCACCGCATGTATTGCAACTGAAATTTGGTGTACTAATTATCATGTTGTGAAATATAAACCAATCCAAGCTTTGCAATGGCACATAGCTTGCAGTAAAAAAAAAAAATTAACAAACAATATCATAGAAACAACAATCTTAACAGGACCTTTCACAGATGAATATATCTTCATTCCATGCATTCCTATGATTCCACCGGATACATCATTACACTTTAGGAAATTGAACTTTCCAATTTTATTGTCATTTGCAATAACCATCAACAAAGCACAGGGAACAATCTTTACAATTGTGGGCCTTACAGTTACACACTGACTGTTTTTTCACATGGACAATTTATATTACGTATTCAAGAGTCACCAAACCGGAAAATCTCTATATCAGCTAAGAAAATGGAACAACAAAAACTGTGTACCCATGCAAAATGGAAAATTAAACCTATAAGAAACATGCTTGTTCTCATTTTGGAACTTTTTCCATTGCGCCAATTTGAGCCACAGCAACGCGTGGCAGGGTACAGCTAGTATATATATATATATATATATATATATATATATATATATATATATATATATATATATATATAAATGTGCTAGCGGTAAAAATAAAATGTATTTTTCAAATCTTGAAAATGGAAACTTAATTTAATGATTTTATCGCTTGCGGCCAATGCTTTAAATCTCTTACACGAAAAAGATCTTTTCTTTAAAAATGTAGAAGATTGGCAAATTGATTTACAAATTACAAGTATCGTGCGTTACGTGAGAATAAGAATCATGGCTGACACGATAGAGCAATTTCTTTGGAGTCTCAATAATGACTTAAAAATATAAATAAAACAAATTTGGTAGAAAACCAGCCAATTAATATAGTAACATTTATAAGGTGGGTTTCTACCAGTATTTGTTTTACTTTTTGTAAGCCATTATCGAGCCTCTAAAAAAAGGCTGTCTCCTAATTAAATTTCAACTTATTAATCATTCTGAATTAATAAAGTTATTATTTAGAAAGCCATTCTTAACATGATGATGAGAGGGTCTTTATTAACTATACTGTTCTTCTCCTAACAATTTAAAAAATAAATAAACTTAAGAAATTGAAACTCTCGCCAGAACTTGTGTTACTGATGAAGTTTAATTAATTAATTAGTTAAAATAATACCAATACCCCCCTCCCGTCGCTGCAACTTTACCACGTGAGATCGTACTTCCCCTTTACTCTCAACCTCTCTACTTCTACTGCCATTCTTCACTGAACTTCCTTCCAAAACGCCTACTACTCATTCATAAAGTATACACGCCACTTACTTCCAAAGCAGAAAACCACACCCGAATATGTAATCTTAGCCACTCTTTTCAATATCGCCCTGTTTTTTTTTGTCTTTTTTTATTTGTCTGATGAGGTAGTCTCCTTTAATTAGGATTCCACTGAAACATGTATGCACATATGTAACCAATAATGTTTTATAATAAACAGACTATATATACACATATATACATATATATGTACTTTTATACATGCATATGTACATATATACATATATATGCGTATATATGCATATATATACATACAAAGTACATATATATACATGTAAGCAAATATATACATATATATATACATATATATACGTATATATACATATATATATACGTACACATATACATACATACGTATATATATATACATATATATACGTATATATAAATATATACGTATATATACGTATATATATTCATATGTATATATAAACATATATATACGTATTTATACACATATATATATATATATATATATATGTGTGTGTGTGTGTGTGTGTGTGTGTGTGTATATATACTAGCAGGGATGGTGGTATATATATATATATATATATATATATATATATATATATATATATATATATATATATATATATATATATATATTCGGCTCCTGCTAAGGTAGGTATGTGAATTAACAAAGTTCAAACATTGTCCAACCGCCTAAGCTCCATTTGTTTACACAAAGAGCATCGCTTAATATGCGGTTTGCTTATCACTTCCCAATATGCACAACCCAAGATAGGGAGCATTTATAGTCATTCGCATACTGTGTTTTATTATAAAGTTCCTATCAAATAACTTAACAGGTTGGCAGATACTACAGAATATGTTCTTTTCCTATTATTATATGTCTGTTTTGGTTTAATAATGACGCATCGTGCCCTAAAATGCTATGACAATATTCATCAATAATGGAATAACCATTTGCTTTAAAACGTATACTGTCATTTTATCAAGCATATTTTTAACAAATATTAACTTTGTGGTTAACCATTGAATAATTAAGTAATTGTATGGTTTTTTAATTGATTGCTAATATTCATTAGGGAATGCAACCGGTTTCAAATTAACAGCTTTAAATCTACTTATACTCAGCATTTCAAGATTATCATGTCAATTTTATTAAATACCCGTTGTGCTTCATTTCATTGTGAATGTACAGGTTTATGGATTTATTATTACCGCATAACCGCAACATTCAGAGTCAATGTAGCAAATCTTAACACCCAACGCGTTTCTACCATTTTCTTTCAGGAAACAACTAATTATTAGACCCGTTTTTATTTGAATCATCATCATAGAATTCGTTTCGCTATTATTTCCTTTTTTATGTCTATTTTCTAGGACGAACAACGTTCCAGTGGCGACTAGCTTAGACGACATGACAGATTACAACAGCTGCCAGCGGCACACCCATTATTTGGGCGATCAACAATTGCTACTGTGATATCCCAAGCGCAGAAATCCATCTTCGGAAATAGCAGACATTCCTCCACTATGGCAGAATGATATAGTTTCGTCTCGCAGCCGCGTTTCTTCGTCTTCATTCACAAGAGCTGCCAACTGAAACATCGACTAAAGCGATCAGTGATGGGGTGGGTGGAGATAGAGTAAAGAAAGGGACAGAGGGTGGATATAAAGATGAGAGACAAAAAAAAAGGTCAAAATGAGGGGTGCGGGTTAGGGTATTTCGGCAATGTAGAGAAACGGGGGTAGGGAGAGAGGAACAGACCGAAAAGAGGAAGAAAGATAAGCGATAAAGAAAGGTGAGAAGGGTGCAGGAGAAACAAAAGAGATACGAAGATAACAAAATAAAGATGGAAGCCAAAATAAAAATGGAGATAAAAATGGAAAAGAGAAAAAACATATCGTCCTTTTCCTCGAATTTATTTCCATTTCAGAAAGAGAAGCAAGAAAAATATGGATAGTCAGAAAGAAGAAGACGAAAAAGAAGGAGTATGAGGTGCTCGCGTTCTTAATAGAAAGCAGAAACGTAAGATGTACTAGAAATGTTGAGAGAAGAAAATTACGGAAGAGTTTTTTCAATCGAGAAAGAAAAAGGATCAAAGAAAAAAAGTAAAAAAAAAAAAAAAAAAAACAGATGAAAAGGAGGTTGATGGAATGTAAGGATAGAAAGTAGTTGGGACGATCAGGAAATATTCAACAAAAGAAATAAAGAAACGAAGAGTAAGAGGGGAACGAACGCTGGTAAACCTTTATGAAACTATCAACTATGTAATGCCGACAAATGCATTTTTATGGTGATTATATTTATTGTAAAAACAAGACGATAGTGATTATGAAACTGGTGGGGTTAGTTTAGAAACAATAATCTATTTCTTTCCTTTTTCTTTCTTTCTTCCCTCCCCCTCTCTCTCTCTCTCTCTCTCTCTCTCTCTCTCTCTCTTGAACAAAAATCAATATAGGTAAAGATAGATATATCAACTACAATCATACAAAATCAAATAAATATCAATAAATATCCAATACACAAATAAGTAAACATTTTTAATTGTTTTGGTCTAACGATAGTTGCTTTCTATTAGAACGTACACACGCATTTTACTACTATAAATCAATGAATATGTTATGAATAAGCAGTCGGTGTTAGGGGCATTACAACGTGAGGCGGCAATAATATGGCACACACACACACACACATATATATATATATATATATATATATATATCCCGATTAAACTATATAAGATTTACAACGTAGTAAATGCGTCATGCTTCAAGCAACAAACATTAGTTGACTCACTCGCTTCACACAGCAGCAACATTTGTTTGTTGTTTGTAATCCAGCGTCTCTAAAGAGAGAACACTCTGGATCTTTATAAATATAGGCCGGATCGGATCAGTCAGAATTCTTAAGTAGGTGTCTACCTTCAATAATCTAGTCACCACTTCCGAAGGAGAATGTAATGTCTTGGAGAATGGCTCTCTGGAACCGGTGAACCACACTCTACTTAGTTTTTAGCCAAAATGGTTAAAAATTATGGCTTTTTTGTTTCCTTTAAGAAAAAAGATTACTGTGTTTCAAGATCAAAGGCTGTTCGAAAGTAAGGGTTCATGGGATGGACTTTTTTTTGGATGGAGTCAGTTAATAGATGAATAACTTTATGAGAGGATTCAGAGAGATTCATTGGAAGGGCTAAGCTCGAATTACTAATACGGATGGTTCATAACAAGCATCCGTTGATATTGGATTTGAAGACGACAATGTTGTAACCGTTTGTGGTAACATGTTCCACGGATATGAATCCTTTCTAGAATAAAGTTCTGTTGATAAAACTGAGTTTACGTTGGGTTCCTTCACACATACTTTACTGAAGACCATTGGACTTATCGCAAATCTTATTTAATACTAGAGACGTGCTACCTATTTGGCGTCTGATTTGAACTATACCTTCAAATCATACCACCATCTACTGAGTCATGAGGGAACAAATTATACTTCTAAAATTTATAAACTGGTTGTAGTTAGTGTTTAAATAAACAAAAATTTTCATAACGTTGTTTTCGAAATAGACATAATCCGTTAGAAGTTTTGACTAAGCTAAATAAAATCTGAACCAACGAAGCAACATAAATGGCTTGATTCAAAAATAAGTTATTCATTCTATCTTCAAGAGATTTTTAAAGTATTGAGTTTTGTTTTAATCATTTAGAAATCATCCAGTTTTTTTTTTACACGAATTCATGATCAAGTTAAATTCAAATAAGATCTATAAGCGTCGCTCGAATTCTCAGATTTCAGCATTCCGTCAACTCCTTTTTCAAACTGCGTGCGTTTTTACTAAGCTTAAACGCACTTTCCGCTATTTAATTAAAATGGTTCGATAGTTTACAAATTAATTGTTTTTTTAAGAAGAGCATTTAATTGTAAAAATGTTCATAAATAACTATTACAATAGAATGTTACACTGTTTAAAGTGTTCTCCAGCATAAAATTGCGCTTTCAAGAACAGTTGATTTGGAATCTCCTTCACAGTAAATAAATATTAGAAAACAAGCTGAGTGTACAGGAAGCGAATTAAGGTAGGAAAACAAAACGTATGCCTATCTGCATGTACATTTGTCTGCTTGCTTACTTTCTCACTGCTTCTCATACTTTGTCCCTTTGTCTTTCTCCTTCACGCATACACACGTTTCTCACTTTGTCATGCTTCTTCTTTGCTTGTCTAAATACGTTGAGAAAAAAAAGATTTGAAAAGATGACATTGGGCGATTAATGTGTCGGACAATATATGGAGCAGTAATGAGGAAATTATTATTTATATGCTTGTCTTTGAAAATTCCTGGGCATGCGTACTCTTAAGTTAGTGCACGCATGCGCGATACTGTATACGCATCGCTGCCTGCGTGCGTTCAAATGATAGAGGATCAATATGTTCTCGGAATGCAATGTGTTCTTCACAAAATATATCTATAATTTATGTATATGTAGCTATTGCTTTTCTGAGGATGTCACTTTTCATGCATGAAGATATGCGTGAAGCAGAACTTGGCTCCTCCATACATTCCTTCTGTTTGCGTGTGTATATGTATGGGTGTTGACACGTGAATGTATGAATGTATATTTGAGTAATATGTGTACGCATGTGATCAATGGAATTTATATATTAATTAATGCCTGCGCATATGTTTTAGATTAGCGATCTTGGTAAATAGGCGTTTCCTCCCACAGGATCTGCTACAAAAAGACAATTCTCTTACTCTAACGACATAGTTTCGAAAAGTGGATTTCATATTGCAATGCTTGAGATGTGTTGAAATAAATGGAAAAGGCTCACAGGTGGACGAGCTATTTATGTATTGTGTTTACACATCTCATACTATTGCTTTTAGAACAGAAAACTAAATGTTGACCCTCTCATCATAAAGTTCAAGTTATATGAATAGAAATAGACGTTTTACGGAGCGGCACATACATTTCTATCCATGGATACATTTATATATCGTGTTCGAAAATTATTAGTATCGAATTGCTATTTGCTTTGATAGTAGGTTTGTTTTTAAAACAAAACAATGAATATCAGTTCTAATGCAAAACGCAATAACCGCTATTTACAAGATTGCGAAGCGACTCGTATTACTAGAAAATGTCTAGCATTTCAACACTCTATCCTATCTTAAAATAATGTTTCATGTAATATAATGTTTAGATAATTTTTTTTTCCTTTCACCTCAAATAATCTTTTAATGGAAGTTTAGAATTGATATATCCGTCTTTTTGATGTTTACTCTCTTAAGATGAATTTCATTTAACGCGTTTTGTATTTGAACTCTTCAAATCTAAAATAACTTGGACGAATTCAACAGAATATCAACTAATTAATTGGGATCATATTTTAAAACGTCATACGTGTAACATTTGTTAGTGCTATGCTTGTTGCTAAAGAAACGGTTTCAGCAAAAGAATATCTCAAAGCTAATAAATACACGGAGAAATGTTATTTAAATATTCTTTTGAAACCCGCACAGCTTGTTTTTCAACAATTCGTATGTTTATCATAGACATGCACAGATTTACGAGAGCATTATAATGAAACGATTTAAACCAATGAAAAGGTAAAAAGGTGGAAAAGTAAGTCTTTGCATTTTTTAAAATATTATATTGTTTTTCATTTATTTATGACATGTATACCAGTCGAAAATATACGATGAGTATGGTAAAACATCAGCTATATGCTCCATCCAATCTAATATCGTATACAGTTTTTAATGTAAAGCTCTTACTGAATGAATGGAACACTCGCGGCAACTGTAATTGTGGGTATAAATATTTATGTTACCTTCCTTGTAGTGTGCTCAGACGATGTAGTGGGTATTAGTTCTGGTCTTTGAAAAAAACGGTCGAGTGTTGATGTTAGCTTGAAACATCTTACTGTCTATCCACATTAAAGAGTTGTGAAACAACGAGACAGTCTACCCTGAAATATATATATATATATATATATATTATTATTATTATTATTATTGTTATTATTATTAATATTATTATTCAAATACTACAGCGCTTGAATATGTGGTTAAGTGTAGTTTTACTCATTTAGAACCGCTTTAAAGTTTCACCACTTACGTATTTTGCGACTAAATTTCAACCGAGTTTTTACAGCCCATAGGTCATCTTCTCAGCTATATTTTGAAAAAAATTGAATTTTTCTGCAGTAAAATCAAAAAATTTATAAAAATATTGGTTTTATAAAATTCTCAGAATCTGTAAGTAACAGAAATACATTTTTTACTAGTTGGCTGTTCGTTGTCATAGCAACCAAATATGTTACGCTACCTAAAATCGGCTGAGAACCGCGATGATGATGACGTAACAAGATATAAAAAGGGAAAGTTCCCCTGGATTTTTGCTAATGTAGCAAATTAACTTAGTCGAGCGTGGCCTACCTAAAAGAAGGCTGTTCCACTAATGTCAACGTTGTTGATCAAGCATAGTAACCTAGTCGAGCGTGGCCTACATAAGAAAAAGTCCGTTCCACTATTGTCACATTATAATGTTAACGCTATTGATCAAGCATAATATTTTTTCGAGCGTGGCCTACATAAATAGTTGGCCTTTCGAGTAATGTAAAAGTATAAACTTAACATGGTTGATTAAGCACAATAATTTAAGTGAGCGTGGCCTACATAAATAGAAGGCTGTTCCACTAATGTCATGTTGTAATGTTAACGTTATTGATCAAGCATAGTATTTTTATAAGCAATTCTGTGGTGCTTTTTTTTCACTCCCTGAGTGCTCCCTGAGTGCTTTATCTGCCCTTTGTGTATATTCTAGTCACCCCTACATTTTTGGGACGTATTATTTTCTACGTGCATAAAATTAAGTTTGTGACTGTGCAGCCTTTTCAGGAGAGCACTGCTCAACCAAGAATTTTAGAGGCGAAAAAAAAATGCGTCCTAAACAAAGCTGCCTTTAACCTGCTGGTTATCAACATGCAGCTGATAGCTGTCCATATTAGTAGGAACAGAAGATATTATGCTAAACGAAACTTACTCCAGCTCTGTTGCTGGAATGTGAGAACACTTATTGACAATGGTAAAAGACTAGAACGATAGACCGTAATTTTGGCCAAGGAATTTCAAAGATACAATATAGACATTACTTCACTCTCTGAGACATGTTTCGCAAGAGAGGATCAACTGGTTGAGCGTGAGTCAAGCTACACGATCTTCTCATTTGGTAGATCTTATAAAAAGAGGCATGAGGCTGGTATGTGCTTTGCAGTAATAATTGATAAGGTCGAACAGCAAGGAATTTTCTTTGCTGCTGACCGTTACGTGAATGTTCTTTCTATCTATCTGCAGATTCTTACTTCGTCTGAAGAGGATATTACTTCTTTTTATCATACGCTTAGATCTGTTATCACCGATTTACCAATTGCTGAGGGTTTGGTAACTCTTGGTGACTTCCATGCACGGGTCGGCTCAGACAATAAGACCTGGTCTCCATTAGGACCTTATGGCATTTGCAGATGGAATTCAAATGGTATGCCGCTTCGTCAGCTCTGCAGTGAACTACATCTTGTTATCACCGACACTTTTTCTCGTCAGGAAAACAAGGAGACCTGGTTCCATCCCCAATCTAAACATTTGCTTGATTACATACTGTGTAGACGCGGTGATCATGGAAATTTTTGCAACGTAAGTGCAATGCGTGGTGCCGACTGTGATACTGATCATTTAATGGTCAGAGCTTAAAATTTCAATTCACAAGAAAAGCCGTTTCAATGGAGTCAAAGTGCCTAAGCGTATTGATGTCTCAAAATTGAAGGATCCAATAGTACGAAGTTCCTTGAACTCTGTTTTTCTCAGATTGTGATTGGGAGACAGTAAGAGATACACTATACCAAAAAGGTGTTGAAGCTCTTGAATTGAAGGTTCCCAGACATCGAGATTGGTTTGCTGATAATTCCAATTTAGTTAATCTACAAATTGATAGAAAGCAGAAACTTCTCAACTCTTCACCTCTAAACAAGCTTCCCACTTCTCTTCTGTATGGGTGAGGTCCAGTGTTGTGTGCGCCAAATAAAAAAAAATGGTGGTCTGACCTCTCAAGGGAGATACAGATTGACTAGGATCATAGAGGTGTGAAGACACTTTACGCTTTGCTTCGTCAGGTCTATGGACCGAAATCCTCTTCAACTACATCACTCTTGTCAAAATTGGTCTAGCAAATTATTACCAATCTTTTATTGAAGGGGTGCATAATTTGCGCGCTCCCTTAAATGAGCTGCTAAAAAAAGACACCTTGCAACTGGACGCAAGAATGTCAAACCGCTTTTGACAAAATAAAGAGCGCACTAACATCTGAATTATTTCTAACTCACTATGACACAAAATTAAATATAGTCGTCGCTAGTGACGCTAGTTCCTACGGCATAGGAGAATGCATTCAACATATCATAGCTAATGGATCTAGAAAGCCGATAGCTCACGCTTCGAAAACGCTGCTTCCAGCAGAGAAGGCGTATTCACAGATTGAAAAAGAATCGTTGAGTATAATCTTTGCAGTGACTAAGTTCCACCGATATTTATATGGTAGACATTTTATACTTGAAGCCCGACCATAAACCATTAGTCACAATCTACGGATCAAAAAAAGGATTGCTTGTATACACCGCAAATAGATTGCTGCGCTGGGGTACGATCCTACTGAATTACGATTTCCAGATACAACATCTAGCATCCAAAATGATTTGCCATGCGGATGGACTTTCAAGACTGATACCACAGAAACATAATTTGGAAGAATCAGTGATTGCAACAATTCGAACAAATGTCGAAGTGAAGAATATGGTAGCAAACATCATTAAAGAACTACCGGTAACATTGTCGGACATTAAAAGAGAAGCCGATAAAGATGAATACATAAATGATATAAAAGAAAAAATTATAAAAGACAAAAAGGTTCAGGAAATTTTTTCCATACGTAACGATGTGTTATTATACAGCGAGAGAGTAGTAATACCTAAAACGTTGCAGAAGAGGATTTTGAGAGACTTCCACACAGGACATCCGTGTATAAATCGGATGAAGTCTCTAATGAGAACCTACATATACTGGCGTAACATGGACATCGACATAGCTACAACAATAAATAGATGAGGGTCTCCTCAGGAAAATTAGATCATACGGTATCACTGGTAGAATGCTTAACATAATCAAATCCTTCTTAGATAAGAGAAAAATCCAGGTTGTCCTCGACGGTCATACATCTAAACAATATGATATAAATGCGGGGGTGCCCCAGGGTTCTATCCTTGGACCTCTATTGTTCCTGATATTCATAAATGACCCCGACAAAATTGCCTCTGAGATGAGTATATATGCTGATGACACTACACTCTATGGCAGACACGACAGGAAGACGAATGAACACATTTCTAAAGAAATGGCAGAAACACTAGAGGAAGACCTCCAATCTGTGGTGGAATGGAGACAAAAGTGGTTGGTCGCGTTCAATGCTGCCAAGACTAAACTAGTTTCATTCAATAATTACAAGAAACCCTCTCTACCACCTATAGCAATGACCAACGACTCTTTATCTGAGAGTACATCTTTCAAACTCCTTGGCCTAATGTTCACAGGAAACATGAGTTGGACCAATTACATTGAAGGCATTGCCATGGCCGCTGCAAGAAAGGTGGGCTCTCTCTACCGTGCTAGAGAACTACTAACACCCGAAAGTACCCTTTACCTCTATAAGGCAACCATTCGCCCATGTATGGAGTATTGCTGTCACATCTGGGCTGGTGCATCTGCTACTAGTCTCTCGCTCCTTGACAAGGTTCAAAAGAGAGTCGCAAACCTGATAGGCCCTGAACTGGCATTTAAGCTTCAGCCTCTGTCCCATTGACGAAATGTTGCATCCCTCTGCCTTTTCTACAAGTATTTTAGTGGTGAATGCTCTGACGAACTGCAATCACTAGTGCCCCCACGACGTGAGAACTCTCGACAAACCCGACAGGCTGCTAAATCCCACCCCACACTGTAGAGATCCCTAGATGTAAAAGATCTTTTTACTCCAATAGTTTCTTCCCCAGAACCGCTAGACTCTGGAATTCCATTCCAAGTCCTTGCTTCCCCAACAGTACTGACGTACAGAAGTTCAAGTGTAACGTGAACCGACATCTTGCTGCCCAAATCCCTACATACTACCCCAGTAGTTGTTGCCTCTGATAGTAGCCCCTACACCAAAGTGGCAATTTGCCTTGTTTGGAGTGAAAATGTAATAAAAAAAATATGTAAAGGATGCCAGTTAGCGGCAAAATCCCCACCTATAGTACACAAACCTTGGCCGAAAACCGACCACCCATGGTCGAGAATCCACATGGACTTCGCTGGTCCAGTAGGAGAAAATTACTACTTAATTGTAGTAGATAGTCACACAAAATGGCCTGAGGTAATGCGTTACAGCAATCCAACAACGAACAACTCAATAGGATTCCTACATGAGTTATTTGCACGATTTGATGTACCAGACACATTGGTCACTGACAATGGAACTCAATTCACATCCACAGACTTTAAGGAATTTTGTGACACGTTCCAAGTAAATCATATCACTACTCCTCCGTACCATCGAAGATCGAACGGCCTCGCGGAAAGGTTCGTGGACACTTTAAAACGAGCGTTGAAAAAATCCATTTGGATACCAACGGAAAAAAGCTTTGCAACAATTTTTGCAAATGCACCCTAATACACCGTCAAACATATCACCAGCTGATTTAATGTTTGCCAGAAAGGTGAAATCGGCGTTTGATAAACTATTGCCAAGACAGGCAATTGTCCGAAACACTACACACATGATAAGAAAGAAATATAACTCGGGAGATCGAGTATATTTCAAGTGCTACAGGAATAACACTTCTTACTCGGAATGTGGAGTAGTGGATAAACGTATTGGTGATTGTACATACATGATTAAAGGTCCACAAAATATACATAAAAGGCACCTGAACCAAATAAAAAAACGCCACATTCAAGATGGTGATTATACAACAGCAGTCGAAGAGGGGGAAACCATGGATATCATATACGAATCCTTTAATTAGGAACCGCCTCAATATACACCTGAACCCCGAAGATCAGGTAGAAAAAGAAAGTTTAATGAACCATTAATGTTAAATCCCAAGAGAAAAAGATATTGAAATCTGTGTGACTTCAAATCTTGGGAGGAGGGTGTTGTGGTGGCACCCACTCATTTACATATATGGATAATATTACACATAAATAGCAAGACTCAGTTAGTCTGAGTATGTGTTAACCAGAAGCCACCGAAGGCCGAACCGAGAGCAGATATGTTCTCCAGCCCAGACTCTCTTACTTGACAACCATTATGTAAATATACTGTAAATATACTTTTCCTAATACACTTCTTATTGATCTACTTTTGTTTTGTTGAGTCTTCATTTGTATTGCTTTATACGTTATTTGGTTCAACCTGCAAACATAACAGTTGGCGACAAAAATGAACGTCAAACATAACAATAACAAAGACTCAATAATTGAAACTTGACATCGACTTACTAAACATTATTCGACATTATAAGACTATGATCAAGAATAAATGAAGCAATCTAAAGAAAAGTGTGACACCCTCCCTTACATCTTGGTGTAGTAGACAATGATAATGGAGCCGTCTGGTCACTGCCAACCACTGTAACTGTGAAAGATCTCATAATATTGATCCTCAATTTCTGACATGTTTTTCTTTTTTTAAATAAATTGCATTATAAATGCTTTCTACTTGGTCGAATAAGAGCTAATGTTTGTGTTATGTATTTGAATTTAGGACTGAAAACGGTGTTAATTGCTTTATAAACATTGAAAAGATCTTTATATTTTACATCAGAAAATCTAAACTAAATGGATAAATGCTGCCCTACATAAAATAATAAACCGACTATTTTTCTTTGTAATATTTTATCAACTGTGTCTCTGTGAAGCCAATCAAGTTTATCATGAGCATTTCAAAGGTAATTGAAAAGTAAATAGCCAATAAGCAAATGGTTGATTACTGTAAAGACATACATTTGTTTGGCGATTTAAAGCTGACCTATAAAGAGTCACACCTGACGATTATGGCCCTGTTGAATAGTAGCATAATTGAATGACTTTATAATTGATAACTTGTTTTTCTAGTTTTGCTTCATTATGAAAAAGCCTTTGAGTTTGCTAACTATCGACAGAAACTTGCTTAACCAAAGACTTGATTCTCGTGATGATTCGCCTGATTGCATTTTATCTTACCTTAATGGGTAACGCCAAAGGTTATTATGCATTAGAGCAAGTTTTGTCGGTGTGAAGTATTTAATGATGTGACGCACGAAATCACTCATAGAATCGTTGCTTTTTGTGCTTGGTTCTCGTTTAGAAATACTTAAATACTGACAGTTGATTATCAAATATTTTCTGCTGCGAGTTGTACTATAATTGCAAGTGTGATAACGTTAGTATAATATTTTAGACATAAATCGTAATTTCTACAGAATGTCTAATCTATTTGAAAATAATTGATGAAAATTGGATTTTGGTAAAAAGCACATGTGCTGTGATTGAATTAATAAAATTAATTCCTATGTTCATTTGTCAGTTGTACGTAAGACATACGTTTAGATTCGGGAATTTTATTGAATCATCAATGTTTAAATTAATTAAAACTTACGCCCTTTTCACAATCCAATTATGGTAAGAGCAATTTACAAACTTTCCTGGACAATTATAAAATACGATTAATAATAAATAAATTTATTAGACATGAAAATTGTCGTAATATTATCACACTAGCCGTACCCGTGGAAATTCCACGGAAGTAAAAATGTATTTAATCAAAGAATGTGTCGATGCAGCTGATATTTTTCTGGGTAGTGCACAAACAGTTTTGGGAATACAAAACCCAATAGCACACAGAAAATGCGAGTTTATTAACATTTCTATGAAAACTGTGTCTAATTGATTTTAACTATAGAACTGACTCAAATGGGATAATTTGATAAGTCCTAACAAATTAGTGTTGGGATGATTAATCAGAATCGGAATCAGGAATCGGAAAAATCGGAACTTTTGGGGGTATCAGAATCGATATCGGAACGGGAAGAATTATAGTATAATTTCCGATTCCAAACCGATTCTTTAAAATTTTAAGATAAAAAATGAAACAAGCACAAATTGTGTTTTTATTAGAAGTCGTTCCTTTACAAAATAAGACTGAGAAAGATCACAGAATAAGTTATAAATCTCATTTACAGATTTAACATTGATTAGTAGAGTTTATTTTATTTTATTTATTGGTCATTTATAATTGATTATTGCCTTTGTAATCGTTTTGCATCTATTCGCTACAATGTGCCCTCAGCCGAGGGAGTTCATATGATTATTAAAAAGCTTTAAATGCTCTGGGCTGGGGAGGTTAAATTTCGTTGGCGTTAGCAATACATTGGGATGTTTGTCATCGCCTTTTTCTGAAATAATTAAAGTTTTATGGCACCTTTTTGGGCACAAGGAAATCCTTCGCGGCTATGGCAATTGTTATTCCAAACTTATTTGAAAACTCATTCCCAGATGCAGACTCTCCAAATCTAATTTAATTGTTTTTATTAGTTTTTATTGTAAGCAAAGTAAATATTCTAGAGCTCACGTGCTAATTCAATATTACAGATTTAAAAAAAGCTTTTCGCACCTATTTGATAAATTGCCATATGGTGTCTATTAGATATTTCACACTTGAATATCAAAGATTTAACATGCTTGGAATTTTTTCTGGCGCTGGTTTCGTCTGATAATCACATCCTTTGAAATATTTCATGTTTCCTTATATTTTGTTTAGTTTTGGCACAAGTGAAAATATAGATGAAAATCTCACAAATTTATCAAAACTTTGGATAGAATACATAAAGAGCAAACATAGAGAAGTTTGTTAATTTACAAAGAAACTTTCATTTACATTTAAAATATCCCAAATACTTTTTAGGCAATTATGTGAGCACACTGAAACGTTATTTTAGAATGGAGGTTTAGTTGTGCATATAAATATAATGTAAACTGATCCTATTTCGGTACATTATAACTTTTTAAGCAGTTAAATAATTTTTACCACTAATAATAAGGCCGATCAGCAAAATCATAAAATCACATGTAATTGCTATATTTTTCGTATTGCCACCCGTACTTAGGATTAGTAATTGGAAAGGAGCGTGGTTTTTATGACTTTTAACAATACTATATATTAATACGATAGCGTGTGTGTTATTTATTTTGTGTGTCACGATTACATCTGATTAACTGTTGTTTAATTATGGAATCCCATTTCTTATAATAAATAATTTTATCAAGAATTCTTCATAAGTTTTGGTTTCGGTTGTAGCTGATCGAACACAGTGATCCATTTTTTGATAAATAATTTTATTAAGAATTCTTCATAAATTTTGGTTTCAGTTTCGATTATAGCTGAAGAAACTCAAGCTGATGCACCAAAGTCATATGGATTTATTTTTTATTTTTGAAATCGCAAATTTATAATATATAAAAATCGATGGTATTTACAAAATCTGCAAGAATTAAAATATCATATTTAAGCGTATTTTATGACCTGGCTACGCCGGGCGTCCCTGTGAGCTTAGATAAATACTTTTGCAATTTAACAAGAGTTACAATAATATCAGAGCATCTCTATTTTCGCCATGAATACCAACATCAATATATTACATATGAATGAGTCCCCTGTAGAATTTCCACAGGTCTTGCTAGTTGTTATTATTTGCATCTCGTTTTTGTTTTTTTCTTTTGTTTCTTGTTTTTTACAGCAAAGCAAATCAATTAAAAATCCAACCAAATTTATATAATTAAAATAAAATGTAAACATTCATAGAAGAAAGGCACATAATCGTTAACGAAGTCCAACGACCTCTCCATGTTAAAAATGGTTTTCTAAATAGTAACATCATTATTTAGAAATTCGTTCGTAACAATCAGAGGGAAGCGTTGTTAATATTTTGTTCTCACATCGTTTCTCATTTTACCTACCAATCATCGACTATTTTCAACTGTTTATGAAAACTTTCAAGTAGCATGTTGTACACTAACGACGAACTGATACAATTTGGCTTTGTTTAAAATCAAAATAAACCTTTTGTTGTCTTTCAAGTTGAAATATGTTACGAGGAAAACATTTGAGAAAAAATATACCTGGAAACTTCCCAGAGGTTTATGTAATAATTTGAAAATTTACAAAATAAATAAATAAATAAATAAAACAAATATTTAATTAAATATTTAGAAATATTAAAAGAATCTGAATCGGGAATCGAATCGGAATTGGAAATTTAGAACGGAATCGGTAACTGGATTGAAATCGGGGAAAAAATTTAGAATCGTCCCATCACTATAATTAATACTCAGAGAGTAATACTGTGCTACATAGTTTCACATAAATAATAAATCACAATGTAAAAGACAATCTTTATTTTACTCCTTTAATTCATCCCTTCTTGGGAGACAATTTTCTTTTTTGCCATGTTTCTTTCTAATGTTCCTTTTTTACCTATAGTTTCGCTAACTTTTTCTTCGGTAAGGAACAGTTACACGTCGAAATTATTTACGAGTCTTTCTCACGGCATTACAACAATGATAATGTATTATTATTAAATGATATTCGAAAACGAGGCTACATAAAAGTGACATCACTCTGGTGTTCTTTCCCGGGTTGCTCGATTAGCTTTTTCAAAGACAAATCTCGCGAATTTGGCCTTTTTGAACCAGTTTGGCATTTAGAAATTGTATTTCGCTTTTTTAAAAAGCGTACCGTAGGGACTAAATCAGGAAGGAACAAGTAGCATATTATATAGATAAGTATCGTTTTAAAGAATGAAATGTTGAACTATAAATAACAGGAGGTGATCTCTCAGTTTTACGTTAATATTGAAGATAAAACTCGACAAAAGTATTCATGTGTACTCGCATAAAACAAAATAAAATCCACTTGTGCACATAAGTCCGCGTACGGTATAATATGGTTAATAATATGGTATAATATGATTCAAATGTATTCTATTTTCTTTTGTTGAAATATGTAGATTAATCTTTAGTAAACGATTTTATTTTATATAATTGGAACGATATGATTCTGCGTTATGTATGCCATTTAACGATTGTATATTATAAAAGAAGTTTACATAGAATCTTACATTTTATTAACTTTTCCTTAACTGTAAATATTTTACAAGGCTAATAATGATTCAGAATTCTTTGCACAGCCAAATAAATAGATACAACTAGGATATATATATATATTTATATATATATGTATATATATATATATTATCATGTTACGCTTTTTTATTTGAAACAATCTTAATCTTATAGAGATGAGGGAATAATTCTAGATTACTTAACAGAGAAAGACATGCTATTGTTTTTAATTTAGAACAAGAAAAAAAAACTCCTTTATTAAAAAATTTTCTAATAAATTATTCAAAATGTTTTACATGGTCACTGATTCAATTTTTATCAAAATTCATTGCATACTTCGATTCTAGAAAATATCTAAAATTTAATGCATATGATTATAAGCAAACTTAAGGAATTGAAATCAAGGGAAACTGGCATAGTTAATGTGCAATGAATACTGATGCAATCCAAGTCTTATATTTTAAATATGACTTGAAAACCCTTTAAAATATTCCAAAGAGTTTTAGAAATTGATATCTAATCATTATTCTAAATATTTCGACAAAAGTTGAAAATGCTTGAATTTTTATGAAAGGAATTCGTGTTATTTTTACAACATTTGTATAAAAATATCTTAAAATATATATAGCCCATATGTGGACTTCTGCTGCGTAACAGCTGCGTTCATGAGCATAATGATCAGTTAATTAGTTTACGAATAAATAATGCACACACGAATACAAAAACGTATAAACATAACTTTGTAAACTCGCACATACATACACACACGTACACACATATCACACATGCACACACACACATATATATATATGTGTGTATGTGTGCGTATATATATATATATATATATATATATATATATATATATACTAGCAAAAGTACACGTCGTTGACTGGGTTCAAAAACAGCCTACAGAAAATGGACTCTTATTTATTAAAGTCTGATAGGTTATGAAAAGGAAGGGTTGTAAAAAGATAGCTTCGAATTTGGGGTATCAAAACCAAAGCAAAATATAATGAAAGTAAAAATAAAATAGATAACCCCATAATTTATTATGCCATACCTTTTCACACTGAAACACTTATCACAATATTCTGTGGATCTATATTAAAAACCTTGTTAAACTTTGTGACATATTTCCATTCTATGGAGATCAGGCACGAACGAACACTCCATAATTTTATTATACCATATTTCTTCAAACTGAAACATAATTATCAAAGTATACTTACGCAGAAAGATATGAAAAGTATTTATCAAAGTTTGTGCTATTTCCATTCTATGTAGACCAAATGCGAACGCAGACCCCACAATTTTATTATACTATCCCTATTTAAGTTAAAACATACTTATCAAAGTATTATTATGTACATCTATATCAAAAACACTTGTAAACGTTTGTTTTTTAATTTTTAAATTTTTTATTTCCATACTTTGTGGACCAGGCACGAACGCAGACCCCACAGTTTTAATGGACCACCGTTCTGCCAGATCAAGCATACTCATTCCTGTGTCTCGATACATCTTCTATCATTATATGTAAGCGGTTTTTTAAAATAGTCAACCATATAGGAGCCTATTCGTGACCAGACACACACACACATACACACACACTCAGCTTTATATTATAGATATATAAAATCACCTGTAAGAATATTTGTTTATATTTTGACATATGTTTCTGTGTATAAATTGGTGCCGATGCGGTATTTCTCCCATTTTTTTATGCAAGTGCAGGGAGTCGAGGTAGATGTAAAATGGCGATAGGAATATTTAAACAGGGACAAAAATTGTAATAAATCAGGTCCAATGCGGCTTTATAATGCCGCTGATGTCCCTTGGCGTTCAAATGGGATGTTGACAAGCCAGCAAGATGACGCCTCTAGAGATGAACGCATCGACAAGGCTGGATCGATAATACATTCTACGTCCGTTTCGCTTTTACAGATTAAAAAAAATCACAAAATAATAAGATATATAAGGTCTTCAGAGGATAGTTGTTTTTAGAGATCATTCCTAATTGTATATTCTTATTCTTTTGTCATTTTATCGATTTTCGGCAAATAAAATCATTTATTGTCTTCATTTGAGCTTTTTTATATTTACTTCCTATCAGCATTGTTGCTCTTTCAACAATATATCATTTCTTCGCCCTTATCTTTCCGATTCTTTCTTTCTCTACTATCTTCTCATTCTTTTTCTGTCTCTCAACACTCCTTTTTTCTTAGGGTTAATTGTAATTTTTTTCACGTACACAGTGGCTTACATTTTTAAGAATATTTAAGCCAGGAATTCAGAAGGAAAGAGAGAGAGAGAACGCGATTTATATAAGCGACAATAGTAATAAACAAACTGTTTCGTCTTGCATTCATTAAACTAATATATCAATATAACGTTATTGCATAACTTTGTTCACTGAAAGCAAGGCATGATACTGTCAGTAACTAATATACCTAGATATCACGCGTATATATATATATATATATATATATATATATATATATATATATATATATATATATATATATATATATATATACATAGGATCTTCAGTCTTTGAGAGACTATGGATACCCACGAAGGGATATCTGCACGTAAAATTGTTGTGGGAAGAGGTGCACAATCTCCAACCACATCTCTCCTGAGTCTACATTGTAAAATACCTCCGGCAAGTAAAGTGAATGTACAGGACAACTGGAAACAAATACCTGGATGTGCGGAGAGCACATACAGCACCTAGAATTCCTAAATGGTCACTAATTAGGCTCAGCCTTGCTTAACTTCAGTGATCTGAGGAGAACCGGTGTGTCAACGCGATTATGCCGTATATATATGCACACACACACACACACACACACACACACACACACACACACACACACACACACACACACACACACATATATATGTGTGTGTGAGTGTGTGTGTATGTGTGTGTGTGCGTGCGTGTGAGAAAATCAGAAAATAGTATTTGAATCTTTTTATTTCTTCTTGAAAATTCAATTTGTTGCAAATTTTAATTTACAGAATTTAATTCTAAATTTTTACTTATATACACATGTATACATACATATACATATATACATACATATACATATAACACACATACATATATATACACACATATATATACATATATACATATGCATACATATACACATATACATGTATACACACATATATATATACTTATATATACACATATATATGATGATTGCAACGTCTTGTCAGACGAGTGCCACTCCCTCAGACATTTAAAATCCATGAGCCCAAATGCCTGAGGGAGTATCTATACAAATATGGTGTTACAGATTCTTAGCTTTGTACGACAGCTAAGTCTCTCTCTTGGTTCAAAATGTTGAGATCCAGCAACAAGCAAGAGCAAGATAGCCAGCAACAAATTAAACTGCAGACCAGCTTAATGCGGGTAATGGTCTCCCGCTTTATGGTTTTTTAAATCAGAGATTTGCTTCTCCTAGAAAGGCTGCCTTCACCACGGCTTACGGGGGCCCTCTCCACCCCAATACACATATACGCACACACAAATATACACGGTGCTAGTTGGCCGTTGACCCAGAAAAAGAGTTCATTCGCCCTTTGGAAGGTCTTGTTTTTAATCCTTCAGAGGGACTAGCCGCCCTCCTCACCAAACAAGTCTGGTGGGGGAACCAGTTATACATCCATAAATATGTACATAAATATACATTATATATTTTATGACAATATATATATATCCATGTTCTATCACAATATAAATATATATTATATTATATTATATTATATTATATCGCAAGCAGATAAAGGCGAAGGCATACTTATTATTGACAAAAAAACATATTTAGAAAAACTGCATACACTACTGTCAGACACAGACACATATGTTCCCACAAACTTAAATACCGTACATAAAGGTATTGAAACTTTCAATAAATCTTTTTAAAAAATCTTATAAAGAACGATAAAAAATGGACAACATATATCGAGTACCATCTCATTATCCCCACATTTTATGGTCGCCCCAAAACACATGAACAAAATTGTGAGATTAACCGTAGCCCTCGGCGCAAGAGGGTCCGTGTGTGCCTGGCGTGTGGGGTGGTGGCTGATCCTGTGGTCGGGGCAGCGGAAGAAAGAGTTTCAAGATGGCGCCTGCCTTGTTTTATTAGAGACGGAATCTCGCAGGATCGCGCGAGATCTCGCGGGGATGCAAATTAGCTAGGCCATCTTGAGTAATAAAAATCGGTCCATTGGAGGTGCGAGTCAGTCGGGTTCTGACGTTCGTGGCGATCAGTACAGTGACCGTTGGGTTCCGTTTCTATTCGTGCAGTCAGCAGAGCTTTGTTAGTTGCCTTCGCGCCGTGGCTGTCATTGTTTGTTGGTTTGCTGTGTGTTGCCGTGGTTCTTCAGTGAAACGCTTTGTCGCCCACGACGAGTCTCACCGTCTCCTACACAAGATACTCTTACAAGCTATTTCGGCCTCCCCACTCCGAACTTGGTTTTCTTTTTTTCAATGGCGGATAGGTTCGATCTAAAGTTGATACCGGAATTCGACGGATCCGACCCGGTACTCAGCTGGGTTGAGAAGGTCGAGTTACATTGTCAGTTGTCCGGCGTGAAAAATGTCGAGCGCGTGATTCCTCTGCGGCTGACCGGCGGGGCCTTCGCTGTATATCAGCAACTCAGCGCTGAGGAGAAGTGTGACTACTCGAGTATCAAGGCGGCGTTGTACAGGGCGTTCGCCACTGACCCCGCCACTGCATGGGAGCAGTTTGAGACGAGGTCTATACGCTTGGGCGAAACTGTGGACGTGTATCTCGCCGAACTTAAGAAGCTGACGGTGTTGTTCGGCGGTCTTCCCGAGAGGGCCCTAGCCTACAAATTCCTGTCAGGACTCCCCGCTGGAGCAAAGCAGCTCCTGCGAGCAACCTCTACCATGTCCTCACTACCGCTGAGTGACCTAGTGGACAGAGCCAGGACAATAATGAAGGATAACTCGACGGTGCAGGAACCGGTAGTCGCCGTCGCACAGGCCCCACCAAGTGGCGAAGGACCGTCTCAGGGACCCAGCCCGCAAGGTGATGTCATCTGCTACAGATGCAACGGGCGGGGCCACCTGGCAAGAAATTGTAGAAGGCGGTCGACGGCTGTTCGCTGCTACCGCTGTAACAAGACTGGGCACATGGCCCGAGACTGTGCGGGAAACGGGGACGGGGACAAGGTGCCAGTGCCGACCTCTTCCCCGAACAGAAAATAAACAGGCGCTCCCTGTCATTCAGGTTCGAGTTAATGACACGTTATGTTCAGCCCTCCTTGATTCCGGTTGCTCCCGCACCATAGTGTGTGCGGACTTCTGTCGGGCGTGGAAAAAGAAGAACGTCAGGATAACTACCATCACTGGAAAAATACGAATGTGTTGCGGCGTGGGTGTGGTACACATTCGCACAAGAACTGGGAACTCGGCCAACGTCGAAGCGCTGGTGACACGCGAAAAGCCGCTGAGTTTCGACCTGTTGCTAGGCTACGATGCCATCAAAGCCCTGGGCGGCGTGCGCATAACGCGCGCTGGCGTTGTAGAGTTTCAGGATAGGCCCCCGGTGTGCGCAGCACTAAGAGTCGACCAGCCGGACTTCAGTGCGGAATTCGACGACCAACAGAAGGCGTGGACCGCCACTTGGAGGTGGTCAGAAGACAAGGAACCGGCCAAACTACAAAACAAAGTGGCAGAGTACCGTATGCCCGACCAGATAAGGCCTGCATACGAAAGCGAGCTCTGTGAATGGATTAAGAACGGTTGGCTGATTCCATACCCCTACGACAAACTTGGACCCCCCAAGGGCCTGATACCGCTGATGGCAGTTGCCCAGCCTAACAAGTCAAAGGTGAGGCCGGTAATGGACTACCGTGAGTTGAATGCGCACGTTGATGCGTTCACAGCGGACGCCGACGTCTGTGCCAGCAAGCTGCGAGAGTGGCGCCGGCAGGGGTCCAATGTGTCCCTACTGGACTTGAGAAAAGCATACTTGCAGGTCCGGATCGGCGAGGCGATGTGGCCTTTCCAGACAGTGATGTTTTCCGGGAAGAGATACTGTCTTACGCGACTCGGATTTGGGCTAAACGTAGCACCCCAGATAATGAAGGCTATCGTCAATGCCGTGTTGTCACAAGAAGAATGGATCAGAAAGGGAACATCGGCGTATATTGACGATATATACGTGAACGAAGATATCGTGTCCTCTTCACGCGTAAGATCCAAACTTGCCGAGTTTGGTCTAAACTGCAAGGACTCTGAGCGGCTTGAGGATGGTGCCCGCGTATTGGGCTTGAGCGTTCAAGAGGAGCGAGGGATCCTGAAGTGGAGGCGTGGAACCGCAGTTCCCTACGTACCCGACGTTTACACAAGACGTGCCGTGTTCTCCCTGTGCGGGAAACTTGTGGGGCACCTTCCAGTATGCGGATGGGTTCGTGCAGCGACAGGCGTCATAAAAAGGAGGGCAAATGCGGTCAGCAAAGGCTGTGACGATGAGATAACCGACGAACTATTGGTTCGAATGTTAAAGGAGACCGTCGCTAGTGTGAAAAAGAATGACCCCGCCACAGGGGACTGGTGCGTGAAGGGAGACGAACTGAGCGTGTGGGTGGACGCAAGTTCTCTAGCGATCGGTGTAGTTTTGGAGAAAGATGGGGCCGTAGTTGAGGATGCCTGCTGGCTGCGACCGGCGAATGATGCTGCCCATATCAACCTGGCAGAACTCGACGCTGTAATAAAGGGCATTAACCTGGCACTTCAATGGGAAGTGAAGAAACTGCGTGTGCACATTGACTCACTTTGCGTGCACCACTGGGTGTCGGACACACTCACGAGCAAGGCCAGGGCACGCACCAAGGCAGCCAGCGAAATGCTGATAAGACGGAGGCTCGAGACTGTGAAAAAACTGGTGACGGAGTACAACCTGTCCGTAGACGTAGTGCTCGTCACCTCGGACTACAACCTCGCCGACAAGCTCACTCGGGTACCACGGAGATGGTATGAGGCTATGAAGAAAGAAGCTAAGCCATTGCCTCTATGTGCTGCCTCCGTCGAGGAGGACGAAATCAGGAAGATACATCACGACAGTGGGCACCCCGGAGTGCAACGGACCTACTACTTTGTGAAGTTGGCTAGACCATCAATACCAAAAAGCGCAGTAAGAGCAGTGGTCAAGGAGTGCTCGAATCAAACGGCCACGTCCGCCGTGTCACGTATGTGATCTGGAGACCAGGGGGGAGTGTGAGACTAACCGTAGCCCTCGGCGCAAGAGGGTCCGTGTGTGCCTGGCGTGTGGGGTGGTGGCTGATCCTGTGGTCGGGGCAGCGGAAGAAAGAGTTTCAAGATGGCGCCTGCCTTGTTTTATTAGAGACGGAATCTCGCAGGATCGCGCGAGATCTCGCGGGGATGCAAATTAGCTAGGCCATCTTGAGTAATAAAAATCGGTCCATTGGAGGTGCGAGTCAGTCGGGTTCTGACGTTCGTGGCGATCAGTACAGTGACCGTTGGGTTCCGTTTCTATTCGTGCAGTCAGCAGAGCTTTGTTAGTTGCCTTCGCGCCGTGGCTGTCATTGTTTGTTGGTTTGCTGTGTGTTGCCGTGGTTCTTCAGTGAAACGCTTTGTCGCCCACGACGAGTCTCACCGTCTCCTACACAAGATACTCTTACAAAAATATCCTCATACGATTCATGATATCGTATTACAGCACGAGCTATTGCCCACATCTTACCCCATTAATAAGCACTGCACATGTCAAAAACTCTGGCGAGCTTCTAAATAAAATATAAAAATATCAACATACGTAACAAAAACATGCACAGTTTGGATATATTGATACATTGATACAGATAATTTAACCTCATTACTGACATCACCTATTTCCAATTCAACAATTCTTTTTACAAACAAAAATTCGGACTCCCCATGGGAAGGCCCCTCAGTGTGGTACTATTCTGTTTATTTTTAGAATTTGTAGAAACCAGCTCCTTTAAATTTAGATTACCTGCAAACGTTACATACCGATATATCGACGATATTCTTACTTTTCTCAACGAAGGTGCACAAATAGAACAATTAAAGAATAAACTAAATTCAGTTAAACCCTCTATAAAATTAACACACGAATCTGAACAAAAAAGCTCCCTATCATTTCTAGATGTACTTATAAGATCAGAAAACGATATATTGTTTAAAATACACCGAAAAAATACACATAAGAACGATTACTTACGCTACTACTCGCACTACTAAAGACTAACATGTTGATCGTTTTTTTTCTTACGTGCTTTCAGAATTTGCAGTCCCCAATAGCTTTATGATAAAGTTCAACAACGCACAAAAACATTACAATATTCGACTTATTACATTACCAATGTGAATAAAAAAGTAACAAAGAATATATTCTAACATAAAAAACAGAAACATGGCATACCTGACACATAATATACTAAATAGATATCTCCTCATACCAACCCATAATAATAACACAACAATTTGCAACACCCTCAAAAGATTTGGTATACACACGATGCCAACAAGTTCATAACGATAAACCAAACGTTAACACCACTATATATCTAAAAAATAAAAAACAAGTTAAATTTCGTAACATAATTTATGCTACTTTAAGAAGTTAAATTTCTATTTGTACTTACACTTATTTTTAAATACATTTATCATTTACTATTAATTTCTTATTTTGTATTAATTCAATCTATATATAAATTTACATCTAAGGATTTAATGCCAGTGAGTCTATTATTATATTAGGGTCATTATTTGTTAATATTTTAGCTCCCCCCATTCCTGTTTTATTTTTATTTTTATATAAGTTTAAAAGCTACTATTTTCAACTCATAATTATACAAATACTACAATCAGAACGATAGTAACCTTCAAACATCTATATGCTGACCAAACTAATTTGCTGAAACTATATATATATATATATATATATATCAATTTTCTATTTCTATTTATTTTTAAGCAGATACTTATTTACTATAAATTATTTATCTCAATATATTAAATAGATTACAATGAAAAATTCAATGTCAATCTATTATTATATTTAGGCTATTTATTTGGGTTATTATCGTTTAATATTTTTACCTCCATCATACTTTTTATTTATTTTATCTTTTAAAATTTATTTTCTTCCTATAATTCTCATATTTAAATAAATGGCTAAATGTTGTTAAATGCAATTAAGATACATTACGTATTCTGGTTTACTAAAAATATATACCGTAATAACTGAAAATTTAATGGTCACCATTCTGTTATTACATTTACGTTATTAATTTAAGTTAATCTGACTTTATATTGCTAATTCTCTCATCAGGTCTGTTTGTTAATTATTGATTCATCTTATTTTCTTTTTATTATTTATTTAATGTCTTTTTTCCTCTTAAAATTCAAGTTGTTAATTACTTCTGTTGAACCTAATCAGGTTTTAGTCGAGACAGAATATACTTAGATCTATGCAAACAATTTTGAATTACCCCCTGTCATTTGTTTAGTAGATGATTTTTGGAGACGCCCATCCATGGGATTAGTGGACTATCTCTTGACGTCACTTCCCTTGGTGACGTCAGTTCCGGTATGGAGAACCGGTGCCTGGCAGTCAGTTTGGCTTGCGACCAAGGCGGTCGAGTGCAAACACCCAACCGTTGTGGAAGGTTATTGCTCCACTAGGGCAGGTCGATTTGCAACTTTTTTTAAGAAAATCAACATGGCACTGGGGCTGATACTTGAGATTTGATGTGATAAGAACATATACCAAAAATTAGATTCCCATCATAAACAGAAAATTGAGCATTTAATTTTAAAAATCGTGTAGAAAAACGCTAAAAAATCCTTCATTTTCATAGCATTTTTCACAATACTGACTTTGAAATTTCTCTATTTTTATAAAATATCCAATTAAAATTGATATATTTATATGAAATACATTGAAAGAAAAATAAATACATGAATTATAATTTTAATTATGAATCACAACTAGCGAAATATCTCAACTTTTACTGCATTGATTAAAAAATGTAAAAAAAGCTAATTAGCAACTAAGTCTTTTAAATTTCACAATTCAAAAAGATATGTGGAGATGTATTACACAATATAACAACTTAATACAAGTTACAGAATCGTGTATTTTAATTTTTTATTAAACGCAATAATATAAACTTATAATAGAACAAAGTTGTTCTGTATAATTTCCTTTTGAGGAAAATGAAGGTCTAATTTGCTGGCACGATGACTTTGTAATAATGTGTCTATGTCTTGCTTCCTTCCCATATACAACTTTTTGAGAAAAATCAATCCAATTTAACCAGTGTGTGGATGCAAAATTGATAGCAGTAATCTTTTTCATTTTCTTTTTTTGAGTTGTTCACTATTTCTAGAAAAAAAATGACACAAAAAAACAATTATTTGAAAACACTTATTTTTTATATTTTTGCGATGCAATATGAATAAAACTAACTATTGTTTGGGTAAATTAAGAAAACTAATAAAATTTAATGGATAAATATTTATTTAACTAATGGACAAAATCATTTGAATGCCCTCTTCTCTCACATACAATTCATCTGAGTTTATTATCGATATTATATTTTCTGGAAGTAGTGCAAAAGCACTATATTTTGAACTGTTTAAAACAGTAATTTTGATTTCAGTTAACTGTTTTGCTCTCTGAATCATATTAAAATATACTGTTGTTGGTTTAAAAAATATTGTCGGTTTTGATCTCAAACCAACTAACTGTATACACTTGGATGATAAATTTGACCAAAATGTTTAATTTATCATAGTGTTTGAGGATAGACAACTCTAGTCCACAAACACATTAATCTTGTGGCTTATGTTAGCCATCTTCCTTGATTCAAGGGCCCAATTTTCTAAGTTAATTTCTCCACAAGAAATACCAACGGCATACTCAAAAAGTAGCCTCTTGTCTTCACACTTAAATTATTTGTTTCTTCTGCTGTCAGATAAAGATGATCGGGAGGGACATTATTTTTTTAGAATTCTACTTGAGGCAAATGTTGATAATTATTGATACAAAGTTCCCCCAAAGGACCAGTAAATGCCTTTTTTGTTCCATCAATTAATTTAAAAATTGCTGTAAATGGCAGTTCTTCTAGTGGAACCTGAAAATTGGAAAATTTTCATGTTTAATAACAGAGCCAGATTACATAATAGATACCAATATATTATTTTATTTTCCACAAAAAGGAATATAATTGCAGGTGAATCTTTAAAATTAATTTTACCCCCTTGTTATGAGGTCAAGTGCAGATTATGTGCCTTGTTTGACAATTTTCTGTCTTGCACTTTACTGCAAAGTCATCACTTCTCAATACAGAAAGTTTACAGCTACAAGAAAATATATCAAACAGTCTTCTAGCTGTTCCTTCATTCATTTCACTTTGATTGCTGCAAGAAATTTCCTACCAATCTGTTTGGCCCTCTTATCGCAAAATATATTGAACTTCTGTCCAATATAATATTACCTTAACAAGGGAAATTGTGGATTGACTGCTTGCCAAATACTAATTATTTCCTTGGCAATTAACTTAGAAATCTCTCTATTTTTTAAGTGGGGATAACTGTTTTTTTAGGAACTAACTAAACTGGATGACTTGTGAAGTTGGGGGCGCTGTTTCATCCAAATGACAAGGTGGACCAGCAAATTTTGTGAACCACGGGTTAAAACTGAACTTCGTGCTTTTACTGACATTCTAATCTGAAAAGTAAAATAAATAAATGGATCATAACTGAAGGAAACTGTATTAGGTTATCTTCCAGTTTCATACGTAAAAAAATAAGTGCTAGTTATAAGAAATAATGAAAAACTTTGTAGAGTTGAATTAGATGTATTGAAGAGAGAGGAGCAAACCAAATCAGAGGCATAGTAGAGTTTAGTTTAGATATTTTTAGCAGATTTTAGCTCCTCCTTCGATAACATGAATTTACCCATAAAAAGATTCATTCTTGCTGTAGCTGTGCCATTTTAAACGAGTGTTTAGTGTTTAGAGTTTGAAAAACCGGTGCTTGTGCATCTATGTTACTATGCTATTTTTAATAGTATTTTCAAATTAAATTTAATTTTTATGAAGCTTTTGTTTATTAATTTTTTAGGTGAAAGTACAGAATAGTTACAATACAACCTCCTTCCCATATTAAGAATGACTTTCTAAATAACAACGTTATTTTAGCACAATAACATAGATGCACAAATGACGAAAACCCTTTAAAGGAGTGTCCTTATTTACTCGTATTAATCTTTGTGGGTTATCTGATTTTAAAACTATAATTTTCGAAGAAAAACACTGCTTAAAAAATTACTCCCTAAAAATATACAAATTAAGATTTGACACTAATTTTCTGCAAAGTATTTTTTATTGAGTAGAAAAACTTGAAGATTAATGTGGTTATGTTTCGTAAAGAATGTATAGAATAAAATTGTATGGGCTATTTTTTGTTGTTTTGTTTTAATATAAAACTGGAGTATTACCATATTTTAATAAAAATTTCAAATAGAATTTGATGTGAAATATTAGGTTGATGCAAAAATAATGTTTTTGACGTTCATTTGAACGTCAGAAAATGCCATTATTTTTGCACCAACCTAATAGAAAAACAATTAAAAAAGATAAATCAAATATGTTTAAATTAACTGCAGACAACTGAAATATAATAATATATATTTTAAACAAGTCGTTTTCGTTTTTCCTTTCGAAATAATTAAGCCTAAATCGTTATGTTTTCAAATTAAATAATAAACGAACATTAATTTTCAATATCAATAACGAGCGTGTTTTGCGACGGTGAAATCTAAAATGTTTCCACCCAAAAAATGTTCCTGAAATGAAAAAGCGAACTTTGGTCGTTATTATTTAAAAAAATATAATTTTGCCTTTACAGTTAATATTTATTTTATTAATTCATTATCCTCACTCATTTTATTTAAAAATATAGCTTAAAATATATTCTAAATAATGATTCCATTTTCTTAACAGTACGGATTGTTTTGATGACGGGACGTTCTTGACAATTCACCGAAAAACTTTTAATCGCTTCAATTTTTCAACTTTTAAAGTCATTTCCTCAAGCAAAGATAACGATTTTGAGAAAAATATTTCGTGTAGGTCTTTTCTTTGTCAAATCCTAACTATCATCACCATTGCCTCACCGGGGTTCCAAAATCGACCTGCCCTATTGCTCCACCTGCTTTTGCCTGTAATATATGTGAATACATCATCGTTCTTAAAAGTCTTGTGTTCGTTTCTTTTATTACCATTTAACCCCAAAACAACTGGCGACGAGGGATTCGACTTTCACACGGGTTAACTCCACAAAAAAATACAAAATTCTAATTAATATAAAAATAACTTCGGATTTACAAGCTAAGAAGTCGGCTGGCAGTTACGTTCTAAAAACAAAAGTAAAAAAAAAAACAGAAACGAACACAAGGCAAAGTTTTCGACGTAGTTGTAAGTAATTGTTTGTCTCTATATTTAAATTGAAAAGAACTGTACGAAGCGCATTTTTATAATGTTTAAAAAATAATTTGGTTGCCTATTAAAAGAAGAAAGAAAAAAGAGAAAAATGTTGACCCAATTTTCACTGCGAGGACAATTCTAGTGTAACTCGTCGGCTGTATATTTTTATGCAAATTTGAACATTTTTCAAATGAAGTGAAAAGTTTTTGCCTTTATTTTTGCTGCTAACTTCACGCAATATTTTAACGGGAGAGAAATGTTTATTTCCTTTTTCGTTTTACTTGGACTAAAAGAAAGATATTTTTTCATTGAGTGGAATTTTCTGAAATATTCTATTTTTAACTGTCGGTTCTAAAGTGAAAAACTTTTTTCTTCCGGATGGGACAACTCCCCCCACACACACATATAAAAACAGCCATTTTGGTTAACTGCCAGAAATTCCACAATTATTTTTATTCTTTTGCAACTGTATTGTATCACAGTACCTTTTTTTGGTGTCTTTTTGGTTAGCAAGTAACATTTTTTCCAACCTCATATTGGGTTATCTCTAAGGTGTTTACCAAGAAGCAAGGGATAAATTGTTCCCTCTTCATACGCATACACTCAAGGAAAGGAGAGTTTCTTTTTATAATTTTATTATTTTATCTTTCTTCTCCATGCTAAAATCACAATGACTAATGTATACCTATTAACCCTTATCCTTGAGTGGCCTCTGGGCCTTGATAAGTGGTGACACCCATGTAAAAAAAAAAAAAAAGTCAAAAACGGAAATAATTTTTTTCGAGCGTTTGGAAAAAAACCATTACAAGATGGAGGATGTTAAAGCAGTAGTAATACAGCTAATTAAAGCCCAGATGAACCAGCAGCAGAAAGCTGAGGAAAATTTAAAAGAACGTGATAAACAGCTCCAGTTACAATTTCAAGAAAGGCAATAAGCGTTGGAGGAGAGAATGCTACTTCAACAACAGACAAGAAGAGCTATTGTTAAAAATATTCGATAGAACGGAACACAGGGACAACAGTTTTGCTTTTTCCCAAAGTACGCTATAGAAACGTTCAACTACCAACCGGAGTTGGAGGGGATGTTTGACGTTTTCTATCGGAGATATAAGGACCTATTCACCGTAGATTGTCAAGAGTGGAGTAACGCTAAGAAAGTTCGCCTACTTTTGAGGAAATTAGAGACCACAGAACATAGCAAGTTTGTGGATTATATTCTCCCCAGGAAAACGAGTGAATAATCTGAAGCAGTCAACTTTTATCCGAACTGTTCAGCTCGAATTCTTCGCTCTTTCATCGAAGATGGAAGTGCTTGAACCTACAAAAAAGCGACGACGATTACCTGACCTTCGCGTCTGTGGTAAATAAACATCGCGATGATTTCCGTCTATCTGACTTATCGACAGATGACTTCAAGTGTTTAATTTTGGCGCAGGGTCTAGTCTCATCAAAAAACGCTGAGATTAGACGACGTGTTTTCTCTAGATTTAGAGCGAACAGGGCCTCACCCTCCAGAAGTTGGCCGAATATTGTAAACGTGTAGTTTGCGTAAAGAACAACTCGAGACATGTCGAGGAGTCAGGCGCAACATTCATTAGAAGGACGAACTTCAGACCGGAAAAATACTCACCCCGAAAAAGCAAAGCTGGAAGTAAGAAAACTCAGGCTACATCTAATAAGTACCACCCAGTCACAAGACTCGGATCCCCTACAAGCCCGTGCTATCGATGCGGCAGGACACATTGGTTAAGTCAATGTTTTGACAAAGATAAGTACGGCAACGAATGTGGCAGGAAGGACCACAAAGAGACTCAGTGCAGGAAGAACAAGTTCAAGAACAGCGTCCAACAGACTAGATTCGACTTGGATTCGGATAAGAACCGGCGCAAATATGTCAAAGTTAACATCGCAAATAAAACTGTGCATCTATAATTGGATTCCGGATCAGACCTGTCCACCATTAATCTTAAGACGTGGGAACCAACCATGCGGAAGACGAACAAATCAGCTCGAGCTGCGATAGGCGATAAAGTGGAATTTGAGGGAAAGCTCACGCTCCCAGTGACCTTAAATGGTGTTGCTAAAAAGTGAAAGTGTATTATATAGGACATCCGAAAACCTGTTCGGTACGGACTGGATGGAGCGATTCGAATTGTGGGACCAACCTATGAATAAATTCTGTCATAGGGTAGAAGACTCGTCTACAGAAGCGCAACAACTGAAGGACGAGTTAAAACAGTAATTTCCAGAAGTATTCTCACCAGGACTAGGAAAATGTACAAAGGCTATAGCAAGGTTCGAGCTAAAAGAAAACACTCTGTCCGTTTTCAAGAAGAAATGTAACGTCCCACTTGCAGCAACAGAGAAATCGAAAAAGAAAACTTTAACGGAATCTGCCAAAGGAGACAGAAAAAACTGAAACTGCAAAGCCGGAAGCTAAAAATCCCGCGCCAAAAGAATTCCCCAAGCCAAAGTAACAATTTCTACACGTGTATAGGATTACACCCAACCCGAACACACCAACAGCAGTCTCACCTGCAGAAACGATGTTTGCGCGAAAAGTGAGATCCGTTTTTGACAAGTCAAAGCCACCAGTGACCACTTATGTACACAGTAAACGTTTCATAACCGGTGAAAAAGTGTTTTTCAAAAGTTATAAAAACAACACATCATTCTGGGAGGTGGGTACAATCACTAAGAGAGTCAGTGACATTGTATATATCATCCAATGACCAACATATACCCACAAACGTCACCAGAACCAGCTGAAATGTTGATCAGTTGAAACCAACGACAGTCTACAATTGGAAGATGAGCCGATACGTACTGTCTTCGAAACATTTGATCTTAAACCGCCTCAACCAACACCTGAACTACGGCAGTCGTTCCATAAGAGAAATGTTACCGAGCCATTGGTGGTAACCCCTAAAAGGAGGAGGTACTGACAGCTTTTACGAACAAAAGGCTTGGGAGGGGGTATTGGAGACGCCCCTCCATGGGATTAATGGACTAACTCATGACGTCACTTCCCTTGGTGACGTCACTTTCTGTATGAAGTAACGGTGCCTGGCAGTCTGAGTTTGGTACGCGACCTAGGCGATCGGGTGCAAACACCCAACCGTTGAGGAAAGGTATTGCTCCACCTGTTTCTGCCTGTAATATATGTGAATACATGTTCGTTCTTAAAAGTTCTGTGTTCCTTTCGTAAATTACCATCTAACCCCATAACAATGTAATTATATGATATGATTCTAGATTGCAAAGGTTGCAACGACAAAATTCTTTGGTGAGTATTTAATAATACCTCCTATCATTACCATTTGTAGTCAATGTATTAATTCTTAATTTCTGTATATTATATTAGAAATAATGTATTTACCTTCCAGACCAAATTAGTCTATATTTCTACAGTTACAAAGTAATTCCTTTTCAGGCTTTTAGATTTTAAGTCACCATCCTTCTTTATCTCCTTCCCTATTTTTGCACAGTAAAAACTTATTACACTTTTCACTAAATTAGTAGTTGTACAGAAAGATAACTTTACAGTATTTGGATTTATGAGTGTGGCCGGTCATCTAATGTATCCGTGTGCTGCAAGCTGGAATAACCATATATATATATATATATATATATATATATATATATATATATATATATATATATATATATATATATATATATATATATATATGTTTGTATTATGTATATATATATGTTTGTATTTATGTATATATAATACATTTATGTGTGTGTTTTATATATATATAATACATATATATGTATAATACATATATATACATATAGTAAGTTGAAAATGTCAAGATATTGTACAACTGAATTCACAATATTTTATTCAAAACAAGGAATATGAAATATGAAAGTTTCCTTATTCTATGGAGTTAAAAAGATAGGGGTTTTTTTCTAAGGGGAAAACATTTAGCAAAAGTTACGTATAGATAAATATCTATTTTTGCTGGTTAGACCAATTTGTTAAAACAATTGAGAAGAAAAGTTGGAAGAAAAATAATAGTTTATAGAAAAAATGGAAAATAATATTCAGCAAAATCCAATAAGTGTGGTTGCAAATATCCAATGAGATTACAATTTTACCAATAAGTGTGACGATTAGTAAACCCAAGGAAATTCCGTACAATATCCTTTGGCATCTTTTGAAAAAATAGCTGGAGTAAGCGAATAGATGAAAAGTCCGTGTAAATATATATATATATATATATATATATATATATATATATATACATACACATAAATATATATGCACATAATATATATATATATATACATATACATATACTTACACATAGATACATATAGGAGAGAGCCAAAGAGAATTAGAGAAATTCTTGAAAATAAGACTTAACGGGATAATGCAATGTTCAACAACCGAGAAAGAGCTTATATAGAAGAGAAAGGATAAAAGAATGACAATCTAAAAATATATACAAATGCATACAAATTTAATCGTAGGGAAGTTACATCACTTGAGGAGGGCAGGATAAATATGCTCTTTATACGAAGATTGTTAAAAGCCTAATGCTTCTAATCGTAAGAGAATAAAATATGCTAGGTAATATATTAGAGATGTGACGTTTAGCGATAACTACATTAGTAGCGAAATAATGAGGTGTGAGAGGGAGATGGTAAAGAATTTGTGGAGGTAGGAAGTAATTATGCGATAAAAGAAGAAAATTGTGGATATCATATAGTAGATATACGTGGTAGTAGTGTGATTAATGGGTTTGATATCGGGAAATAATAACGTGAAGGGAGCGATAGGGTGCAAACATAGAATTTGTTTTAATCATGGGGATTAGGGGTTGTGAGTAGGGGGAGAGGTTTCTTGAAATCTATACACATATATATTTTTTTACATTTGGATCTTGAAATTTGAGCATGTAAAAAGAAAGCCATTTTTAATTTTGTTCAAATGTCAAAACAATACATATGTGTATAGAAAAGAGAAATAAAAGAAATGGATTTTAGTTTTACCTTTAAAAAGTGGGCATGTGAATAAGGAAGCCATTTCTTAAAGTTGATTATGCAGTTTCGTTAAAAAAACGTGGGCATATATATATATATATATATATATATATATATAAATAAATATAAATATAAATAAATATACATGCAATATGTATGCGTTAAAAAGAGGTTCTTGCTTTTTTTTTTGTTAATTAAAACAATGCAAAAAGAATAGGACATTTTCGACAAATAAGAAAGAAACTAATGTGCATAAAATAAAAGTAAAAAAGTCAATTGTAATTTATGCGCGCCTTAAAATAAGCATGTAAAAAGTCTTTGCAACAAAAAATATACAAAAAAACGTTTTCCAAAAAGTGAGTTCTTTTTTTTAGTTTTTTATTAGTTTTTTTTTTTTTTATTTCAGTAGAAGTATTAGTTATGCATTAGTATGTTAATACAAAACAAAATGGATGTAGTTTAACGTCTGGCCTAAAAAAAATTTCAATATATATATAAATATATATATATATATATATATATATATATATATATATATATATATATATATATATATATATATATATATAGGCCCGTGAAAAATTATTCAAAGCCAAATCCCCCAACAGGTCTTAAGGCAAAACGCCATAAATTTATTCTTGTTGCGGGGTTTGTGAAAACATCAGCGATATTTTGTTCTGATGATATATAATTCAAAATAATGGATTTCTTTTTCACCTCATTCCTGACGTAGTGGTGTTTAATATCAATATGGTTAGATCTTTAGTGAATTATGTGCTAGGACTATGCTGGCTTGATTATCACAATTAATTACTACGGGTTTTTTAGTTAATTGTGGCTCTCAAACAGTCTTTAGGATATTTTGTAGGTAAAGTGCTTCTTGCGCAGTATGTGCAAGCGCAATAAATTCAGCGTCACACGTAGAAAGAGATACAATCTGTTGCTTTTAACATTTCCATGAAATAATAGGTCCATTTTCTGATAATCTGAAACAATATCCAGATATACTTTTTCGATCTCCGTTGTTTCTCCAGTCTGAATCTGAAAATTCTTCTAATTTTAGGGGAATTTTTGATTTTCTAAATACTAAATTATGTTCTTTAGTTCCTTTTAAATAACGGAGGATTTGTTTAGCTCTATTTAAATCCTTCATTGTCGGTCTTGATAATTTTGTGATAGTTTTGTTACTGTGTAGCCTATGTCGGGTCTCGTAGCAGTCATCAAATAGATAAGACTTATAATTGCTCGGTATAATTTATCGTCTATTATTTCAGATTCAGTGTGTCGATTTTTATTAATATCATTTTCGACCGGTGTAGAGCGTTTCCTACTCTCTCCAATTCCAAATTACAATAGTACTTTGTCAATGTATCTTGATTGATTTATCGTAATAAGTCCTTATTTATTAGTAAATTCTATTCCCCGAAACCATGATATTTTACTAAGATCGGCCATTTTGAATTTTTTATTTAATCTGTTTTTAATATCGGTCAACATTATATAACAATTTGATGCGATTAAAATATCATCGACCCATAAAACCAAAATTAGAAGTTTATTGCCTTTGGGGGTATATAAACAGGGGGCAGCTGGACATTGTTTAAATTGTTTTTCAATCATATAATCATGAAATACTGTATTCCAACACTGAGCATTTTGCTTTAGACCATACAGTGATTTGTTAAGCCGCCACACGTCATTTTTATCTTTATTTTTCATTATGAATCCCTCTAGAGGGGTAATATAAATTTCACAATCTATTGGGGCATTTAAATAAGCATTCTTTTACGTCCATCTGATGGATGTTTAGGTCATATTGCGATGCGACTTGCAATAAAATTCTGATTGTCGTGTAGTCTGTGAAAACGTAGAAAAATATTTTATACCGTAAATCTGAGAGTATCCTTTAGCAACAAATCTAGCTTTGCACTGTTCAACGCCAGATGCTGTTGGTTTTTATTGTTTTTGTTTTTGTTTTTTTTTTTGTTTTTGTTGTAAAGATCCATCTTGTAGAAACGACATGTTTATATTTTGGGAGAGGTACTACCGAATAGGTATTATTTTCTGTTAAAGCATCTGTTTCAATTTTCATTGCAATTTTCCATTGTTGACTATGTTCTGAATTAATTACTTCGTTAAAGCTTCTTGGCGTATTATCCATGGAATAGCAATAGTCGATTTTATAGTCTTTCAAATTGTTGACCACAAAAAACGGGCCGTCTTCTACTTCTTTTAGGGTATCGTTCGACTTCTTCTTCTTCATCATCATCATCATCATCATCATCATCATCATCATCGTCATCGTCATCAGTACTCTTGTCCCCGTCAACTTCATTGTCGTCATTTGTTTTACTAATTAGAAAAAATATAATCTCATCCTCTTTATATGATGGAGTTTCATCTTTAAAATTAAACGTGTCTGTGAATTTTACACATTTGATTCTTTTTATTTTATTTTTCTCTGGAAAAAATACTAAATTAGCTGGACTGTATCGTATCCTAGAAATATACCTCTACCGGTTTTAATATTTAATTTGTTCTTTTTATTTATAAATGCGAAGCAAGTTGAACCAAATACATGCAGTCTGCTTAAATTTGGTTTTCTACCGCGGAAAGCTTCATTTGGGGGTTACGATAGTCTTTTGTAAAAGCACCGGTTGCGTATATATGCAGCCGCCAAAAGTGTGTACGTCCAGATGTTTTTTGGAAAGTTTTGATTCAATGAGTCAATGCATATTGTCATGTCAAAAAGTGTCCGCCATGATCTTTCCGCAATCCTGTTTTGGTGTGGTGATTTATGGACCGATTTTCGTGCTTGATACGATGATTAATTAATAAATGTTCAAAGTCTTTATTTATGAATTCTGTACCATTGTCAGAGCGAATACATTTTACTTCAACGTAAAATTGATTATATAATGCTATAAATTTAATTTTTTTTTTAATTCTTAATGCTGCAATATTTTAAGTTATAAATTTATTATATTTTTTACTAGAATATCTTGTCCTTTTTTTCCAGTTTTAACAACTATGCCTTTACTTTTCCGTGTTTCAGCTTAACCATATTACTTTTAATGCTCGCATTTTTCTATTGTAATCCGTAAGTTTTCCAAACTTCCAATGAATTCACTTGTTTTTTGTTCAATTTCAATTTTATTTTTTGCCCCTATAAACACATATGTAATAACAATGTACATCACCCGTCTGCTATTAATAAAATACCTCTAATTATCCCCCTTTCATCTTTCATTGTCTCTGTTTCACTTGTTATTCTCTTTCCGCGACAGTAGTGAATTAATAGCAACAATAGTCGCTGAAGCTACGTGGTTGCTATGGAAACCAGACATAAAAAGCGTCGCTCACCTCCAACATATTTTTACGATTTTGAACACCAGATAATTCATTATAACTTTTGTTTTACTGAACGAAAATTGATTTTTTTTTTTCACAATATAGCTGAGAAGGTGATCTATAAACTGTAATAATTGGTTGAAATCTGGTCGAAAAATGAGTGAGCAGTGAAGTTTTAAAGCAGTTCTAAATGGCTAAAACTGTCCCTTACCCATATATTCAAACACGGTAGTGTTTAAACGATATATGCATACATATACATACACACACATGTATATATGCATGTACATACATATATATATATATATATATACACACACATATGTACATCGCAAACACACACACACACACACACACACATATATATATATATATATATATATGCCCGACGTTAACCTGGATTGAATGATGATCAACAGATGTTTCACACTCACCTTGTCATCCTGTTGTCATCGAAACGGGTGAAATCGCCAATTTTTCAATCAAATCTATTGATTTGCTGCTCTAGCTGAGGACGCATTGTGGTGCACCGAGATGAAGCTTCACATGCCTCTCTGCAGTGACTCAGTCCACAATAGATTGTAGTCGACATTGCACTGTAGATAACCTACTGTTGATTATATAAAATTATTGTTTATATATAATTAAATAATGAATTAAAGTTTAAAATGCAAAAGTCAAGTATCATGCATCAGTTGTGCTCTAAACATAAACATTCATTTCGAACGCGTCCCTGTCATATCAACGAACCTGCTGTTGATTTTATATGTCGAACCTTTCAGCTTTTGTGGTAATAAAACTTTTCCAATGCACTTGTGATTTAAGGCTTTGTAAGTTGTTAACTTTTATTAAAATTGCCTGTTCTTTCTTTCATTTGATTATTCTGATTATTGATTATCAATACTTATCAAAAACATTCCGATACTATCGGTATTTTCATCGTAATTGCTCGTCTGAGCTTCAGCTGGAATCTATGGTTCCTTCTTGACAAACTTATATGAAAATCACTCGTCTATCTGAAACTATCAATAATTTCACTCACTCTTTATCTGTACCTAGACCTTAAGGTGGATTCCATTAACATGGCTTCTTTCCTAGAACTGCCCGCTTGTGGAACTCTCTTCCGTTTACCTACTTTCCAGCTGACTGCGATACGGTCGTCTTTAAGTCCAACGTTCTTGATGAGCCGTCCCCTTAAGTAATCAAATTTACCAAATTTTCACTACTAGCAATTACAACACGTCCATTTATAGATAAGCATCTATTTTGCATCAGGATTTCTTCTGGTGAGCTGTATAATAGATAGATTCTGGTAATTGTATGTTTATACTGGGTGTTTATTTGTGGGTGAAACGTTTATCATTTTACAATGAATTATTCTTTTTAATGAACAAAGGCTTGGTAATAAAACATTTTAATATCACGGTTTACTTATATACACCCTGTTGTTAAATGCTTATATTTATCTAACTTTTACGTGTAATATGTTAAAAAAATTCCGTGAATTTTTTTAACATATACATAAATACATATTTTCTTACATAATATATATATATATATATATATATATATATATATACCCCATTTGTTTGTCCACTATCTATGCATTTTTTCTTTCCTGTTTTCTCTGTATCCTACTACGTCTACCTCTCGCATAATCTTTCTCACTGATTTTTCATTTTTCATTTTTTTTTCATACAAATATGTTTTCATTTCCAGCCGTTGATTATTGATCAATTCAACAAGATTAACTGATTCGACAAACATATTGAGTTAAGAATATTGTCGAAATAGAAATAAGAGATAGGTATCTCGTTGAAAAGTAAATACTCTACCTTCGCACGGCTATGCTGTCCTACGTCCTGACCCCTCCACCAAAATATTTCACACGGTCCTCTATGCGCTATTCTTCAAAGCAAAAAACTTTTCAATAACAGCTTTTCAAGGATGGTACACAGTTAATAGACTCACACACGCACATAGACGCATTTCCAAACGCCTATCTATGTGCTTGTGCGCGCATAAACTGTATAAGATTCAAATTTAATAAGCCAATATTTTGTAAGGCTCATGCACTGTTATGCACAGGTAGTGTATAAATACCCACGCATATATTGAAACGTTCATGTATGCTCATAATCAAACATGTACCCTTTAATTACGTTTCGTAAACAAAATATTTCAAAGCATAAATAACAATAAAATCCCAGATAATATACCTGTTAATTAATCTTTCAATTCTATTTCTCTTTTAGTAAGCACACAGGGCTTACTGGAAAAAATTTAGATGCTTACTCGAAAAAAAAAAATTTGAATGCCTACTAGAAAAAATGAATGCCTACTAGAAAAAATGAATGCCTAGTGGAAAACATTTGAATGCCTTCTGGAGAAACAATGAATGCCTTCAGATGAATGTGTCTACATGATCAACGAATGTCAAAGTTTTCTCCGCACAGGGTTTAGTCAAGACCACCTGACATCGGGCAGTCTTCCTCCATATTGGAACAAACTCTCGTAATTAATCATTGATCTTCAAGATTAGTAGAACGAGCAAAGATATATAACCAGCTCGTGATGGAGAAATGATTTATTAATTGACCTACGAAATTAGAAGAAATCTCGAAAACGTCTGAAAAAATTGCTTTAAACTTGTTCTCTCGGCGGCTCGTAGTATCTAGTGTAAATAAAAAGAACGAAGAGAAGAAAAAAAGTGGCTGCTACTTCACTTTATATGTTGGCGGTATTTCATGTTACCTTTCGTGTAGCAGCATTTCTCATCACGAAAATCTCCTGCGACGAGCACCTCTCTACATGAACACTTCGAGATAATACTTGACAAGCAGGCTTTTAATGAAATCCACTATTATTTGCAAGTAAAGGATAAAGTGATACCTTCGCGTTGGACCTGCAGGGTGGGGGACGAATGGCTCTAAAGAAACTTTTTTAAAAAGTAGCAGGTCCAATGCTGGACAATAAGGTAAGGGATCAGTCGGGCTTTCTTATCCTCACTTACATTCAGAGGCAAGTACCCATCAAAAAGACGAACTCGACAAATTCCCCTACATTAGTGAAAGCAACAATAAACTAAATAGAAATGAGTTCGTACTTGTAAACAGAACGAAAAAGCAGCCGGCTTCCCCTCGACGAAATGAGGGAGAAAGCAGCGTTTTTTTTTTAATTATGTACGCGAAAATTGTGCAGTTTTCGTCTTCTTTGCATGTGTGATTCATATATTTCCATCTTTTGTGAATAGAGACATTTTCAGATTGAATAATTTAACTTCAACAAATACAAGGTTTCTATTTTTGTGATCATAAATAATTGACAAATTTGGTATGTATAATTGTTCTAACCTTCCTTAATTGAAGACAAATATTTTGAAAATCAGTCCAATTCGCATAGTCCGCCTTTCGTATAATCTAAAATACGAATGAAATGTGTTGATTTTTGCTTTACCTGGTGGCCTCGCTCGATGCAAAGCTTGCCAAACACCGAGGTGCTGTAGTAGGAGCGTATGGAGAGAACATTCCTCAACTGCGAACGCTGTATGAGGATCAAGACCAGTTGGTGGCAGTGCTCCGAACGGGGATACAACCAAAAGACCTTGTGTTAAGTTTGGTTTTGAATATAACCCCACGTGTGTGTGGCTCCTCGACAATCGTCGACTCCCAAAGTCGTGTACCGTGGATTTTTCGTTCGACTGTTCTTCTTATGGCCGGATCATCCTTTTCCCGTTGGCGACTGTCGATGAGAACACACGCGATTCACAAAATAGAAATATGAACAAACAAAGGAAAAACAAAAACGCCAATGTTCACATATAAATTGACTATTGGACTTGTGAGTGTGTGTGTCTTCCCCTGTTCTATCGATGTTACATTTGTCTATCTCTGTTTCACAATCAACTCCAAAATTGTCCACGTCTCAAGTTCACAGTCAACTCTATAACTGTTCAACTATCACTGTCCAACTTCCAACCGCTGTCTAGCGAATCTAGATCTCAACTGTCACTGTCCAATTTCCATCCGCTGCGACGGGCATCTAACTGTCAACTGATTGTTCAACTTCCATCCGCTCTCGAGCGCATCCCGATCTCAACTGGCTGTCCCCTCTACGTTGGTATCACTGGTCGCCCACCCCATCCTGGTTACCGGAAGCTGCCCTTCCCTGTTTTATCAGTAGGTTTCTATTGTTATGATTGATTGTAGGATATTTTCTCTTTCTTTGTTTTTCTAAGCCATTTCCTATCCCTTTGTCTATTGTAGGATATTTCCTCTTTCTTTGTCTATACCCCCCCCTCTAAGCACTTAGTGGCTCAAATCCACCCCAGGGCCACTTTATAGTATCACATGAAAACGCTGTTCGTAATACACAGGTTATGAAGGTGTACAGTTCAAGGAGACATTGATCGTTTATATTCATGCTCTCGATGCCAAAATGCTCAAGCGTTGGATTAGGGGGTGTTGTCTGCTCTCATTCATCTGGTGAAGTTACCAAGGATCACCAGGCTATCGGTTGTAGCTGGTTGTATAAAAGATCTTTCATCTCTGGGGTAGAGTAGAGGGTCAGAGCATACATGCTGAAAAGGGTGACTTGACCATTGTTGATGTTCAGCATAGAGATACGATCCTGTCTTACTTTCTTGGCAGGATCAATCATGCTGAGAAGTGGGTTTACATCATTGTGAAACCAACGCTATGCTCCCTGGCTTCATCAGCCGAGTTGGCATGTCAGATGAAGGTGTACTCTTTCTTTGGGGGTGAACCTATCTCTAACAGTGGATTATTTGCAATGCAGCGATGTCCACTCAAAATCTCAATAGCTTATTGCTGATGACCAATGTCCAGCAAACGTCGTACAATGCTCACATGTAAGCAAGTTTCCATCGACACTAAAGGCGAGTTTCACAGCAGGTTTCTTGATTGTTTATTGTTTGATTTACAGACCACCTGCCAAATTTTTTCTAAGTCCTAAGCCTTAAACAAACAGTAATGCAGATAATCCATGACGAAGTAGCATCTAACTGACCATGAGCTTTCTGGATTAGCAGTTATGAGCAACCTGATGAGAATACGATGCTCTCTCCCACTGACAGAAATGACTCTCTAAGTGTCTTTTTATGCCAATTTAAGCAAGAGTACGACGCTGAAGTGTCCTCTCCAAGGCACAGTGTTTGGGTTTTATGCTAAAGTAAAGGGATGTTGTCCATACAACATATCCCCCTCTTTATATCGACAGTGTTATTTATGGAAAAGGCTTAGGCCTAGGCTTTTACGGCACTGACGACTTCGCAGAAGTTACCAGAACGAAGTTAACTTAGGGACCCCGATTCCGGATTTAACCACAGGGTTGACTCCCGAATTCTCACTTCAAATGAGAGAACCATAAGACAGTGGTGGTTTGCAATTTGAGTTTCCTTCTAGATGCCGAATTATTGATTACCATCCACCCAGGCCTACTGGTTTTGAGGTAGCAGGTACTCAGCTGACGCATCCCTTCCTATCAATAAAACAGGTACTAAGAAAAGCAGCAAAGCAACTGGTGCTGACAATATTCCAACTATAGTACTAAAATATCTGCAACTGGGGAACAAGCACCCATTCTTGCAAGGCATTCAATCGTTGTCTAAAAGAGAAATGATTCCTAACACACTGGAAAACATTATTAGTTTTCTCAGTATTAAAAAAATATGGGGATTTGTCTTCTATATCTCAGTACAGACTAATTATTCTCATGTCTGTTATGAGCAAGTTGCTTGAATCTATGTTAAATAGAAAAATTGTCAACCACTTCAGTAAAAACAACCTACTCCGAAAAGCAATATGGTTTCCGTCCAATGAGATCTACAGCTGATGTACTGACTATAACTTTACATAGAATAACGGGGGCCTGTCGGCGGAGATTTTTTGCTCAAGAACATTAGCTCTTGACATATCAAAGACTTTTAATAGGGTTTGATATTAAAGTCTACTTTTCAGCTTTGGAATTTCTTAGAAATATCATTCTAACCATCGAATATTTTCTCTACAGTAGAGTTTACAAGTAGTCGTCAATGTCCAAAAGGCTGAAACTAAAAGTATCAACGCTGGTGTGTCTCAGGGACTTATTCTGGACCTTGGTCTCTCCCTTACCTTCATCAATAATTTCCCAACTCACATTCTAAATTCATTCACTGCATGTATGCAAGCGACACTTCCATCTATGGCAACATTTCAAAGGCTAATAATGATTAAGATCTATCTGAAACTTTCTCCTCCGACCGGTAGTACATTGTCCAATGGGGCAAAAGATGGTTGGTTAATTTAAACGCATCCAAAACCAAGCTATCATCTTTTCACGATGAACACTTTGATCCCTATTTGGCTCCAGTTGATATGAATGGATCTCATCTCAAAGAATCTTTCTTCTTTGACAAACTTCTGGATCTGACCTTCACTTCTGACCTGAAATGGAAGATTTAAATCAGATTTGTTGCCAAGGTCGATTTTGAGTATATGTTTCAGTAATAGTTAATACATGAGTAGAGCTACGTATTAATTATGATAATGTACATGTAACAATGCAGAATTTTATTCACGCAGATTCTCGTCAGACTAAATAGTGGCATTTTAGCCTGATGATTCCCTACAGGGATAAAACAGACGATTCTGTGTTGCTTAATTGTCATATATGTTTTGTAACCTACCATATATAAATATATATGTATAAACATTTGTATGCATTATATGTATATACATATATGTGTGTGTAAGATAGTACATCTATTTGCTTGTATATATATATATATGGTAAAAGCATATACATATATATATATATATAAATACATATATATTGTTTACATATCCACGTATTTTAATCAGCTATAAGAAAACACATTTTAAATCGCTGCATTTTCGTAGAGATTACCAAAAACGAAATAAACGTAATGTATTTCGAAAGAAAATTGCTTAAGAATAAACATTATTAACTAGTGAGTGATAACGTAGTTAATTGCAGTTTCCCCATGCTTTGCTGTGTAATACTTTGCGTTTACGTGTTTATTTTACTTAGCGAATCATTGCCATGCTTATAATTAAAATGCATCTTATTTATAAATCCGCAAAGAAATCGTCTGTCACTGAAGAAAATATACACGGTAAGAAATCGGCCGAAAGCGCCCTCCAACCGAGAGTAAACTAACTGGAGAAGAAACAGAAAGCAGAAGACGGTTAAGCGCATTAATGGCTCATTTGTTTCTCAATGAAATAATCGTGTCCATCCCAGATAAAGGTGAGCCTCAATCGCCGCAGCCAAGCAGAACGGTAATCAGTAGTCATGGTTGGTGTGCATCTCAGAATGGAAGGCCGTCGTTTGTAGAGGCTCTTCTTCGACAACTAAATACCGTGACAGAAAGGTCTTTTGATGCTGTAAAAAGCCTCATTTGGTGAGGCAGAGTGAACCGAATGCCTGATCCGTGCCACTAGACACGGACCCGGCAAAGAAAGAAAAAAACAACAACGCATGTCACGCATAACGAAAACATGAGGGTGAACAGAACCCACATTAATTAAATCTATATCTAATTTTTTCTTGTGTTATTTTTATATATTCATTTATTTTGCGTATTGTTGTGAACAACATACTGAAACTTGCTAATAAGTTGGTCGCATTTTTAAAAGTGTGATTAACTGATTTGTTATTTGGCTATTAGAATGCGAAAGAAATATAATGAATGGTTCCAAACATATCAGATGACTTTCTTCGTAGATCATGTAAGATATATTTTAAATTGTTGACGCCCCATCTCCGTTTTATTCAACAGGTCGCATTCGTATCAACATAAAACATGAGCCCCCCTCCCCTCTTTAGGTTGAGCACTTTGTAAATATATTTTCACCCGACGCGTATTTAAGCAATTAAGCGAAGCCCACTATTTATTTGTTTGCAAACAAATGATGGTTTGAACACTTTCTGTTTTGGGCTCCAATCAAGTTATTAAGTTAGATCCATGTCCAAGGAACCTATATCTAAAATTTCAAGTGCGTAGACCCAAAATTGTCGGAGGAGTTTGGTAGAGTTCTTAAAGGTCAAATCGTTGAACTTCGACCCCTCAATCGCTAAATTTCTGGACAAAAACTGATCACATCGATTTTCCCAAATCTCAGTAACCTGTATATCAAATTTCGAGTCTGTAGACTAAAAATTGTTATTAGAGTTATTGCGTAGGGAAATGTACACAGACACACAGACACAGATACACAGATACACAGACGCTTTCACTTTTATATATATATATATATATATATATATATATATATATATCATATTTAAATAAATATTAACAATTATTTTCATACCTATAAACAATAGTATTTCATACTTACGCAATCGTCAGAGTAGGAATTGATTGATAATTACTGTTGGTCATGAGATTCAAACTTAGTCAGTCACCAACCGGCAGTTAACACAAGAATTGTTGGAAATGAATTGCTTCAAAACTATATTTTTAAATTAACATTAACAATTATATTTATACGCAATCATCAGTGTGAGAAATGATAATTGCTGCTGATCGAGAGATTCAAACCCAGTCACAAAGTCAACCTTGACTTCAGTATGCTAAACTACATCAAGGTCATTGTCAATTAACACAACCATTAAATGTCAAATCAGTGGGCATATATAGTAAACAGTCAGAAACTATTCAATGATATGCCACGCATGGGTTCGAGAAAGTAATACATGATAATCACACGTTGCTGACGAATTTAGTTATAGAATTCAAATTAGATCAAAACGATTAAAACATACAGTGTCGCTTGTCAGCTGAAGAGACGACAGTTTGCTGAGTTTAGTTTTAGTAGAAGAAGGTCTAAATATGTACAGATTTGAGAGCGAAGTAGATTAAAACTGATTTTACTCGGTGAAAGAAACTAATTTATTTGCAAAAATGGGATCGTGATAGTCTTGATCAATCTATTTTCATTGAGCAAACGCCCGTCATTAATGCTTTAATGGAAATTGTGTGTTGTTTTCTTTTAATTGCATTTTCACACCAAATAAGGTACAGTCCCACTTTGATGTATCTGGTACATACTTGCAAGGATACTATGTAGGGAGTTGAGCAGCAATGTATTTGTTTATATTACTCTTGAACTTTTGCACGTCAGTATAGTCGGGGAAGTAGTAATCTGGAAGGGAATTCCAAAGTCTGTGGAAGAAACTATTGGAGTAGAAGACTTTCTGGCAGCTGGGGATCTCCACTGTTTAGGGGTGAGATTTTGCTGCTTGTCGGGTTTGTCGGATGTACTTACGTCGAGAAGGTACAAGATCTTGTAGTTAATCAGAGCATCTGCCATTAAAATACTTGTAAAACAGGCAAATTTCGTCGATGAGATAGAGGCGGAAGCCTAGCTGACAGTTTAAGACCTATTAGAGTAGCGACTCTATTTCGAACCCGTTCTAGGAGTGAGAGATTAGTAGCAGATACACCAGCTCAAATGTGACAACAATACTCCATACATAAGCGAATCGTGGCCTTGTAGAGGTACAGGATACTTTCGGGATATGTAACTTTTTAGCACGGTAGAGAGAGCCCACCTTTCTTGCAGCAGCTGCGGCAATGCCCTCGGTGTTTTTTTTTCCATTCATGTTCCCTGTGAACGTTAAGCCGAGGAGTTTGAACAAAGTACTTTCAGGTAATGGATCATCAGCCATAGCTATTACTGGTTGATAATGTTTTTTGTAAGAATTAAAGAAAACAAGCTTAGTCTATACCTTTTGCTCACAAATTGCCCTGAACTATGTTCAGTTTCCGTTCTGTCTCCACTTGAATCTTCCGACCACTCTGTTGTTTCAATTAAGACAAAAATGAAATGTAATAAGTCCTTAGACGTACCTCTCCATCGTAAAATGCATCGGTACACTATGGCTGACTGGGATAGCTTCCATACATTTATATCAGATCTACCTCTGCGTTCCATGTTTAAAAAGGTGTGTTGCCTATAGTATCAGACCTGACGGAATGGTTAGTTGTAGGCATAGACCGTTTCATACCCTCATGAAAATTCCAGCAAAAACCTAACAGCCAGCCATGGTTCTCTCCAGAATGGGCTGCTGCCATTGCGCACAGAAATGATATTTTCCATTGCTTCCAACGTAATAGATGTACTGATACTAAAGTCGCTTTCCGGGCTGCCAGCAACCATTGTAATAAAGTAATAAAAAACGCAAGAGAGTTGTATGCTCAGTCCGTCAAGTTCAAAGTAGCTGAGCAGCGTATTGGTCCCCACCAGTTTTGGCAAATAGCAAGCAGAATCCTGAACAGAAGCATGTGCTCTATCCCAACTATCATCAATAACCTGAGGTAATCTCGTCAACATCTGACAAAGCCAAACTCTTTGCCAAGAACTGTGCAGCTAATTCTACCCAAAGCGGCCGAGGCCGCCAACCCCCAATATTTCCTCCTGTATGAGAAAACATGCTACAAATATCTATCCGTGACGTTGTTAAGATAATCAAACACCTTGATTCCAGTAAAGCAAACGGCCCTGAAGGTATTCCAATTATAGTACTAAAAAAACTTCAACCAGAACTAGCGCCCATACTTACAAAACTGTTTAAACGTTGTCTTAAGGAGAACTGCTTCCCATCACCCTGGAAAATCTCATCAGTATGCTCTGCATTTAAGAATACAGGTGATCGCTCATCTCCCTCTCAGCACAGGTCAATAAGTCTCCTATGCGTCATGAGTAAGTTGTTGGAATCTGTGTTAAATAGAGAAGTAATAGACCATCTCAGCAAAAATAACCTTCTTAGTGACACGCAATATGTTTCCCATTCTTCTAGATCTACAGCAGATGTGCTTACTGTTATATCTCATAGTATTAGCGAATCTCTCAACGGAGGCAACTTTTCTAGGGAAATTGCTCTTGGCATATCAAAGGCCTTTGATAGGGTATGGCATAAACGTTTACTTCACACGATCTCCAGCTATACCATAGCTCGAAATATCTTTTCAATTATTAAATCAGGTTGATGGGGAAAAATCAGAAGCTCACGGTATTTATGTTGTAGTCTGTCAGGGGTCCATCCTGGGACCAACTCTCTTCCTGATTTACATTAATGATCTTCCAAATCACATCCTTACATCATTCGTACACATTTATGCTGATGACACTGCCATTTATGGTAGCACATCTAAGATCGTAAACGATCAAGTTCTCACCGATTCTCTCTCCTCTGATCTTTAGCACATTGTACAGTGGAGAAAGAAGTGGCTGGTTACTTTAATACATCTAAAACCAAGCTTTTATCTTTACATCATCAACGCTCTGATCTCCAACTGGCATGAACTGAAATGAATGGCTCTCGAATTGGGGAGGCCTCATGTTTTGACCTTTACTCCTGATCTGAAATGGAACACTTACATCAAATCTCACTGCTGATGCAATTCTCTATCTATATAAGAGCCAGGTACGTCCAAGGATGGAGTACTGTTGCCACATCTGGGCAGGAGCTGCTAGAAAGGACTTATCTTTCCTTGAGTTCAAAATAGACTTCGTAGCGTTGTAGGAGATTCCTTTTCTCTTTCCTGCAACCTCTATCTCACAGAAGAGATGTTGCTATTTTGTCTCTGCTTTATCGTTATATTCATGGCGAGTGCTTGACTGAGCTTCAATCTATGGTCTCCCCTCGCCAAACTTTCACAAGAAACACTCGTCTAGCTGAAAACACTATCAATAATCGCCTTACTCTTTATCTGTGCCTAAACCTAAACGTAGATTCCATGAAAAAAGCTTCTTTCTCAGTAGTGCACGCCTGTGGAATTGTCTTCAATTCTCCTGCTTTCCAGCTGACTAAAATCTGATTGTCTTCAAGTCCAACGTAAACAAGTTCTTGATGAGCCGTTCTACTTAAGTTAACAAATTTACAGAATGTCCATTTCTTACGATTACTATATTGTTCACTTGGCTACTTTACAGTCTTAACCCTTATCCTCAAGTGGTCTCTAGAAAGAATTTAAGCTGTTTCCCTGAGTGTACTTTTATCTAAAAGTTGGTTAAATAATTAATTGTTTCTGTCCTGGGATGGGTTCTTCTTTTGCTCGTATCTTAGTGGTACTTTCTGATTGACATTTCTTATTACATACAGCCGATTCAGATAGAATTTCAATTATTTACAGTACTTCGTCATGATGCTACCCGTATCTCCTGGCCATGATTGTGCTTACAATATGATACAGTAGAAACTTAGGTTATACGACCAACACAATGCGAACGGATTACGCGATTTAGTGAAACATTGTAAACGATTTCGTTGTCAAAAAGGTGCAGCCGTAGTTTGATTGGTACTTGTTTGCTCTTGTAGAATTTTCATCACAATTCCTCTTGTTGACTCCTCACCACTAACTTTGTTATGAGAGTATTATCAGGAATTTTTCGCATTAAGTTCCCTTCTTTCTTTTTCTGCTTTTTTTCACTACCGACTTGAAGGGTGTTCTCCTTTCCCTTTTATAACTGTGGCTCAAGTGGATTTGTATTCGTATGTTAACATGATTTGTATTCGTATCTTAACATGATTTGTATTCGTATGTTAACATGATTTGTATTCGTATGTTAACATGATTTGTATTCGTATGTTAACATAATTTGTACTCGTATGTTAACATGATTTGTATTCGTATGTTAACATTATTTGTATTCGTATGTTAACATGATTTGTATTCGTATGTTAACATGATTTGTATTCATATGTAAACATGATTTGTATTCGTATGTTAACATGATTTGTATTCATGTGTTAACATGATTGGTATTCGTATGTTAACATGATTTGTATTCGTATGTTAACATGATTTGTATTCGTATGTTAACCTGATTTGTATTCGTATGTTAACATGATTGGTATTCATATGTTAACATGATTTGTATTCGTATGTTAACATGATTTGTATTCGTATGTTAACCTGATTTGTATTCGTATGTTAACATAATTTGTATTCGTATGTTAACTTGATGTGTATTCCTATGTTAACCTGATTTGTATTCGTATGTTAACATGATTTGTAACTCATTTCAACCACGTTTTCATCTTTGATCCTCGCTTTTCACCTTTATCTCTCCTTACATGCACACCTCTTTTCTGTACAGTCGTCGCTCTTATTCTCTAGCTCTCTCTCTCTCTCCATCTCTCTCTCTCTCTCTCTCTCTCTCAATCGGACACATGGCTAAAAGCCACACATTATTTGTATTCGTATGTTAACATAATTTGTATTCGTATGCTAACCTGATTTGTCTTCGTATCTTGACATGATTTGTATCCGTATGTTAACATGATTTGTATTCATATGTTAACATGATTTGTATTCGTATGTTAACATGATTTGTATTCGTATGTTAACATTATTTGTATTCATATGTTAACATGATTTGTATTCATATGTTAACATGATTTGTATTCATATGTTAACATGATTTGTATTCGTATGTTAACATGATTTGTATTCATATGTTAACATGATTTGTATTCATATGTTAACATGATTTGTATTCGTATGTTAACATGATTTGTATTCGTATGTTAACATGATTTGTATTCGTATGTTAACATGATTTGTATTCATATGTTAACATGATTTGTATTCATATGTTTACATGATTTGTATTCATATGTTAACATTATTTGTATTCGTATGTTAACATGATTTGTATTCGTATGTTAACATGATTTGTATTCATATGTTAACATGATTTGTATTCGTATGTTAACATGATTTGTATTCATATGTTAACATGATTTGTGTTCATATGTTAACATGATTTGTATTCGTATGTTTACATGATTTGTATTCATATGTTAACATGATTTGTATTCATATGTTAACATGATTTGTATTCGTATGTTAACATGATTTGTATTCATATGTTAACATGATTTATATTCGTATGTTAACATGATTTGTATTCATATGTTAACATGATTTGTATTCGTATGTTAACATGATTTGTATTCGTATGTTAATATGATTTGTATTCGTATGTTAACATGATTTGTATTCATATGTTAACATTATTTGTATTCGTATGTTAACATTATTTGTATTCGTATGTTAACATGATTTGTATTCGTATGTTAACATGATTTGTATTCGTATGGTAACATGATTTGTATTCGTATGGTAACATGATTTGTATTCATATGTTAACATGATTTGTATTTCTATGTTAACATTGTATTATTCGTATGTTAACATGATTTGTGTTCTATGTTAACCTGATTTGTATTCGTATTTAAACATGATTTGTATTCATATGTTAACATGATTTGTATTCGTATGTTTACATGATTTGTATTCGTATGTTAACATGATTTGTATTCATATGTTAACATGATTTGTATTCATATGTTACATGATTTGTATTCGTATGTTAACATGATTTGTATTCATATGTTAACATGATTTGTGTTCGTATGTTAACATGATTTGTATTCATATGTTAACATGATTTGTGTTCGTATGTTAACATGATTTGTATTCGTATGGTAACATGATTTGTATTCATATGTTAACATGATTTGTATTCGAATTTAAACATGATTTGTGTTCGTATGTAAACATGATTTGTATTCCTATGTTAACCTGATTTGTATTCGTATTTAAACATGATTTGTATTCATATGTTAACATGATTTGTAATCATATGTTAACATGATTTGTATTCGTATGTTAACATGATTTGTATTCGTATGTTAACATGATTTGTATTCGTATGTTAACATGATTGGTATTCGTATGTTAACATGATTTGTATTCGTATGTTAACATGATTTGTATTAATATGTTAACATTATTTGTATTCGAATTTAAACATGATTTTTATTCATATGTTAACATGATTTGTATTCGTATGTTAACATGATTTGTATTCGTATGTTAACATGATTTGTATTCGTATGTTAACATGATTTGTATTCGTATGTTAATATGATTTGTATTCGTATGTTAACATGATTTGTATTCATATGTTAACCTTATTTGTATTCGTATGTTAACATTATTTGTATTCGTATCTTAACATGATTTGTATTCGTATGTTAACATGATTTGTATTCGTATGTTAACATGATTTGTATTCATATGTTAACATGATTTGTATTCGTATGTTAACATTATTTGTATTCGTATGTTAACATGATTTGTATTCGTATGTTAACATGATTTGTATTCATATGTTAACATGATTTGTATTCGTATGTTAACATGATTTGTATTCATATGTTAACATGATTTGTATTCATATGTTAACATGATTTGTATTCATATGTTAACATGATTTGTATTCATATGTTAACATGATTTGTATTCATATGTTAACATGATTTGTATTCGTATGTTAACATGATTTGTATTCGTATGTTAACATGATTTGTATTCATATGTTAACATGATTTGTATTCATATGTTAACATGATTTGTATTCATATGTTAACATGATTTGTATTCGTATGTTAACATGATTTGTAGCTTTTTGCTGCTTGAAATATATTGTCTTTCTCAATATGATTTCCGGTAATTTTGTTCCCTGATACCTTAAGCAGTGTACATCAACAACAATTCTTCTTTAATGCTTTTCAAATTAACTTGCAGACAAATCGTTGTGTTATGTAAAGTTATATTTTCTTGCATATCTATTCGTTGTATCACAACTCTTCTGTGTGACTCGACATATGAAATTTACATATATTCGAAAAATTTACCAATCTTTTTATTTTTAAATACAGATGTGTAGTCATTCACAAACACTAACAGTTTGTTTTGTTTTTATCAATAAAAATATGTTATAAATTGAAGTTGAATATTTGATCAATTTTTATCTGGTTTCCGCCTTAATATTTTCCTTTTAATTGACGATGTTTACAGGTATGCTTACAATGAATATCATATTAAAATTTAATTTTTGCACGAGCATGCATTCAATTTTTCTGAGCACACAAAAATTAAATGCACAAACACAGGAAAACAAACATAACAACCAGTTGAAACAATACTGAATACGCCAACAAATTCGCTATTGACAGCAGATGAAATTATGGAATTGTATGCACTTTTATTCTGTGCAGATGGTCTCTATTAAGTTTAATAAAGGCATGTACTTATATGTTTGCATGTACGGAATTCACTCCTTTATTAATTAAGTGGTCATTACTAGGCGTAAGGTGTTTTAACGTGAGCTATATTAAGCTTGATTTAGTTTTATAAAAATCGGCGAAAAATCTCTTTATAATCATTCATTAATATTTAAATACTCTGGTTTTTCAGCATTTTAACAAAATTATTTGACATAAATTAATAAATATTCTCCCTATTTTATCTTTTGGTGATATTTTAAAGAACAACCAACATGGATTTTTCAAGCATAACTCAATCCGAAAACGTAGACATATATTGGCATATATTTTGTGCAATATACAAAAGCATCTGTACATTAACTCGGCTTTAGTATAAGAAGAGAGAGTTAACCTATATTTAATCTGTACTCGAACGGGAAAGAGAAAATAATATATCGAACAGAAAGCAACTAAATTACAATTTATTTTTTTTTATTTTTTATTTTACAGTTAACCGGTTTTGCAAACTTACTTTTCCTGTTTTAAATAATCCAACCCAGTTGGATGAGTGCCATATTTTTTCTATTATATTTTAAATACAATAAAATATTAAAATAAATAAAATTGTGAAGTTGTTTAAAACATTTTCTGTCAATAATAGTTAAATGCATAAAAACACGCGTCATTTTCGAATGGACAACGCATGTTTATTGCTCGCTTGTATCCACGTGTGATCCGTCAGAAAGTCCATACTCATTATATTTTTGTATTATTTTTGTTTTTATGTGAGTTCATTTTAAGAGTAAAATCGAGTAAGTGTGCCTACGTGCGCTATTCTCACGTGAAAACTATTTTTCTTTATTTCCTTTCAAAGTTATGAGAGCAAGAGATCCCGTCTTTTTGTTCATAAAACTCATTTCAACCACGTTTTTATCTTTGATCCTCGCTTTTCACCTTTATCTCTCCTTACATGCACACCTCTTTTCTGTACAGTCGTTGCTCTTATTCTCTAGCTCTCTCTCTCCATCTCTCTCTCTCTCTCTCTCTCTCTCTCTCTCTCTCTCTCTCTCTCTCTCTCTCTCTCTCTCTCAATCGGACACATGGCTAAAAGCCACACAATATTTACCACCGGAAAGAAAAGATAGAAAAAACAAGCGATAACAGCAAATAAAAAACAAATTGCCATCCTACATGTCTAACACAAAAGTTCCCTGAGAGATGTTAAACTTTAAACTCGAAACTAGTTGAAATACCTAACGTTCGTGAGTGTTTGATTCGTGGAATTACACTAATTTGGGATTTTTTACTCACACAGTTTAGGAAAGACAAAATTAATAAATTTAGTTAGTTGTAGCAGCAGCAAGTATAATTTAATGTAATATGTTTATCATATATATATATATATATATATATATATATATATATAATCAAGCATTATTATACGCTTTCAATCCCTATTTTCTAGAAATAGTTCTGGCCGGTTGGAATTTGCACTTTTGAACGTTTTTATAATAAAAATTGAATTTAAAATCCGTGATTTTGCTGTATCATCATAAATAAGGTTAAGAAAATCCATTGATTTTAAGTTATTAAAATTGTTAAATATTTTAAATACACTTTTGAATATTAAAAACTAAAAACGGGCTATGTTTTAATATTTCTCAATGTTTTAATATTACTCAATGTTTTAATATTACTCAATGTTTTAATATTACTCAATGTTTTAATCAACTGATTGAAAAGATTACCAAAACTCAAATGCTAGATTTTATATTTTGACAGATTTTTGTAAAGATTTGAACTGTATGTGCAAAAGAAAGTATCTAAATAATCTCATCTTCGCCGCCAAATTAATCTACATAAAAATTCTAATTAAACAAGTTACCTTATTTTTTAAAATTACCTTGTGTAAAAATAAAAGAGGAAAGTGTGGTACTTATAGAGTATAGACTCAGTCTTCGAAGGGAAATATGGCCAAGATGAGTGTTGCTTTTTAACTAATTTTAGCACTTAAGAATGATCTCAACGAGAAATAAAATACCTTTGTTATTTTAAAACATGACATCAAATATCCAAGGTTTATTACTTGAAGAGAAAATAGGACACGCAAACAATGCAATATACCGAAACAATGTCGTCGAATAATTAATCTACGTCATAACGAAAGTATATTTCGGTGCTCGTCCATAACTATCCCCATCACAAAACCAATTTTTTAAATATGTATAATGTACGTAACCGTGACGGAAAGATAATGTTAGATAGCAAAAATTACATAAATCGATCAAGTAGTTTTATTTTTACAAAGAAAATCACATTTAAATAACTTTTAATTTTTCTAAAGTCCCTTCTTCACGTTTATAATGGCTTTTTAAAATCTAGCAAAAGTTTGACATATTTGACGTTATTTGACTTGTTCCTTCAGACTGTTTTTCACATAGCCACGCGAGATAATTGCATGAGATTAAGCCATAAATCTGGTTTTCTAATTGAAAATAAAACTATTAGATTAAGTTATGTGATGTTTGGTGTACGATATTTTTGTTCCGTCACTCGTACGTAAATATATATTTCTTTTTTATGGGGAGTTCATGAGAGTGTCTGGACAGGGACCTATATTTCTCATTTACAGAGAATCGAAAGAAAGTAACAAGACAAACAAAGATTCTCTAACTCTGCCCAATATCTACTTTTTGTTGTGAATAGGGTTAAATACATACGTGATAATCACGTTTCACGTTGTAAATAAAAAATCCGAAAGAAAAAGTTTAAAATACGGTTCACTTTACAAGAAAAGCAAACACGCATCCACTTCGATCAAAAGAAAATTGGTAAATGTGAACATGGAAGACACATAGTTTAATTCAACATATATTCTTTCGAAGTGCTATTATATATATGGAAGAAGCCGCAAACAAATGTTAAGTGCTAGTTTTAATAAATTGTAAAAAATTGATATCATGTTGAGAGAATTTCGCAGTCGGTCTTATCGATGGTATTTTAATATAACGCGAAAACAATACACTTTACTTAATAATGCTGGGAAATTCCAAAATGTTCGCATGGCGGAAGGTTGAAATAGTATTTTCATCGCTGAACATGCAGGTGCTCTGGACTCATCTTAGGACTATAATGTTTCGATTTAAATTATAATCACTAATGTAGATTATTAGTGCGCATTATCACATCTTCTTGGAAATTATTATCTATTTTCTAAGGATTGTCTGGTATTGTTATCTATATAACATTGCGCTGGGGCATTTCATTGTTGTACGTATGTTATCGACTTTCACACATATCTCATATTTGAGATCACTCAAAGATGGTGATTGGTGAATAATGTGATTTTTCTAAGCTTAAAAATAATTTGATTTTACTTATTTTCAACGAATTGCTGTAAGCTTAATTTATGTCACCCGTCAGCTAAAACGATATGCACTTAAATATATTTTTAAATGTGACATCCGTTTATTTGAAAACGTTTAATTGACAAGGAAGTTACGTTGGATTAAGTTATTTTTATTGTTATGCTCGTTATTAAATGTTGCTACTCTTTGTTGTTTTGTTCCTGGTATTTCTATATTATTGAAATTTGATTTTTGTTTTATTTTACTTTCATCATGACTACTGCTAGCTGCGTGCTCCGGAAGCAATCGAGGAAAAACTCCTCGCCATCCAGCTGAAAAGCCTTCATCATTCTTCATAGATATTAACAAGTTTATTGCAAAAGCAACATCCTGCACCGATTTCATCCTGGAAAACGGAATTCTTATAGACTTGTCAAGACTGGAAGAATTTTCTAAACGAACGATTCTAATGTAATAAACATTAGAATCGTCCGTTTAGAAAATTCTTGACAGAAAATCAAAAACTTTAACTTATTGACTCGCGACTTGATTAAGCGACTAAGTGAGCAAGCTTATGAGGACAACAGGTATAAGACAAGAAAGAATAGAAAGTATAAAGGCGTAGATGACCACAAAAGGTTTCGTTTTAAAAATAGGACGCAAGGAAAACCGTGTCGGTATCCAAATTTCCAGCGTTGTACTCGGTGAATACTTTTATATATTTTAAGTCGAAGACATTACGTCAATAGATCTGGATTAATATTATGGACTTTTGAATTCTACTCAACAAAGAAGCATTTATTAAGATGCCATACTATTAGATAATGGGATAAAAATTAAAATCTTTTGGATCACTTACGAAAGCAACGCTTCTTTCACCGAAAACTATCTTTTTTTAAGCAGACTCCAAAGTGTCTCCCCCTCTTAAGGACACGGACATTTCGCATCCTCTCTTATCCAAGCCTTACCCCTACTCCAAATCTCCACAAAATGAACAGAAAATTCTGCCAATATAAAGAGACGGCAGAAAAAGCGATCTCATTTTTCATAAACTTTATAAAATAACGTTTGATGAGGATGTTCTCATGAAAATTCACCAGAAATGAGCACCAAGAACTCCTGACTTAGAAAAATGTGAAAAAGAAGGAAATAGTCAACCTAGATAACTTGGAATATAACAAGAGGTTAATTACAGTAGTATATTTTAGGTAAGGACAAAAAGATTAGAGGCGACGCAAACAGCTCGTTCAATATATCATCTCTTCTGGCATTCTTTAATAATAATAAACTGAACAATTTGAAGATTTGATATTGGTAGGTTTCCAGTCAGAATGCACCCATCTCTATATCAAGCTATTAATTCACATACATTACCTAACATATTTTAAAAAAAAAACATAACAAGCTACATACTCAGTTAAATAGGCTGCATCCGGTAAAACGAAATAAGTCACAAATCTGGGTACATACAACACGGGTAAAGATAACAAGTATGTTACAAAAAGCAAGTCCACCGCCATGTATATAACTATATAAATCCATTTCAAAATGAAATTGATTGCAGGATAGCTTTACACAACACATTACACACACACACACACACACACGCATATATATATATATATATATATATATATATATATATATAAAACACGTAATACACCACGTGTATACCGAAAACAACACATTACATATATATGTATTTATATATATACAACATATTACATATATATATATAAAAATATAAAATACGTAATAAAAGACATTATATATATGTATATATATAAATAAATATAAGACACGTAATACAACAAGTGTATACCTAAAACAACACATTACATATATATACATAAATATAAAACACCTAATACAACACGTGTTTACCGAAAACACATTACATATATAAATAAATATATATAAAACACGTAATACAATACGTGTGTACCGAAAACAACACATTATATACATATAGAAATAAATATAAAACACGTAATACAACACGTGTATACCGAAAACAACACACTGGTGCCTAATATGTTTCAGTAAAGGATACGAATGGGGTGGGGGCATCACCATAGATTCCAGATCAATAAATTAAAAGAAAAATACTATTTTACATAGTCTGAGTGGAAGTCTTAGAGATTTATGGGTTGTATGCAAGTTAATAGGAATGCACATCTTATTATGCACAATTTAATGGATTCTTTTTCTTTCGCTACATTTGATTATCTGAAGATTAAAATTCAAACAAATGTAACCGAATGTTTTAAGGATGTACAAGTGCAAATTTTTCTAATATCTATCAGAGATATTGGTGTTTTATGATTTATTGTTAGATGTCAAAAATGGTGAGCTAATGAAATTTTATGTATATAAATAGTATCATTAAACAACGTTTGTAATTATTGAAGATTTCTTCGGAGATATTTCTGGCAATGTCTTTATAAAATGTATTTTCTGATTGATTTTGTGTACGTGTAATTGAAACTTGTAAACTATAAATGTTGATAAATATTTTTGTTGTTGTCAAATCATTTTTTATTAGAGTTACAAGCAATTTTTCCTCAACCTTATTCATTTCATTAGTATTTTGGTGTAATACTATTGAATGTTTTTGCTGTTATGTTCTTTGGTTATTTTACCTTAGTTATTTCTGCACCTGTAACTTTTTAGTGCATGTTTTTAAATGTTTTTTAAGATTGTATCGAAGAGAGAAATAAAGGTTGATTAAGTTTAAGACTTTTGGCCTCGATTTGTTTTAATGAATTGATTAAATGGAAGTTAAGACAAATGAATCTTGCTTTCCGAGCTGTTGGAAAACTGCTTCTGTAGTACCAGTATTCAAGAATTCTGGCGAAAGAACTGATCCATTAAATTATCGCCCTATTAGCCTCCTCCCACTTTTTGCCAAAATATTTGAGACCTTAATTAACCATGCTCTAGTCCAGCACCTTACAGATGCTAAACTTCTGACCGACCATCAATATGGATTTAGACAAGCTCGTTCCACGGCAGACATCCTCACTGTAATCTCTGAACGCATATACCATTCACTGGACAAAGCGGGAGAGGGCAGAGCGGTTGCTCTAGATATATCTAAGGCTTTTGACAGGGTATGGCATGAGGGTCTCCTCAGGAAGATTAGATCTTACGGTATCACTGGTAGAATACTAAACATAATTAAATCCTTCTTAGATAAGAGAAAAATCCAGGTTGTCCTCGACGGTCGTACATCTAAACAATATGATATAAATGCGGGAGTGCCCCAAGGATCTATCCTTGGACCTCTGCTGTTCCTGATATTCATAAATGACCTCCCCGACAAGATTGCCTCTGAGATGGGTATATATGCTGATGACACCACACTCTATAGCAGGCACGACAGGAAAACAAACGAACATATATCTAAAGTAATGGCAGAAACACTAGAGGATGACCTCCAATCAGTAGTGGAATGGGGACAAAAATGGATGGTAACATTCAATGCCACCAAGACAAAACTGGTTTCATTCAATAATTACAAGAAACCTTCTCTACCACCTATAGCAATGGCCAACGACTCTTTATCTGAGAGTACGTCTCTCAAGCTCCTTGGCCTAACGTTCACAGGAAACATGAGTTGGAACAATTACATCGAGGGCATTGCCAGGGCCGCTGCAAGGAAGGTGGGCTCTCTCTACCGTGCTAGAAAACTTCTAACACCCGAAAGTATCCTGTACCTCTATAAGGCCACTATTCGCCCATGTATGGAGTATTGCTGTCATATTTGGGCCGGTGCATCGGCTACTAGTCTCTCGCTCCTTGACAGGGTTCAAAAGAGAGTCGCAAATCTGATAGGCCCTAAACTGGCATCTAAACTTCAGCCTCTGTCCCATCGTCGAAACGTTGCATCCCTCTGCCTGTTCTACAAGTATTATAATGGTGAATGGTCTGAAGAACTGCAAGCACTTGTGCCCCCACGACATGAACACCCTCGACAGACCCGACAAGCTGCAAAATCCCACCCCCACACTGTAGAGATCCCTAGATGTAAAAGATCTTTCTACTCCAGTAGTTTCTTCCCCAGAACTGCTAGACTTTGGAATTCCATTCCAGGTCACTGCTTCCCCAACTGTACTGACATGCATAAGTTCAAGTGCAACGTGAACCAACATCTCGCTGCCCTAATCCCTACATGTAGATGTTTCCCCTGATAGTAGCCCCCTACACCAAAGTGGCAGTGTGCCTTTTTTGGGGTGAAAATGTAATAAAAAAAATAAATAAATAAAAAAAATAATTTTCATATTTCTTTTCTTAATCTCTTCTCTATCTTTACTATTATATGAAAAAAACAACTTTGTCTGTGTGTTTGTGAGTTCGTTCTCTATGGATCCCAAAACGGTTGGGTCTATTTTTATGAAATTTGAAACGAAGGTACATTATGTTCCTGACAGTGTTCTTAGAAAGGTTTTGTATCGGAATGTCTTCGATAAGTACCGATGATCTATAATCAAATTTATCCGATGAAACAGGCGATTTTGACCAAAGTTAACACTACAGAGCCTAACATTGCAACTGCATTTTGGAAGTTTTAGAGCCACACAAGCCGAAATAAAATTAGCAGTAGGTTCTTTACTATGGCAGGGACACATTCGAGATGACTGTTTGTTTAGAGCACAATTGCATCATGATACTAGACTTTTTTTATTTTAAACTTTCATTCATTATATATATAAAAAAATATACAATCCAATGTAGGTTCTCTATTGTGCAATGTAGATTACAATGTGTTGTAAACTAAGTCATTGTGGGGAAGCATGTGGAGATCCCTCTCGGTGCATAGCGATGGGTCCCCAACTAAAGCAGCAATCAATCGATTTGATTGAAAAATATACGATTTCATCGATTTCAATGACAATAAAGTATGGGAGTGTGAAACATTCGTCTATCATCATTCAATCATGGGCAACGTTGAGTCCACCTGCTTGTTTTTGATATAAGTTTTTATATTACCGCTGACATTTGATGCCATATTATAAAAAGCTTATAAGCATTACAGATTTTTTCGCTAAAGAAGTTGTTTAGGTTTTATTCATTTAGTTTTTTAATAATTTTATATGCTTTTTGTTGTGATTATTATTGCTGTCAATGTTGTTTTAATATTATTATTATTATTATTATTATTATTATTATTATTATTATTATTATTATTATTATTATTATTATTATTATTATTATTATTATTATTATTATACTCACTAGGAGTTTTCACTGTGACCATCATCAAATATTTCCCTCTGTCAGCAACCTGTGGTGTTCTCTGAAGTTTAGGTAACAACGAGTCTCCCCAGATACAGGAACACGAGATAAAATTGAGAAAATGTACGAGTACCAGTCTAATTCTAAGTTACCCCATTCCATCCAAAAAATTATCCATCTCTATTTAAAGTCTCCATCTCTTTCAATAACCTTTGCAGATGAATTTGCGTTATCACAATAGCCGTTTACCATTGATATTTTGTTGGTAATGATTATTGGCCTGCACTGGAATTGAGGTGGCAATAAGCCTCCCCAACTCCCCGGTCCTCTTCGCACTCATCCAGCGGAAGTCTAGTTAGTGCTTTCTCTCCTCGGTCTTTCCATCCCCCTTGATCCCTTACTATTTGGTGTTATGTCAGTTGATATTGACACTATAAGTTTTGGGATTGAGTCGGGTAACTTACAACTAGACTGGTACAGTTTCCTTAATTCTATTTCGTGTTCCTGTATCTTTTCGTTTTACTTCTGTTGCAGTTTCTATATGTCTGATTAGCGTTTCTAGCTCAAGTGTATTAGCCTCTGTATTTAAAGTTTTTTTTCTTAATATTTCAGACGTTTTTATTATTGTTATTCGTTGTATCTTCTTTTTCTGATCCCAATCTCTCCCACTCTTGGTGTTATCATTACTTTCTTGATTATCCATATCTCTTTTAAGACTCTAGCCTGTTTCGTATATTTGCTTCGTTTCTCAGTCTTTTTGATATTCACCCCTGGCCTGCTACAATATTCGATCTTAAAGAACTTTCCCTTCTTGTTAAATATTATGACACCATGTTTTCTTGCTTGGATGGGTTTACCTCTTTGTACGTCCATGGCCCATAGGAGTTTGTGATTTCAGTTTCCAAATATTGTTGTTTGTTTCTGCTTGTAACATTTGTCTGGGTGCTCAAGATGCTGTTGTTTGCATACTTTCCAGTGATCGCCATATCTATTTTTATTATATTTTTTATTATTATTAATTTGTTTTATATTTTATCCATATTCGTCTTTATGTTTTATGTGTAATTTTATATTAATATTTATAGTTTTTTATTTATTTTTTACATTGTTAAGTGTAGTTTCAGAATAGTTAACCCCCTCCCCATATTAAGAATGGCTTTCAGCATGATTCTTACAATAGTGCTATCTAAGTTTATTGAGAGCTGCTCAATATTCTGGCTTAATGGATCATTTAGCAAGGAATGGAGATGGTTATTCTGGTGTACCAGTTATTCTACCATCTACATTTACAGGAAGTCCTAGGAATCTACAACAGCTTTATCAAGATGCAATGGCAGTTTTCTGTGACCTATTCATTACTCACACGTGTAATCCAAAATTTCCTGAAATATTAAACAACTTGGGGTCATCAGAACTTTCACAAAATCGATGTCAACAATGTCACACAGTTTTTTAAAATTTACAGTCTAACTCCCCAGAACCTGCTGACTGACCACTATTCTCACTCCAAGCAGCTGATCGACGTCCCTGTCACCGCCTCAATCATCACCAGCACTTCCTGACAATATCAACAGCATCAGTTACGATCGCATTGACCTTCAATAAAAGTTTAAACTAAAGTTCTTTGTTTGTTCTACTTGCTTCCATACATTAATTTTTGTAATATAACAACAAGGAATTTCTTACTGATGTGTTTTAAAAGATTTTAACTACCGTGGAATTTCCACGGGTCCTGCTAGTTATTATTATTATTATTATTATTATTATTATTATTATTATAATAATAATAATAATAATAATAATAATAATAATAATAATATGATCAATTTATCCTTGTGAATAATATGTTATTTTACTTTCCCCTCTGTCAGAAATTACGTACTTCCGTGTGATCCATAATGCATACACACACACGCACTCATTCACTCACTCACTCATACACACACACACACATATATATATGTATGTGTGTGCGTATATATACACACATATATATACATATATATATATATATATAATCGAAACATGTCCATGTATAACTAATAGTATATATAGTATAAAGAAGTATTCATAAAGACATAAATCTCCTCTTTCTTTTTTCTCTACTATGTCAAGCGGTTGTGATTCTTCAAGAAAATCATCAAAAAGATGGCCGCAAAAATTGTCATTAAGATAAGTAGACAGTAATTATTTTCATGCAAATGAAATGCAGAAAAAAAAATGGAAATTTTATTTGAATATTTTCTATTTATTTCTTCCGTTTTTCTCACAAAAATGTGCTCTTGAGGGGATCAGATCAAATATAGATCAATTTTATTTATCTTTACAAACAGGGATGACACAGAATAAGTTGAGTTATATTGAAAATGTTTGACTCAAGAGGACGTTGTTAAAGAATCGAAACTGATCCCATTTCAAGAAATCATTTCTTTTATTACTTGCTCAATACCATAAAACATGCATATCTTTTTATATCTCTTTTCTGAAGGAGCACTTTGAACCATGGCTGAAGAAGCAAAGGTTGACGTTCAGAAGAACCATTATTTTTATGCATGATAACGCTCCCTCGCATGCAGTAAACAAAAGCAAAAACTATTTACAACTGGGGTTCTCTGGGCTACGGAAGATGGAGTGGACTGCGAATTCACCAGATTTTAACCCAATTGAAAACCTTTGGAGTATCATGAAGCGACACCTCTTTACAAGTGGACGCCAATTTAAGAGCAAAGATGAGTTGTGGGATGCTTTCCAAGATGTATCGCGAGGAATAACTGTTGACGAAATCACAAATTTAACTAATTCTGTGGACCAACGTTTTTACAAGTCATTCATAAAAAAGGATCGCATATCCTCAACTAATTATGTCAAAGTAGAAATTGCTATGTAGTTATTGTGATCTAATGATTTTTTCTAGTTCATTTAATGTTTGAAAATTATTTCAATAAACAAGTTATGAGTATATTGTGTTTTTTCTCAACCTCGTTAATAACTTGACACACTGAAATCAATAGATATTCTGCCATAGATATTTTGCCATAGTTTCGCTGAGAATGCTTTAAATACTTTCATTTTCTTACTAGAGTCACTGAATAGTATTGTAAGCACTTTCTCAAAGTTTCATGGATTTTTATTCACTCATTCCTTAAATATTTTTAAAAACGTAAACTCGTTAATAATTTGATACGCAGTGTATTCATAGTTTGAACACACACTTGAGACATATAATATGTCAAAGAAACCAGGTCCTAACATTTTCATAACCAATTAAAAACATAATAATATAGGTAAAGGATATTAAATTAGTGAAATAATAATTAATTTAATAAACGAAATTTATGAACAAGATATATTACCACTGATCAGTAAGAACTATGAGTCATATTTGTAAAGAGTAAACAAGATGTGTAAATGGTCAGCAGCATATTTGTTCACATTACATTTAAATGTCTATATCTTGGTACGATCGAGGAAAAAAATTGCAGGGAGGGATTTCCGAATAAACAATCACATCAAATGAAATGTAAAAAAGACCTTATAGAAAAGTACAAAATACCAAATTGTAAAAATGTTTGAATTCAACTAACATATCGATTACGATGGTGAAAATAGTGTCAAAATAGAATACTCAGATCAAATTATGTGGTTTGATTTTGTCGGGTTAAGAAGTTATTACATTATATTAAACTAGTGATTTTTCAGATGTTGAGAATCTATTAAATCTAGTATGTTCAAATCTCATTCAACTTAGAGGTCAAAAGAAATTTCATTCAACTTAGAGGTCAAAGAAATTTCATTCAACTTAGAGGTAAAAAAATATTCATTCAATACAGAGGCCAAAATAAATTTCATTCAAATTAGATGATCAAACAAATTTCATTCAAATTTGATGATAAAACAAATATCTTTCAAATAAGAGGTAAAAAAAATCTCATTCAAATTAGAGATAAAAAAATTCATTAAAATTAGGGTCAAAATAAATCTTATTCAACCTAGAAGTCCAAACAAATTTCATTCAAATTAGAAGTCAACACAAATTTTATTCAAATTAGAGGTAAAAAGAAATATTTTTCAAATAAGAGGTCAAAACAAATTTCATTCAAGTTAGAAGTTAAAACAAATCTCATTCACTTAGAGGTCAAAACAAATTTCATTCAAATTAAAGGTCAAAACAAATCTCTTTCAAATAAGAGGTCAAACAGATTTCATTCCGATTAGAGATCAAAACAAATCTCTTTCAAATAAGAGATCAAAACAAAGTTCATTCAAATTAGAAGTAGAAACAAATCTCATTCAAATGAGAGGTCAAAAGAAATTTCATTCAAATTAGAGATAGAAAGAAATTCAGAATAACTTTCGCTAACTCGTGGACATGTTGAAAAGAAAGATAAATAATATGATGCCCTTAAGGATAATCTTAATAGGAAAGTTACCATAGCAAATTTTAAATTAATTGCTCTAATAACTAAAAAGTAGTAAGTGCTCATATTTTTTGTCTGATATTAACTTCAAATTAATTTTATTTTCTTTGAAAATAAACGGTTGGAATCTTATGTAAATTCTATCTTTCTTTCTGTCTCTTCATCCCCCTGTCTCTCTCTCAATCTCTCTCTCTCTCTCTCTCTCTCTCTCTTTAAATAAATGATACCATTTCCGATTGGTAGCAAAAAGATTGTGTAAAAGTAGAACGTTACACAAAAAGCCTATAATCAAGATTAGGAAAGCAGTCGAAAACATTTAAATAACGATAAGTAACATGAAATATTTTGTAAGGCTTTGCAAATATTTTTATTCAAGTTTTAAAGTCCATCAACTTTAAATTTGCCAGCATAAAACGTGTATCAGAATAATGAAAGTACATAAACTTATAAGGAAAAATGATTTTCAGTGGTTAATGAACATCAAATGATTTTCATTGGTTAATGAACATCAAATGATTTTCATTGGTTAATGAAGATCAAATAATTTTCATTGATTATGAACATCAAATGATTTTCATTGGTTAATGAAGATCAAATGATTTCATTGGTTAATCAGCATAATTTGAAATGTACTTTTCGTTTGGTAAAGGGGTGGAACAGCGAGATTTTAAAAGATGTTGACGTACATAAAAGCTTTTGGTCAAGATCAAAGTGTAGTATCTGTTCTTCAGATGCTGCACTTCCATTTCTTGTTCTTTTTCGGTGGAGGAGAAATCCTCCACGACTGAGACAATTTTTATTTTTGTACCTTTTCTCCACGTTAAAAAACGACCCTGGTGTCTAACTCTGCCCCGTGGGGAGGCATAGTAAATAGGTACATAAAAGGTGCTACAACATGTTTGAAAGACATAGTTACAGTTCACTGGCATGAATAATTCTTGAGAGTCTGGTCAAAGTATGTTGTCTCCCGTCTGAACTTTTTAATATAATTTCTTTGTATATTTTCTCTGATCAGAGAAAAAGAAAAAAAGACGTTAAAATGTTTCCAAAGATTTGACATCGAAATATTAACAAAATGAAACAATGCAAGGAACTCTCTAGTTCAAAATTCGTAGTTTTGATCTATTCCAATTATTAATTCGATCTGTAAAAGAAATTACTTAATTGAAATCGATATTCGATGTCTTTGGAATTTGTGAGGAGTCGTTTAATTGGGTTGGTGTTGGATGGGAAGAATGGCAGTTTCTAATGAAAACATAAAGAATTGGTGGAAACCATGACTGAATAGGAGGAAGCAGTTTGGAATATTAAACAGAGTCAACTGCCTTTATGCTTACCCTGTCATTTCTGTGTGGATTACAATTTCCCTTAAAAGAAATGGAAAGGAAATGCGTAATATGTTTGCTAAAAGAGAGAGAAAGGGAGGAGAAGATTGTGTGAAAGTAAGTGAGTGAGAGAGTGAGTGTGATTGATTGGCTGAATGATTGAGTGAGTGAGGTGGTGGCTGTTGACGGTTCGCTTTGTGTGCGGAATAATATTTTGATTGAATGAAACAAATCAGAATGCACACCGAAAATTAACAAGAAAAACGCACTTGCATTAAGTGAACGTCTAATGACAGCTTCATCTACTTATCAGGACAATTATTATAGCCATCACTCCGACACTACCACTCTCGCCGATCCTGGAAATTAGAAAAAAAATTATGTCTTGCAATTGATTGCATTTACGGGATGTCAAAATCATTTTCAGAAACTATTTCGATACAATGAATCAAACGAATAGGCCATTCATTTGTGCCAATGCACAAGTGTTAATGCATCTATGCAGTTGTGTATTCGTTAAAACAAACATGCGAAACGTGTATTTGGTGCAGTGTCTGAACAGTAACTGAAAAAATGTAGATCTTTATGGATATTTATATGTTTGTAACGATTTGATAAAGACAACTCTGTTAAATTGCTCCAAAGGCATTTGATTTTAATTTAAAAAATGTAATTTTTCCATCGGGACGAAATAAATATATCTCTGCTTATATAAAGTTTAGTATCTGTAAAAGCTTATAGAGTGTATGTACATGATTTACTTCTAAACTAACCATCATTTTCATTTTCGAAGTGGGTAATGGGGCGTAATATAACAGCGCGGACGCGCGTATGCAAATGCATGCGAAATGACATCACCGATAGGGAAAGTAAACACTTGAAAAACGAGATCACGTTGGAAAGAACGATCGAGATCATGCGAGAGGCATGGATGACGTTGGAGAGCACGACCACGTGAGAGACGTCACAGCGATAACGAGAGAATGCCGTTGTACAACAAGAAAAGCGAGTTGAAGTCCTTTTAAATTCTTCATGTACTCATCGCAAATATATATGGACAAAAAAGATTAAAGTGTTCATAATTGATTGAAACTAAGATGTAATTGACGACAACGATGTTAGCAACATTATATTATTTATCTATAACATCTAACTCGCCAACAGCGTCATTCACCATCTCAGCAAACAAATATGACATCGACGTCAACTAAAATGAAATGAACTCCTAGAAAACAAACCCAACTTCTCTAATTGGATAACAATTTCACATTCAAATAAGCGATAATATGATTGCTCCTTGTTTTGTAGGTGACAGCAGGTCTCTCCAGATTTCTAGTGCTCTTCAGCTCTTTTGGCAATCATTAAAAATGATGTTGCGTTTTCGCAACTGTCCTTTACCATTGATTTCTCGCTGGCAGATCATTAGTCTTCTCTGGAATTGGAGTAGCAATAAGCCTCCTCAAGATTTCAGAAACCTAATGGATGTCTGCTTAGTTCTTTCCCCCCTCAGTCCTTATATCCTTATCCTTTCATGATTATGTTGTATGATATCAACAGAAACTTGTGCTGTTACATTGTTTGCAAGAATATTTTAAGAGGAATACAGTTTATGAAATTTCTAGTAGTTTCACTTCCCATGGCTTTATGTGGTGGTCTTCTCTCAATGATTTTCTTCTATTTCTATTGCAATTTCTATTGCACTTTCCATGTGACTAGTTAACGGTTTGGCATTCTAAGATTTTCTTAGGATTTCAGATGTTTTCATAATTCAGCACGGTGTATAGTTCCAATTTCTTGCATCAGTTTACAATTGTTTTTTCAAGACTGTTCCGCGTGTTTTTATGACTTTTTTCATGTCCCGTATCCTTTTCAGTTCTCTGGCAAGTTCCGTATATTTGTTTCGTTTTTCTGTCACCTTGATTTTCATCCTGTTATCTGCTGTGATTACATAACGTACGATTTAACAGTATTTCCTTTCTTGTCATTTTTTTGTGATATTTGGTCTCCTAGCTTGAATTAGTTTATCTGCTTGCAATTTCGTGTCAAATAAGTTTTTGTGATTTACGTTTTCCAATACCATCTCTATGTTCTATCATTGTCTGCATGTAAAAATGCACTACTTTTCATAGTTATTAACCTACCCTCTCATACTGCCGTATCTGTTCTTATATTTGGGGGAACAATTCATTATGTGATTTGTCATTTTGTCTCTTTCTCCAGGGTCTTCAGTAACTGTTTTCTTTGGTTTTGATATAGATAGTTCTAATCGCATTGTTCCGTGTAGCTGCTAGCCTCAGTTTTTTGTTCCAGTTCCCTTTTCGCAGCTATGTTCAGGTGTTTCCATGCGTCTTTTCTCTTCCCCTTTTTATGAATAATCCATGTAATTGTTTTCTTTCCCATTTTCTTTTTCGCGTATTTTCTTTTTCGTTTCGCTTCTCCCTGTCTTGTTCATGTTGACTGTGTCTTTTGCTGCAATAATCAGTCTGCCTCCTTTATGTTATGCATTTTTAAATTCCTTTTACGTGACATCCACACAACCACCTATATTTACCAGTTCTCATCTTACATCATTCCTATGTGAGGATGCAGCTTATTAGTTTCTTCAGGTAAAAATGCATGTTCTTTTGTCTAGCCTATAAATGCAGCAGAATATCTTATTAGTAGTACTACCCAAAGGTTTATTCTTTTTACTAGATTTCTACTATATAATTTAGTTTCTAAGAGTTTTCGGGTTCTTCTCAAATATTCTTTCTTATTCTTGTCTTTCATTTTTGTTGATATTATTATTGGCTCACATGGAGCTTTCACACAAGTAAACAAAAGATCTGATTGGAAACCTGTGGTAATCTCTGGAAGCTGAGTGACAACAAGTCTCCCGAGACGTCCAGCCCTCTCTACCTCCTTCAATAGCATTTGCAAATGAATTTGCATCATCGCAACAGCCGCTTACCATTGATTTCTTGCTGGTAGTGGCTATTGGTTTATACTGGAATGTGAGTGGCACTCAGCTTCCGCTTGTCCAGCCGAGGTCCGGTTGGAGCTCGCTCCTCGGTCTTTCAGTCCTTATTGACCCTTCTCGGCCCTTTGGTATCATTTTTTTTTGGGGGGGGGGGATTGGTGATGAAACAATGGGGGGAATGCATGATGGAGGAGGTGTAAAACTTGTAAATATGCAGTTTCGGTGTTCTTCATTCCCTGTAACGCTTATTCGTATTATTCTCCGCATTCAAGGGTTTTCCCTAATATTTCAGTCGTTTTCATTATCGTTAGTAGTTGTACTTTTGCAGTTATTCCTTTGATTCCAATTTCTGGCATTCTTTTTTCGAACGTTTCGGAATTGTTCCTCGTGCTCCTACTATTCTCGGTACTATTTGGACTTTCTTCATCATCCAAATCCCTTTTAACTCTCTGGCTAGCTCTGTGTATTTGCTTCATTTCTCCTGTTCTTTCATACTCACCCTGTGATCAGCTGGGACTGCAAAGTCCACGATTTGACAGGATTTTTCTTTCTTGTTAATTATTACGACATCTGGTCTTCTTGCTTAGATGGGTTTGTCCGTCTGTATGTCCATGTTCGATAGGATTTTGTGGTTCTCGTTTTCGAGTGCTGTTGCAGGTTTATGCTTGTACCATTTGTCTGTACGCTCAAAATGCAGTCGTTTAAACAATTCCCAGTGTACAACCCTCCCCAATTGGTCATGCCTGTTTTTGTATTCCTTTTGGGCAAGTTTGCTGCATTCGCTTACTATATGGTTTATCGTTTCGTCTCTTTGTCCACAGAGTCTGCATTTGCTGTTTTCTTGTGTTTTATAGATTCTTGCTTTGATATGGTTGGTTCTTATCGAGTTATCTTGTGCTGCAGTTATTAGAGATTCAGTTTCTCTGTTTATATGTCCTTTTCGCATCCATGTCCAGGTGTTTTCGTTATTCTCATCTTTCGTCATTCTTATGAATCTTCCGTGGAGTTGTTTCTCTTCCCACTTCTCTTTTCTCGTTTTGTCGTTTGTCTCTCTGTTTTCTGTTATTTTTTTTTTCAATGTCTCTCGCTGCCATAATTATTCTTTCAGTGTTTTGCATTATGTATTTTTCTAGTTCTTTTGTCGTGTCCTTCACACAGTCTTCTATAGAGATCAGTCTCCTCCCACCGTCTTTCCTTTTCACGTAGAGTCTGTCAATATCGTCCTTTGAGTGTAATGCATTATGCATGATCATGAGTTTCCTAGTTTTCTGGTCGAGTTGTCTCAGTTCTTCTTTTGTCCACCCTATAAACGGTCCAGAGTATCTTACTAGTGATACTGCCCATGTATTAATACCTTTTATTAGGTTTCTACTATATAATTTAGTTTCCAGAAGTTTTCTTGTTTTCCTGAGGTATTCCTTATTATTATTATTATTATTATTATTATTATTATTATTATTATTATTATTATTATTATTATTATTGGGGCACATGGAGCTTTCATACAAGTCAACAAAAGATCTGATTGAAAAACTGTGATGTTCTCTGGAGGCTGATTGACAACAAGTTTCCCCAGACGTCCAGCTCTCTCCAGCTCTCTTCACCTCCTTCGATAGCATTTGCAAATGAATTTGCATCATTTCAACAGCCGCTTACCATTGATTTCTCGCTGGTAGTGGCTATTGGTTTATACTGGAATTTGAGTGGCACTCAGCCTCCCCAAGGTCCCAGTTTTCTTTGCACTTGTCCAGCCGAGGTCCGGTTGGTGCTTGCTCCTCGGTCTTTCAGTCCTTATTGACCCTTCTCGACCCTTTGGTATCATTTTTTATTGGGGGGAAACAATCGGGGGGATGCATGATGGGGAGTGTAAAACTTGTAAATATACAGTTTCGGTGTTCTTCATTCTCTGTAACGCTTATTCGTTATATTGGCTTGTATTATTCTCCGCATTCAAGGGTTTTCCTTTATATTTCAGTCGTTTTCATTATCGTTAGTCGTTGTACTTTTGCAGTTGTTCCTCTGATTCCAATCTTTTTTCGAAGTTTTTCGGAATTGTTCCTAGTGCTCCTACTATTTGGATTTTCTTCATCATCCAAATCCCTTTTAACTCTCTGGCTAGCTCTGTGTATTTGATTCGTTTCACCTGTTCTTTCATACTCACCCTGTGATCAGCTGGGACAGCAAAGTCTACGATTTGACAGGATTTTTCTCTCTTGTTTATTATTATTATTATTATTATTATTATTATTATTATTATTATTATTATTCAGATAATGAGAACGGAGGTCTTCAGTAAAACCCTTTCCAATGAATATGAACGAAGAATAGACATATTACTCCAAAGTCCAAATCAAATAACTTTGCAAAACTGGTTCATTTGTAGAATTTTAGTTTTATATTCGTTTGAACATGATTTCAATAATTTCAAAATTTTAACAAGACTTGCAGAATTTCGCGTTATTATTCTGTGATGAATATTAATCACGCATGCCTTAATAGTCACATTTCAAGATAGAGGTAAAACAGAAACTTCAGACTTGATGTTCTGTTCTCATCTTTGTATAATTTTACTCACATTTTCACATTGTATCTCCGTTAAAACCAACCATTTATGAAAACGTAAAGTAGTGATTTGTGCTTTCTCGGTTTGCGTACATTAATATGACTTTCTTTCAGATTAAACTTATTTATAGATATATGAAAGTATATGACAAAACCTAGGGTGTTTGTCCTCACTTATCAAGTTTCTAGAGAATAAGGGTTATATGTAGAGATTGTCAGTTTAGGGGTAGAGTATATTATAAGGCATTTGTTTATTTTTGGAGCTTGGATCATTATATGCTTAATCGATTATATTTAGGATATTTTCTATTGATGAATATCGTTGTCCCAAATTATATACGATACTGATTATGCTTAATGGTAGCATATCTAAGAAAGTATGTTTCTATGTTTCTGAATGCGGGTCCCTTTACCGAAAGTGTATACATGCATGTCTTTTTCGATCATAATAGGTACGTATTGATTGGGGTCGCATAACTGGCTTGATGAATAGCCACGCGGACGCTTAGAATTTGCTGTAGCAAATTCTAATTAAATCAGGTTTATTGTGCCTATTCTTTATATAATTAAGATCTATGTGCATTTATATATATATATATATATATATATATATATATATATATATATATATATATATTCAAATGTATGTATGTATGTATGTATGTATGTAAAAGTCCAGGCGTTTTAGTACTGATCGTTTGGATTTTGTTTTCGTCTGATTCCTACGTCCATTTATTTATAAAATATTGTGTGAAATTTGTCATCATCATCATTATCTACAGTAGAAGTGTGAGTCTTATAAACAAACCTTTTATTTAAAAAACAAAAAAAAGTCCAGGCGTTTTAGTACTGATCTGCTGGATTTGTTTTCGTCTGATTCCTACGTCCATTCATTTGTAAAGGTGCACAAACACTTCAACAAGTGACTGATTGTTTGTTTTGGATTGTTTTTCTGTTTTATTCATGTTAAACTCATTGAATTGTACCCATCACCTTCATCCTGACCATTGAGGATTTATGACTTTTGGAACGCTCCATCATGTGTATTTTACATGTATGTGTACGTGTGTATATGCATATGTATATACATGTGTATATGTGTGCCTCTATATGTGTATTTTTGCATGTCCGTATACATGCGTATGTATGTTTGCGTGCTGTATGTATGTATGTATGTATGTATGTATGTATGTATGTATGTATGTATGTATGTATGTATGTATGCGTTTTTTTTTGTGGGATTTGTTTTATCTGGGGTGGAGAGGGCTCCAGAAAGCCATGGTGAAGGAAGCCTCTCTAGGAGAAGCAAATCTCTGATCTAAAAATACAAAGCGGAAGACCAGTACCCGCATTAAGCTGGTCTGCAGTTTGATTTGTTGCTGGCTATCTTGCTCCTGCTTGTTGCTGGATATCAACATTTTGAACCGAGAGAGAGACTAGCTGTCGTACAAAGCTAAATCTCTGGAATAACATCTTTGTACAGATACTTCCTCAGACATTTGTTAAAAAAAAGTCCTATTGGCGATGGCTGTCCATATAAACAGGAACAGAAGATATTATGCTAAACGACACCCACTCCCGCTCTGTTGCTGGAATGTGAGAACACTTATTGACAATGGTAAAAGACTAGAACGGAAGACTGCAATTTTGACTAAGGAATTGCAAAGATACAATATAGACATTGCTGCACTCTCTGAGACACGTTTCGCAGGTGAGGATCAACTGGTTGAGCGCGAGTCGGGCTACACGATCTTCTGGTCTGGTAGAGCTGAAAAGGAGAGGCGTGAGGCTGGTGTTGGTTTTGCAGTTAAGAACTCCTTAATTGATAAGATCGAACAGCCAGTAGCCATAAATGACCGTGCAATGACATTGAGAATGCCCCTTGCTGCTGGTCGTTATATGAATGTTCTTTCTGTCTATGCGCCAACTCTTACTTCATCTGAAGACGATATTACGTCCTTTTCTCATATGCTTAGATCTGTTATCACCGGTTTGCCAAGCGCTGAGAGTTTGGTGGTTCTTGGTGACTTCAATGCCCGGGTTGGATCAGACAATGAAATTTGGTCTCCATTGGGTCCATATGACATTGGTAGAGTCAATTCAAATGGTATGCTGCTTCTCCATCTCTGCAGTGAACTAAATCTTGTTATCACCAACACTTTTCCCCACCAGAAACACAAGGAGACCTGGTTCCATCCCCAATCTAAACAGGGCCATTTGCTTGATTACATACTGTGTAGACGTGGTGATCTTGGAAATTTTTGCAAAGTTAGAGTAATGCGTAGTGCTGACTGTGGCACTGATCATTTAATGGTCAGAGCTAAACTGAAAATTACAGTTCGCAAAAAAGCCGTTTCAATGGTGTCAAAGTGCCTAAACGTATTGATGTTTCCAAATTGAAGGATCCAGTCGTACGAAGTTCCTTAAAATCTGCTTTCAACCAGGTGGATTTCTCAGATTCTGGCTGGGAGACAGTAAGAGATACAATATACCAAAAAGGTGTTGAAGTTCTTGGATTGAAGGTTCCCAGACATAGAGATTGGTTTGCTGATAATTTCGATCAAATTAAGCCTCAAATTGACAGAAAGCGGAAAGCTTATTTGAAACTTCTCAACTCTTCACCTCTGAATGAGCCAACGCTCGCTGCCCACTTTTCTTCTGTTCGGAGTGAGGTTCAGTGTTGTGTGCGCCAAATAAAAAACAAATGGTGGTCTAACCTCTCCAGGGAGATACAGACTGCCTACGATCATAGAGATGTCAAGACATTCTACACTTTGCTTCATCGGGCTTATGGTTCGAAATCCTCTTCAACTACACCACTCCTGGCGAAGGACGGGAAAACCTTGCTGAAAACCTCATGAAATTAAGCATCGATGGCATGAACACTTTCATGATCTTTTTCATAACCCATCCGATGTTGATGTTGCTGCAATAGAAAGTATCCCTCAATGTTCCTTTTGTCCGGAACTTGATGTTGAACCGACTCTTGTAGAAAAAAGTTGACTGCATAAAACAGATAAACTCGAACAAAGCCCCTGGGTTGGATGGCATCCCTGTTGAGCTGTTGATACATGGTGGTGTCAATTGTACATTGTGTGGTCCACTCTTTGATACTGTCAGTATGGCAGGGTGACCCGATTGCCCAAGATTGGGTAGATGCGATCTTGGTTATGTTGTACAAAGGAAAAGGTATAAGATCTGATTGTGGAAATTATCGAGGTATCTCGCTGCTGAGTGCGGTTGGAAAGGTATTTGCACCGGCTCTTGCTAAACCGATTGGAAAAGTATGTATGTCCTAATATCCTTCCGGAATCCCAGTCTGGTTTTAGAGGTGGGCGAGGAACTGTGGATATGGTGTTTTCTGCTAGACAGCTATTGGAAAAATGTATTGAACAGCATATGCCTCTTTGCCAGGTGTTTGTGAACTTAACCAAGGCGTTTGACACAGTCAACCGTGAGGCTCTCTGGAAAGTGCTGGAAAAATTTGGCTGTACACCTGCTTTTACAGACAAGTTCAAGCAACTTCATCATAGTATGAAAGGTCGCGTCAACTTCAATGGTCAGCTTTCTGAAGAATTCCCCATTGACAATGGTGTGAAGCAAGGTGATATAGCTGCACCAACATTGTTTTCGCTCTATTTGACTGCTGTGCTCTGGTATGGTTTCCACGATTGTGATATGGGTGTTTATATTAGATTCCGAACGACTGGAAAGGTGTTCAACCTAAGAAGATTCCAAGCCAAAACACTTGTTAGTGATGGACTTGTTAGGGAACTGTTGTATGCTGATGATGCTGACCTGGTAACACACTCCCCAGTAGATATGCAAATAGTGATGGATCTCTTTACAAATGCTTGTACCTGCTTCGGATTGACAGTTAGCATTAAGAAAACTAAAGTCATGTACACTCCCGCTCCCAATGATCTGTATGTGGAACCTGATATCTTCGTCTGTGGAAAGCGCCTTGAAGTCGTAAAAAAGTTTGTCTACCTTGGGAGTGCCTTATCAAATGATGGCACTCTTAATGCGGAAATAAGACAGAGAATCAGCAAGGCATCTAATGCTTTTGGAAGCTTACAAGATAGAGTCTGGTCTAACGGTGATCTGACTCTGACAACTAAAATTTCAGTATATCAAGCATGTGTAGTACCATCCCTACTCTACGCATCTGAAACTTGGACCTTGTACCGGTCACATATAGAATTGCTCGAGAGGTTCCATCAGCACTGCCTTAGACACATTCTTGGTTTAAAGTGGTATAGCTTTGTCCCTGATACATATGTCTTAAAAAGGCCAAAACAACCAGTATTGCTACCATTGTTATTAAAAACCAGTTGCGTTGGGCGGGTCATCTCATCCGGTTTGAAGTCTATCGTCTCCCAAAACAATTGTTCTATGGTGAGCTCTTTCTTGGAAAAAGACCCCAGCACAAGCCCAAAAAACGTTTTCGTGATAGCATCAAGGAGAGTCTGGTGAGCTTTCATATTCCTGTTGACAGTTGGGAGTCCCTAGCGTATGATCGCAAGCAGTGGAGCAGTGTGTTTGTATTTGTATATGTGTGTATATATGTGTATACATATGTATATGTGTATGTATGCATGTGTGTATGTATATGTATGCATACGCATGTGTATGCATGTGTATTATGTATTGTGTATGCATGTATGTATATATGTGTGTATTTTTATAGATATATATGTGTGTATGTGTATGTATGTGTATATATGTATGTATGCCTGTATGTACATATATATGTATGTATACCAATAACCGTCTTAAGTGTCATGTTTGATTGACCGTGTGAATTCGTCGCAGGATTAAATAAGTCATTTTCGCGCTCATGGACTTTCAGTGTCTAAGGGAGTGACACTCGTCTGACAAGCCGTTGCAATCATCATGTATGTATGTACTTGACAATAAGTAGGCTGGGTAAAAATCGGGATGGGACCATTTCACGTGTTTAGAGGGAGAGATAGATAGATAGATAGATAGACAGAAAGAGAGAGAGAAAAAAAGAAAGAAAAAAGAGAGAAAGAATAGCAAGTTAAACAACATCCGCTGTCTGAAATGTATTTGAAAAAAATCCTTCATTTGATTGCCATAATAAGATGTTTGTTTTCTTGTTTCTTTATCACTTGATATGTTGTTTCTTCCCCTTTTCTTTTAGCTTTAGTTTAGTTTTGGAGGTCCTTCTTTTTCTTTCTTTTCTAACTTTACCTATATAAACATTATCCTGTACATAATATTTTGATTGCAGAAATTCCACTCTGGACCAAATTACCGTAAGTTTGTAATAAAAGATGCCACATTAAAATTGATTGTGTCTAGACTATTACCCACTACATTATGTAACTTTACAACTTCATTACAAACAGATTTAGGTCCTATGATAAAGTCCTACAATTCATCCTGGGAGAAAAATCATCATTATCGCCATTTTCATTAGAGAAAGTACTTCCTATTTTACCTCTAATTCATAACTGCTCCTGTACACCGCGTAAAATTACACATAGTAGACTTTACCCCGTCTCCCCTGTCAACTGAATCATAAACTCATATAAATAACGTTCACTTCAGATTCACAGATTCAGGAAGCAATGATTTCTCCCTACGCAAATTCCACCTATTCTCATTGGATGCCAGTTTCTATTCTCTCTCTCTTATTCTTTCTAACTCTCTCTCTCTCTCTCTCTCTCTCTCTCGCTTTTTGTGTTACTACTCTCATCGACTTTATTACAGCAAATAATAAACTTCGTTGCTTTCTTTTTATGTTTTGATTTATTAAAAACACGCCAAACTAATGAGGCACATCTTTTTGTAAGCTACAAGAGTTTTAAATGTCCGATTAACTTTTGCCTTATTTTCTTTATTGAAAACACGACGAATTTCTTCCGTCACAAATTACCGACTCTCCTCCCCCTCTCTCTCTCTCTCTCTCTCTCTCTCTCCCTTTCTCTCTCGCTCTCTCTCTCGCTCTCTCTCTCGCTCTCTCGCTCGCTCGATCCATCTCAAAAGTGAACATATGCCTTGAGATGAAAAACCTTTTTTCCTATTCCTGTGGATGCGATGGTTGGGTTTTTTTTTTGGGGGGGGGCTATTTTTTCCTTTACAGATTCGAGCCTGCTTGCCTACTATTTTGTATTTTATTTTATTATACCTATATCCACCCGGGTTGCCTATTGCGTCTAATTTCTTTTCTTTCTCTCCTCGCTGCTATTTTTTCGGCTGTGCCTTGTTCAATACCCTTACTACACCATCTCTTTACGCCCGTTTTTGCCATGGGGGTTTTGGGGGTATCCATTCCGATAGCCGTTCTTACCATGAGGAGCTTGGAGTGTCTTACTAAAACCGTTCGTAACATGAGGAGGTTGAGGGTTGGGCAGCAGCAGCAGCAACAACAACAACAACAACAACAACAACAACAACCGTAATTTAATTTATTCGAGGAGGATGCTTCTACCGGTTAGCGGATACAGCTAGTTTTATATAAATATTAGTGCCAACACTGATGAAGCACAATTATTTTCCATCATTTCTGATGATGAATATACACTCGTTTGCCTTATAATACCATGTGCAAATTTTAACCAGCTATGATCCACGTGTGTTGATTCGTCGGAAAATATTAAAGTCTAACGAATATTGTCGACTCGTTTTATTTCGGTCTGTATATACGTTCCAGTCATTTGTGTAGATATGAATGTAACGCAAATAATCTATGATTCTATTATTGGCGGTGGTTCTGTGAATTATTACATACGCCCACTTTGGTGCCTGTACATGCGAAAGTGCCCATCTGAACATTTGTACATGTATGTCTTTCTTTGCATGTTAATTTAAGGAATTCATTTTCGTTTTATTAAATCTTATTGATTTCACTAACTTTTTACCACCATTTCCCTTTGCTCGAGAAATTGTTCAATTAAGGTAATGTGTTTTTTTAATCGTTACGTTACCGCGCTGCATTTCCTTGCGTTGATGAATGTGTGCATGTTTAGCCCAGTTGGTAGGGTGGTGGGTTTTAAATGCCGAGGAGAGACCAATCTGAAAACGAACATTTTTTCTTACGTTTTTATTCGTCGGTGTTTTATAGGAATGTTCTATTTAATTTGTTTCGTTGTGGTTCGAAACACGAATAGTAATTTTAATTTAAGATGGATTCATTTATAGCGGAAGTATTTCGAAATAAGTGAAATTTTACCAAGTAAAAATTGCTATTATCGTATCACTAATTCATTTTCTGTGGAAGTTAATTATTTACTAATAATTTTCCTAATTTATTGACTGTGTATCTTTATTTTCTTAGAATCTGATTGACAATAAGACTCTCGGTTACCTTTCAATTGTATTACAGACTGGGTGTGTATATGTATTCTTGATATTTCTATCTTCTCTGGTTATTCGTGTACATTTAGGAACTATTGCGTTTTTATTTTTTGATGCTTTAGGGAAAAGAGGAAAGTTGTAATCCTTTTTTACTTACCGTCAGATTTTACCAAGGTAGATTCAGTTCTCTTAATTCTGTTTTAATATATTCTATTTCATATTTTGGGATTATGTTTGATTTTTAGGCTTATCTATATAATTATTCACAAAAGCAAATTTATGGTTGTATAGGCGTTATCAGTTTCAACCAATTTATTAAATGATGAGATTGTTATGGTTAGCCAGATAACCACTCCTATTTTTGTAAACAAACACGCCGTCGGCTGAAACTGAACATTCTCAGAAATACGGCACGACCAAGTTTGCCATGAATAGCTACGACTTTTCTCAAACAACAAAGAAAAAACACAAAATTCATTTTTTTCGCAACGAAACAAAATAACACACCTTTTACTTTTAAACCGATTATAAAATAAATACTGGCAATAAACGCCACATATATTTTTGCTGGTAAGAAATCCCGTCTAAAATTAATTACAGCACTGTTTCTCGCGCTAGTCGACTATAGCATGAACACCTCTCCATGAAAAAGGTGGTTTTTACAGCAACTCCCCAACTCGACTCGCAAGCTAGAAGTCTCTCAAATCCAAACTTGATTCTCATCAATGTGGTGACCAGGGGTAGCAGCAGTATCCAACTAGTGCTGTTCAGGGCTACTCAACAAATTAATTATGCGAGTCACAAACCACCCTTTTACAGCCTATACACACCAGTTTCTGCAGCTTCCCGTGAGTCCAGGTTACTCCTACAGCTTCCAACGACTCCAGAATACTCCTGCAGCGACCGGCCGTTTTAGTTCACTCAAGCGGTTCTCCAGCTTATTCCAACTCACTTCCTGCAGCCTCCAGATCATTCATACAACTCTAGCACTCCCAGTCACCAGCTACCAGTGCACGCTAACGTCCGGTTAGTCGTACCAGTACCCACTGACCCTCAGCTACCCGTACCAGTGTCCAGTGACATCCAGTTATCATGTCCTACCTCAACGACCCAAGAGTCTTAGCTTTACGAGACTCCGATTCTCGCTCTAATTGATCCATAATCCATTGTCGTACATTTTACCCTTTTATTGGCAAACACTAAAACCCGATATTCTATCATCTTTAACCTGACATCCATGTTTGTCATCTTTTTTGTTGTTGCCATTTCGTCTTTGCCTTGTGTCTACTTTATTCGTTGTACGGTCGGTCGATATGCACCCTTACACCGCCTTTCGGCCTTCTGTAAGAAAATCACCTGATCACCAAAATGCAACGAATCGACTGTTGTTGTTGTTGTTGTTGTTGTCTTCGATTTGGAATTCGGACTAAAATACATTTTCTTGGGTTTTTATCCACGATAAAAGTATAGTATCCGATATATTTTGCTAGTATTAAAGTACTGTATTTTTTTTTTTTTATTATTCACTCATTTTGAACTTAAGGCCTTTTAAGAAACCATTTGTGGTTTCTTAAAAGCTTACCTGGTCTTCTAGATATTATCATTATTATTATTATTATTATTATTAGTAGTAGTAGTAGTAGTAGTAGTAGTATTATTGGCAGTAGTAATAGACTACTACTAGTAGTAAATAGTGTTGTTATTATTGTAGTAGTAGTAGTAGTAGTAGGTGATGTTTTAAAAATTGGACTTAAATAGTCTTTTATTTGATTCAATTTTATTTAATTTGATTCAATTTATTTTAATTTGATTCTAATTTTATTTAATTTGATTCTAATTTTATTTAATTTGATTCAATTTATTTTCGTTGTGCCATGTTATTTACATTATAATAACGTACTTTCTTACTCCTTATACAAAAAAAAACAAGTAACCCCGTCCAGAATATTAGAAATTGAAACCAAAGCGAAAAATAAACCAAAATCCTCAATGAGGATAAGACATTCATTTATTGTAAAATATTAAAAACAAAAACGTCTCATTTGCAACTGAAATTTCTTACTTTTTCTGTATAAGTTTTAGAAAATGTACACATAAATCAAAATTTGAAACTAAAATGCATCAACACGCAGGGATAATTTGTACTTAATTCTAACAGCCACATTATTAATTTAGTTCACGTTTTCAATTTATTTTAAATACACTTACTCAGATTAACATTCACCTTCTGCACTTCGAAATTTAGCTAATGTTGTAGCGTGACCACTTCGGCGGAGCGCTGGAGTCGTCCAGGTCACCATGAAAGATGTCTCATGTACGTGGCTAGTACAGTAAAATTCAGCTTCTAGAAGTTAATACAATATTACGAACTGTGTTGTATGGACAATTAAAAGTTAAGAATAACAATTGTTTTGCTTAGAAGTGAGGATTTGAGCACAATTGTTTTATAAAATATCAGTTCGGTTGAGCTAACATGCCAATTGCGGCTGAATTAAAGAATGATCTTAGGTGACCTCGAACTGTCGACAAGTCATGAGAGCAAAAAGTCCTTGAAGCCTAATATAAATGCGAGGAGCATGAAATTGGCACTTGACGAATCGTTCTCCAGTGGAGAGTCGCCTGGTAAACTTTGATTCGTCACCAACCTATGCACGCTCTCGATAAAAAAAAAAGATTGCACGCACATTTTTAGTCAGTTCCCGATATTTTTAGGGAGTTTCAGAGAGTTCTAGTTGAGTCCCAGTTCAGTTTCAGTTCAGCCGAGCTCGAGATTAAAGATAGAATCTCAGTCCAATTGCAGCCAATGGCAGAGAGATGAGCAGACAGCTCTAGGTAGAAACAAGAACCATCATAATGAAAAGCCTACCACATCCTCGATTCTGTTAAAGATAACTCGAAAATCCGCATTCTGATTAAAAGCCTGTACGAATGAATATAAAGACGAAAGCAAAGCTAATAATTTGAAAATTGTAAAACTCATTATAAAATCCTTGAAATATGAGGATCGATGAACTGACAGACTAACCCGTTCCTGTACGAAAATTAACAAGCCAATGATTAAAAATACCCGAAAAAGTTTGATTAGGACCCTTTTTAAGTAAAAAAAATGTATACGTTATGTTTGCAGCGAACAAAAGAAGAAAAAAGGTAGTTGTACTGTGCAAGGTACGACGACTTTGTTAATAAGTAGTGAGAGAGAGAGTAAGTAAATTCCTCCCCCCTTCTCTCGAACTCGTGACTAACAGTTATTGATGTGCGGGCTTGGTAAGCGAGGGAAAGAAAGAAAAAGAACACGAGAACAATTTACTTTGTTTTAGTTTTTTTCGTTGTTTAATTTTTCATTGTTTCATCATTATAAATTTGTTATAGTTTCATTATTTTATGTTATAATTTCATATTTTAATTTTTTATTGTTTCATCATATTTTTGTTGTTGTTTCATTATTATTATTTTTATTGTTTCATCATCATTATTATTATTATTTCATCATTATTATTTTATTGTCTAATCATTATCATTTTTGGTGTATAGTTCAATCATTTTTTGTTATTGTTTCATTATTTTTTATTATTGTTTCCTCATTATTATTCCTTGTTATTACTTGAACATTATTCTTTTATCAGTATTTTTTGTTATTGTTTAATCAGTATCTTTTGTTATTGTTTAATCATTATGTTTTGTTATTGTTTAATCATTATTTTTTGTTATTGTTCAATCATTATTTTTGTAATTGTTTAATCATTATTGTTGTTATTGTTTGATCATTATTTTTGTAATTGTTTAATCATTATTGTTATTATTGTTTAATCATTAATTTTTGTTATTGTTTAATCATTATTTTTTGTTATTGTTTAATCCTTATTTTGTTTTATTATTCCATCATTATTATGTTTTTCATTAATAGTTTTGTTATTGTTTAATCATTATTTTTCTGTTATTGTTTAGTCATTATTTTTTGTTATCATTCCATCATTATTATTTTTTTCATCAGTAGTTTTGTTATTGTTTCATCATTTTTTGCTATTATTGTGTTATGTTTTGCTATTGCTTCGTCATGTTTTTTATTGTTTAATCATTATATTTTTTATTGTTTCCTCATTTTTTGTTATTGTTTCATCATTTATATTTATATATTTTTTTTGTTTCATCATCATTTTTTGTTAATGTTTCATCATTTTATGTGTGGTATTGTTTTAAAATTTTTCATCATTTTCTATTATTGTTTCAACATTTTTTGATATTATGGCAACATTTTTTTATTGTTTCATCAGTATTATTTTTTCTTATTGTATAATCATTTGTGTGTTTTATTTATAATTTTTTTGTGTTTTCTTTCATCATTATAATATTTTTAATTGTTTTATGTTTTATTTTTTTGTTATTATATGTTTTTGTTTCCAAATTATCTTGTTATTGTTCCATCATTATTCTTTGTTATTTCGTTATCATTTTTTGTTATTGTTTAATTTGTTTTCTGTTATTGTTTAAACATTATTTTGATTTTTCTTCTTTTTTTAATTTTTGTTGTTGTTTATTATTATTTATTATTGTTTCATCTGCATTATTTGTTATTGTTTTGTGATTGTTATTTTTTATTGTTTCATCATCATTGTATTTTTGAATTTGCTTCATCATTTTTTATTGTATTATTATTAATTTTTATTGTATTATCATTAATTTTTATTGTATTATCATTATTTTTTTTAAATTGTCACATCATTACAACTTTTTTATTGTTTCATCATTTTTATTTTTATTGTCTCATCATATTTTTGTTATTTCTTCATTATTATTTTAAAAATATTGTTTTATCATTATTTTTTATTAGTGTTTCATCATTATTTTATTCATCTTTATTTGCTTCATAATTTTTTATTGTTTATCATTTGTATTTTTTATTGTTTCATCATTTTTTGTTATTGCTTCATCATTATTTTGTCATTGTTTCATCATTTTTTGTTTCATCATTTTTGTTATTGTTTCATCATTTTTGTAATTGTTTTATCATATTTATTATTTTATTAATATATTTGTCATCATTTTTTAATTATTTTATCAGTATTTTTTGTTATTTCTTCATCATTATTTTTTGTTATTGTTTTATCATTGTTTGTTTGTAAGTTTTTCATCATTTTTTTTTTTAATTTATTGCAGTCTCATCCTCATCTTTTTAGTTCTTGTCTCACGACGTTTCGGCTACAAATTCCCCTGGCCTTCGTCAGGTGGTAATCGCGACGGGATACGATCGTGAGACGACAACTAAAAAAGATAAGGATAATAGTCCGCCATAAATAAATAATACCCATCTCAATAATAAATTCCAATTGAATAATATACATTATTTTAATGTAAATCATTCATCATTATTTTTAATTATTTTTTATCTTTATTTTTTGTTATTCTTTCATCATTTTTTGTTATTGTTTCATCATTTTTATTATCGTTTTATCATTTTTTAATTGTTTCATCATTATTTTTGTAATTCTTTCATCATTTGATTTTTTATTGTTCTATCATTATTTTTTGTTATTGTGTTATTAGTATTTTTTATTGTTTCATTATATTTTTATTTTTACATCATTATTATTTTTTGTTATTGTTCAACATTATTATTTTTATTTATCGCTTCATCATTATTACATTTTGTTATTGTTTCATTATTATTTTTGTAATTATTTCATCATTAGTATTTTTGTTATTGTTTCATCATTATTATTGTTGTGTTATGTTTCATCATATTTTGTTTTGTATTGTCTAATCATATTTTTGTAATTATTCAATCATTGTAGTTATTGTTTTATCATTTTAGTTATTGTTTTATCATTATTAGCTATTGTTTCATAATTTTTATTTTTTGTTTTATTTTATCATTTTTTGTTATTGTTTCATTATTATTCCTGATCATCATGCTTTGTTATTGTTACAGCGTTTTCATTTTTGTTATTCTTCCATCTTTGTTATTGTTTCATTGTTATTTTTTGTTATTGTTTTATTATTATTTTTTGTTATTGTTTCATTATTTTTGTTCTTCTTTCATCTTTTTTCTTATTCTTTCATCATTATTTCTTTTATTGTTTCATCATTATTTCTTTATTGTGTCATCATTATTTTTTATTTTTTCATCATTATAGTTTTTCTTATTGTTTCATCGTATTACTTTTGCACTTTTTTCATCATTTTCTGTTAGTGTTTCATCATTATTACTTTCTTGTTATAGTTTCATCATTATTATTTTTTGTTTATGCTTCATCATTATTATTTTTTGTTATTTTTTATTATTTTTGTTATTGTTTCATCATTATTTTGTGGTATTCTTTTTATCATTATTTTTATATTGTTTCGTCATTATATTTTTATATTGTTTATTGTTATTATTTATTTGTTATTGTTTCATCATTAGTTTTTGATAGTCTTTCATGATAATTTTTAATATTGTTTTGTCATTACTTTTTAGGCTTTTTAATTATTATTTTTTTATCTTTTCATCAGTTTTTTGTTATTGTTTCATCATGTTTTGTTAATGTTTTATCATTCATATTTTTGTTATAGTTTTATCATTGTTTTATAGTGTTCTATAATTATTGTTTTTGTTAGTTTCATAATTCTTTTGTTTTCCTTTTATCATTATTATTTTTGTTGTTTCATCATTATAATTTTTTTGTTATTCTTTCATTATTTCATCATTTTTATATTTTTTGTCGAACAGAACATTTGTACAGCTTTGTTGATAGTTGTTTACAATATATATGCCTAACACGGACCAAGGAGGATGTGTTGTTTGCCCTTTCTTTTCCTGTCCCTATTGTTATACTGTATTCTTTCTTCCCTGTCCTTTTGTTAGAATATTGTGAATATCTTTTACAGTAGTCTTATATGCAATAGTTGTTCAGCACCGACTACGGAATGTTTTTGTATGATAGAGACGCCGCATAATGTAACGAAAAGATTGATCATTTTTGACCACAGAGACGACTAATAATATGAATTGTCTGGTCAAGCGAACCTGTAGGCGTCATATCCCCAGTGATTTGTGACGCCGATCTAACTAACACAATATGGTCTTGTCACGAAGGTCACGATAAATACCTGACGCCGAATACTAAAGAACTACATAAACGACTGGTCTCAACGTTATATTTGGTAAGACCGTGAACTGAAAGTAACAATTGATGTCTGTGGACTTGGACAGGGTTTGAAAGTTTGCAAATAATAATAACTGACTGTTGTATGATTCCTAGGATACAAAGTTAACATAATTTCACTACACTAAAATGATCATGTTATATTTGGTAATCGTTGATAGCATATTTTTGAGAGTAATTCATTGTGTGTGGATCATACAGAGAAACTGTTTTAGCAATGAAAATGAATCACTAAAAGATTTTTTAGCAATGAAAATGAATCACTAAAAAATTTTTTAACAATGAAAATGAATCACTAAAAAATTTTTAACAATAAAAATGAATCACTAAAAAATTTTTAACAATGAAAATGAATGACTAAACAATTTTTAACAATGAAAATGAATCACTAAAAAATTTTTAACAATGAAAATGAATCACTAAAAAATTTTTAACAATGAAAATGAATCACTAAAAATTTTTAACAATGAAAATGAATCACTAAAAAATTTTTAACAATAAAAATGAATCACTAAAATTTTTTAACAATGAAAATGAATCACTAAAAAATTTTTAACAATGAAAATGAATCACTAAAAATTTTTAACAATGAAAATGAATCACTAAAAAATTTTTAACAATGAAAATGAATCACTAAAAAATTTTTAACAATGAAAATGAATCACTAAAAACTTTTAACAATGAAAATGAATCACTAAAAAATTTTTAACAATGAAAATGAATCACTAAAAATTTTTAACAATGAAAATGAATCACTAAAAATTTTTAACAATGAAAATGAATCACTAAAAATTTTTAACAATGAAAATGAATCACTAAAAATTCACTAAAATTTTAGCAATGAAAATGAATCACTAAAAATTCACTTCAGTTGGTGCGTTTACAGCTCATCTATACACTATCACCAAATTTAGTTCATGTCCAATCAGAGCAGTATAAACAAATATGCCGAACTGATTACGTAGTGATGATCAATGTACACAGGTCCAACCTAGTTCAGTTCATTACCACACTAGTATGGCTGAAGGGGTATGAATCTAGATTTCTCTTGATCTATGGTTACATATATACATATGTCAAAATGTCTTTCTACTGTTTGAATTATATTAATGGTTGTTACATATTGCGTTGAAAAGTTACACTCATAATTTTTGCTATCCTCTAATATCGCATAATTAGCATCAATTTAGATTTGACTTGTTTGGTTTTTGGCATATAAATCTATTCTAGTGGTCTGTATACAGAGAGAACGATAAAATTATCGCCATAGAAAAAACGACATGATTCCATTTCCGTTTTGATGAAAATCGGTTTTCTTTGTTTTTGTTGCTGACTTCTACTAGTCGGCCAGTTGTGTACAAATCCCACGAGCGATGGGAGTCTTCTATCATGTCTGAAACAATGTTTAACGAGCGAGATAGGAAATGCGCTACTGTACAACTCATGCTCTTTACCGATCCAAGTTATGACAATAGGACCATTACCAGCACCCTCAAAATGCAAATCAAGGCGGTTCAACGCTTGAGAATACAGCTCAACGCATCGGACGACCCACGGTTGTAGTCTTTGATGTGTTTTTAAGTGAGGGCCACATCATGTCACCTCAAATCTTCGAAGTCGGGTTGAAAGTCAACACCAAAGTGTACCTGAGTGTGATGTGCTATGACTTTGTACTCTTCTCTTAGTGTCCCTCTCCTCCGGCGACCTGAACCTACAGGACTACTTCGTTTTGTCATACGTGGATAATATCACCAACATACCTCCCACAACACCAAAATTAGCCTGATCCCAGCCATCTGCTGAGTATTTGCCAAGCTCCCGCCGACGCTTGTGGAAACGGCATGCTTCCAGTTCCGGATCTGTATCGAGGCGTTGATTGAGACTAAAGGCGGCTACATTGAATAGATGTCAGCTTTACTACATAATCAAGTTACCTGAATTGACTTTTTTTTAATAAAAGTTTTAAAATAAAGCTGTAGGGTTGTTTTCTTTAGGGCGACAATTTTATACCGAATTCTATTGTCAACAATTTATTGTATACAATTAGCCGAACATTATTTCAACGTTATTAGATCGTAAATAACCATGCTATTTGTGTTGAAAGTTTTGAGCTGACCATAGATTATTTCAAAAACCAATCAGCCAACTACAGCAGCAGTTCAGAACGAAAACATTGTCCAAAAATAGAAAGAAAATATGAAGCATAATAATCGTATTTTATCTCATAAACCTGATTTCTGTACAATTTAATTCTATAAGGTAGTTTACTTGAAATCAGTCATCGTTTTTAATGCGTAAATAACGATAAGTAAAACAGATTTTGATAAGGCATGAATACCTCGTTTTCATCCAAAGAGTAATTTCAATCGTTGCCATTGATTAAATATTGAGCAATTATGTGCATTGCTTTTTGGCGTCGTGCTGTTAAGGAAAATGAACCAGCAAAGAATTAGGCATTACATATAATTACTTATCTAATTGTATGCAAAGTAAGAATTAATTCTTGCAAATTAATACAAAATTGAATACAAATTAATGCCTAATAATACACACATGCAAGCTCATTTATATCTCTTTTCTTCGATAATTTATGATTAATCGGTAATAAACTTATGGAAATAGATGACAAATCGAGGAGTCTAATGTGCACTTGGACATGCATGCGTAGGTAATTAGGTAATTATTCAAGAATTTATTGTTTAAATCCGAATTGTGTTTTCTTTGAATTAATTAGTGTTCTTGTTTTTCATGTGGTGAGATGAACAGCTAAAAATGTGTTAGTGTGATTGTCGTAAATGACTTTGTTGGATTAATTGAAAGACAATCACAGACAGGAGTGAACACGATGAGAGGAATATGAAATCATTTATTGCATGCGAAATAATGCTTCAAATAGTTTCATGTGATTGAATATAGATGCATAGTGTGAAAGAATACGTTTCAAACAATTAAAATTGAAATGTGCTTAACTGGCATAACAGATACAGATTATGGAATCAGTTTTTCCCTGTTAAAGTCACATCGATATGAATATTTTTAGAGAGGAAAAGTAGATAGCGATTGCTAAGAGTGTTAAGAATTGTTTTTATAGATAGTAAAATTATTATGCAGAAACTCATTCTTGACATGTGACGAGCATTGTTAACTAATCTGTTCCAGCACATTTTTTTTTCAGATTTTGTATACTATTTGCTAACATGATTGGCTGAAGGGAGCTTGATAAGGATATCTTAAACGGTCCTAATTATCGGGCTTAAAACCGACGGTACCAATGACTTGTCTCATCTAACAACTTTCTGTACACAATATATATATATATATATATATAAAATATATATGACGATTAAGCTACACTGAATATTCCGCGTTGCATCCACTTTAGGACTCTTCAGGCTTATGCATAAGCCTGAAGAGTCCTAGAGTGGATGTAACGCGGAATATTCAGTGTAGCTTAATCGCCATATATATTTTATAAATTACTAACTAGCTCTACCTACGTATTGAGCACTTTTGAAGTAAATACTTAAAGTTTACGCATAAATCTATACTTTCGTGTATTAATTTTATGTGAGTAAATTAAGTAGTTTTTTTTTGTTTTTTATTCAATTTTAACCCCAAACAAGGTACAGTGCCACTTTGAAGCAGGGGGCTACTATCAGGGACTTAATTAGCGGAGTCATTATGAAGGGAGATGAGTAGAAAGATGTTTGTTAACATTACACTTGAATTTCTGCATATCAGTTCAGTTGGGAAAGCAGAATCCCGGAAGGGAGTTCCAAAGACCCGCAGTTCTGGGGAAGAAACTATTGGAGTAAAAGGTTTTCTTGCACCTAGGGATCTCTACTGTAAATCGATGAGATTTAGTAGCTTGTCGGGTTTGTCGGGGGTTGTTACGTCGGGGAGGTACAAGTGTTTGCAGTTCGTCAGAGCATTCACCATTAAAGTATTTGTAGAACAGGCAGAGGGATGCAACATCTCGTTGATGGCACAGAGGCTGAAGCCTAGATGACAGTTCAGAACCTATCAGGTTGGCGACTCTCTTTTGAACCCTGTCCAGGAGCGAGAGACAAGCAGCAGATGCACCAGCCCAGATGTGACAACAGTACTCCATATGGGCGAATGGTGGCCTTATAGAGGTATAGGATACTGTCAGGCGTAAGTAGTTTTCTAGCACGGTAGAGAGAGCTAACCTTCCTTGCAGCAGCCTTGGCAATGCTCTAAATGTATCTATTCCAGTTAATATTCCCTGTAAACGTTAGGCCGAGGAGTTTAAAAGAAGTACTTTCAGGCAATGTGTTCTTGGCCATTGCTATTGGTGGTAGAGGAGGTTTCTTGTAGTTATTGAAGGAAACAAGCTTAGTCTTAGCATCATTGAATGTGACCAACCATTTTTGCCGCCATTCCACTACAGATTGGAGGTCATTCTCTAGTGTTTCTGCCATTTCCTTGGATATGTGTTCATTTGTTTTCCCCTCATATCTGTTATAGAGAGTGGTGTCATCGGCAAATATACCCATCCCCGAAACAATTTTATCAGGGAGGTAATTTATGAATATCAGGAATAATAAAGGTCCAAGGATAGACCCCTGAGGTACTCCCGCATTTATGTCATATTGTTTAGATGTACGACCGTCGAGGACAACTTTGATTTTTCTATTACTTAAGAAGGATTTAATTACATTATGAATTCTTCCAGTGATTCCATATGATCTAATTTTCCTTAGAAGACCATCGTGCCATACCCTGTCAAAAGCCTTAGATATATCAAGGGCCACCGCTCTACCCTCCCCTATTTTGTCCAATGAACGGTATATACGTTCAGAAACTACAGTTAAGATATCTGCTGTTGAACGGCCTTGCCTGAATCCATATTGTTTGTCAGTCAGGAGTTTAGCAGCTGTTAGGTGCTGGACTAGGGCTTGATTAACTAAGGACTCAAATATTATGGCGAAAAGCGGAAGGAGGCTAATGGGGCGATAATTTAGTGGGTCAGTTCTTTCACGAGAATTCTTGAAGACTGGTACCACAGAGGCGGTTTTCCAGCAGTCGGGAAAGCAAGATTCGTTAAGGCATTTATTGTAAAGTTTGGAGAGAATTGGAGCAACCTCGGCAGAGCATTTTTTTAATAGCACAGCCGGGATGAGATCTGGTCCACATGCTTTTGAGGTGTCTAGGTTTTTTATAATAGCATGTACCTGAGAAGGGGTGATTTTCAAATCGTCTAGTGTGGCGTCTGTTCGCAGAGGAAAATCAGGGAGGGAGTGGTGTACCGAGTTCAGTGTAGAGTTTGAGGCAAACTTACTGGCAAGCAGATTAGCCTTGTCAGTTGCCGTGCAAGCAACCTCATGATTGTTTGATAGTGGGGGAATAGTTGACTGTCCATTATTTACTACGCTGTTGTAAATTTTCCAAAAATTTCGGGTTCCTAATTTCTGTGCTTCGATGCGTTTTCTGGTGGTTTCAGAGTAATCTGTCTTAGCTGTCTGTATAACTCTCTTAAAATTATTTCTAGCTTCTATAAACTTCTGTTTATTTGAGCTGGACTTATGTCGGTTGAATCTGCGGAACGCATGCTGCCTTTGACAAATGGCAGAAGTAAACCATTGGGGAGAGTGGGGCTTGCTATAGAATTTCCGTGCGGGAAGATGTGCTTCAATTGCAGTTTTGAACCATTCAGTGGTCTCATTTGCACACTATTCCGCTGGAAGAGTAAAGATATTTTGCCATGGGGCATCTCTGATGAGCTCCCTGATGGCTTCCCAATCAGCCTTTTTGTAATACCTCGTTGTTTTGAGTAGTGGGTCTTCAGTTTTAGGGCGAGAATTTAGGCTGATTTCTACCATTATCACAGCGTGATCAGCATTCCCGAATGGGCTGTGGGCATTTGTTGTACACTCATTGGGAACCGTTGTCAGAAAGAGATCTAGAAGTGAGGCATGTTGATCTTGCTGGTCTGGGAAACGTGTCGGAAATGTAACCAACTGAGATAGGGAATGGGGTATAGAGAAGCTATGTGTTGTGCTACCAGCTACGTCTGTGTGATTAGAGAATCCTAGCCAGTTACTCTGATGGACATTGAAGTCACCAAATACATGTATTTGTGCGCTAGTATCGAGGGAGAGTGCTATATCTATGCTGCCTGAGACTTTGTTTATTAGGGTACAGTCTTGGTTTGAGGGAGAGCAGTAGAGAAAATACAAGTAGCTGATATTGTGTTGCATATTAAGTCTGAAGCACATAAAGGCCTGATCGTCTGATTCTAGTTTTATTTCTCTAGTCAGGTGGAGGGTGTTACGAATATAGACTCCAAGCCCATGCATATGTCTGTCCGAGTCCTTACGGTAGAGTGGGAGATAACCAGGCATGTTAAAGTGATTAGAGGGAATGGAGAAGTGAAGGTTAGTTTCACTTAATGCTAAGGTATCCGGGGTGTTTACAAGGAGAAATGACTCAACATCATCTAAGTTAGTTCTAAGCCCGCGGATATTAGTAAGTGCAAGCCTCAAGGGAGGAGGCAGGTTGGTTTTCTTTGAGTTTGGTCCTGGTTTAAACGTAACTTTTGCTTGAGCTGTCATTTCATTTTATTTTATTTAAAAGTTTCAGTTAGGGTGAGTGAGTGAGGGGGTGCTGGACAAGTAGTTGTGCAGAATACCAGACATGCAATACAAGTAGACAATCAGCTGTCCTCACCCACAGGATTGTGGCCTCAGGAAAGCGCACCGGGGATGAGAGCAGAGTCCCTTTCCATGCGCCACATGGCACTACAAACATCCCGATATTTTACAACTGTTGAATGAGCAGCCGTTCTAAGCGCTACCAAAGAGTTAGGACTCCTGTAATATCAGTCGGAAACAGCAGCCAGGAACTGTCAATCCGGTACCTTTCAATCCATTAGGCAAAGCCAGCCCAGTCCAACTGCACCGACATATATGGAACTGAAGCACCCCACTGTGTCCAGTTTAGGGGGATGGGATATGGCGGGAGCGGGGAAAAGCGGCGTTGATTGCCTTAGTCAGCAGGAAACAAGGTCAACCACTGGGTGATTATATATATATATATATATATATATATATATATATATATATATATAAAGAGTCATCCACATACAATACTCATCAGTGCGGCTAGAGCAGCACCTTTTCCTAGCCGTGGATAAAACCTACAACCATCGCGTTGATAGTCGGCAGTTCTGACCACTGGACCATGGATCGATGCTCGTAAACGATTTCATCAAATGTCCATTGAATAAACATTCGCCGATCGCTTTTACAGTGCTCGAGTTTATAGTTTATTTATAAACAAACAGCGAGCCAAAATATATGTTTATATATATATATAAATAATCAATATATATGTGTGTGTGTGTTTGTGTGTGGGGGGGTGTATGTGTGTGCTTTATTATTTCAACCTTCAGTTCAATTCATTACAAGTTGTTTCAAAAAACAGGATAAAGATTTTCCGCCTATATCACCAGATTATAAAAGTCACACTTTAACTTTAATCATCTGATGATATAGGCTGAAAATCTTTATCCTTTCTTTTGAAAAACTTGTGATGAAGTAAGCTAATACACCCGAGGTTTAAGCATTTAGCTCTACTAACGTATTAGGCACTTTTTATTTTTATTTTTTACCAAATATACCTCTTAATATATATATATATATATATATATATATATATAGAGAGAGAGAGAGAGAGAGAGAGAGAGAGAGAGGGAAAGAGAAAAGAGGAAGCGATATAATAAAGTGTTGTAATTTATTTCCAATCTTTTATTTTAACTGGATACTATAAGAATTGAAGCTTTTTCTTACTTGCAATATCTAATAAATATATTGTGGGTACAAGATTAACTTTATGTGCTTGCGACATTATTATTATTTATTAAATAAACATTCGCTGAAGGCTTTTATAGTGCTCGAGTTACTAGTAAATAAACTAGTAACTCTAGCATTGTAAAAGCGATCGGCGAATGTTTATTTAATAAATAATAATGTCGCAAACTAACAGCGAGCCAATATATAGCCAATATATATGTGTGTCACACGCTAAAACTAAATCCCTTTTACTGTTAAAATAACCCTTTTTATCTGCTTTATATTTAAGTATACAAAATAGAAATTCCTTTTCTTATTATATTATGCATTGTAGCTTTACTGCATGTTAATGATAAAAACCAACAACTAACCATGTTAGAAACAAAATATTAAGCATTTATTTATGAAATATATAATGTAATTCGTTCAGTTACGAACGCCCTTAATAATCTGTAACTTTCTTGAACACTCACCCAATCTATTAATCCTAAATTTGAAATATGAGTATACTCTGAGGATCTTTTATTTCTTTCTTTATTCGTTGACAATCATTACATATAAACAAGTCGAGTAATAAGATGGGAAAGACGAGGAGAGAGAGTGCAATGAAGACCTCCACTGGAATCCCGAGAAGGCTTATTGCAACTCAAGTAAAACCTAATGAGCGTTATCAGCAAAAATATTTTAACAGCAGTTGCGAAAATGCTAAGTTATTTGTAACGGTTATAGAAAGAAGAGAGTACAGGAAATCGGTAACACATTTTGTCATTCTAACTCCAGGGAAAACCACCTATTTCTGTCAATTAGTCATCACTGGTAATGACTCATAGTGAGTAAATACTAATACTACTAACACTACTACTTCTACTACTACTACTACTGCTAATAATAATAATAATAATAATAATAATAATAATAATAATAACGTTGATGCTGATGATTAGCGGAGCATTAAATTATATATATGCAGTATTTATAATTTTATATTGAAAAGGATTAAATTTCGACGTAAACCTTAGAATGCGCCTGTTAACTGAAGAAAGATGCTATCTAAGTAAAAATGATTCTGCAAAATTAAATTGGAGAATTTAGTTTTAAAATCCAATGATAATTGATGACATTAATTATTTACATTTTATTTTGTTTTATATTTGTGCTTGTTTTATCATCGATGTGAAACTTATATTTAAATAAATGTTCCGATTAAAATTAGCTCTTAAAAGCTTCCAACGCAATTTCTAAGGGGCATGTAGATTAAGGATATTCATACAAACGTTGACGCCACACACACACACACACACACACACACACACACACACACACACACCGCAAATATATATATACATTTCGTGTTTTTAATTGAAAGATTGCCAATTCATTTGAATATCGGCTGGCCGCAAGTAACAAGTTATTAGCGATCAATGGGCCCCAGGAGCCGTTTAAGATCTCCACTGGTTTCCTTACATGAAGCGATGTTTAACTCTAATCGTACACTCTCACCTTACCTTCTAAATATTTATCTCTCCATCTTGTTCGGCTTTTTGGCATCTTTCTGTGATTGTTTCTTAATTAACTATTGATTTTCTGCCAACCAATTGCAAGGCATAAAAACACTTTTCTTTGTCTAATTGCCGGCGGCCATTTTTTAACGTCTGCTCAGAGGATTTGTATTTTCTCTAATTGGTTGTCGCTCTTCAAATTTGCATTTTTAATTCTAATTCTGTTTGCTTATATTACGTGAAGAATGCATTCTTGCACCACAGAACTCTTGAAAAAGATCATGTGGTTAAAGTTTTTTTCAACTTTGCCTCCATATTTTAAAGTTAAAAAATTAGGGGATGATTAGTATGGTTTGGTTTTCTTTATCATTTCGTTCATTAATGTCCATCTTTATTTTCCCCACCAGTTGAATTTTGTCAGTATCTTAAGATTATATTATTTATAATAGATTTTAAAACTTTGGACTTTCCTTCTTAGATTGTAATTTTTTTTTATGAATTCTTACTTATGAAGTGAAATAAATGATAGAGAGTTTAAAGGTTAAACGTCTGCCTACGATTTGACGGATTATAAAGTTATTACTTTAATGAAAAGGTGTAACATTTTAGGTCAACAGTGGCCGGATATGAAAGTAGATGATATGTAACTTCTTTTTACACATGAGTCACCACTTATCAAGGTCAATAATAACTCGAGGATAAAGATTAATGAAATTAATATGTTAACAGTTAAATAATGATGGATGTTATGAGAGGATTCGAAATCTTTAATTACGATTCATTTGAAACAAAAGCCGACCCAGAAAATAGCAATACTTCCTCCTTATCAGAAATATGGCTTATTGAATTTGATGACCTAAGGACAAAGTATGAGAAAGCCAGGGTGACGACGCTGCCGAAATATTCACGTTTTACTCACCATTAGCAGTTGAGCTCATGTGAAAGCTTTTAATTTTAGGATTGATATGAATTTATTGTCTTAAAAAAGAAATAGTGTCTGTCCAATGAAGATACAAATCCATAACAATTTATTTAAAAGAGATTCTTTGTAAGGTTTCTCTTACAGATTACAACATGACCGTCTTCAAATCCAATGTCAAAAATACTTGTCATAAAACGTTAACATGAGTAATAACGTTTGTTCATTCCGTTCACCCTTTTTTATACGTCTATACTATATACGAGAAACTCATCCCATCGAATTTTCGAATGACTCTTGGCATTGAGAAGTGGTGATCTTGATAAAAAAAACATTGATCACTTGTTAATTTGGTTTTGGTTTGCCGATTTTCAGACATATATACACTTTACTAATTATTACGCCAAAACACAATAGCTTTCGTAAATTAAGTTGCTCTTTTAACTTTTATATGTGGAGAAGTTGTTGATTCATTCCTTTGCAATGAATGCAATAAGGCATACTAGATTTGGTTCAAGCTTGGCAAACATAGCTTAACATGCTTATATCAACTCATTGATGGTTACAATTTCTAAAACTAAATGAATAATCATTGTTCAGTTGAATTGTCATAAGAAATTACCCTGAACTAATCATTTTAATTTCTTCGTGGGGAAGATGTGCGTTATTTGTTTAAAAAATAACATCTCAATCTATGAAATTGGCAACGTCATTTTGAAATCATATTATCAAATGCACAAATCTCTCTTCAATTATGTAAAACCAAATTGCAAATGTCTTCCATTAATTGCATAAAAATCATTGTATGCACTAGAAATTGTGTTGGAATATTATTAAATTAATCGAATGCCTTAAAAACTGGTGCATTCTCGTGAAACAGACAAACCAATCGAAACCAACAACAGTTACAAAATTTAGTTTTGGTTAGTTTGAATTTTTCCTATTATTCCAATCCTCGATCCTAATGTTAAGCTTGACAATGGCGGCTCCAGTGCAAAGTTCTAAATTGAATTTATATTCTAAAAATGTAGCAAAATTAAACTCGGAATTCTATCCCAATGGAAAACGGTTAAAACGTATAACATCCAGTGAACATCGAAAACAAGTGGGCAAATCTGAAATGCCAAGAAAAGAACGATGTATAGACTGCTCAGTTAATCGAGAGATTTGCTTTTTAATGTAATCAAAGTCACGTGACCATCGTGGAAAGAAATGCATGAATCGATCACATGACTAAAGAAAGGAGGAGGCAGACGAGGAGTTGGTGAAGGATGGTGTGTTCACTAAGCTGAACATTAATTTCAAAAGGTCAACCAGTGCTTTAGCTTCATTTGCGAATGACAGTAAAACAAGCAGCAGAGGGAAAATAAAAAATTATTACCCATCGTTTGGATGATGAATTTTTTGAGTTGATTAAAAATTCATTTCGTTTTGACTGATTAGCCCATTTCGTTTGCGACGTTTTCATAAAGAAAAAGTAATTAATTGATGTATTATTATTATTATTATTATTATTATTATTATTATTATTATTATTATTATTATTATTATTATTATTATTATTATTATTATTATTTTATTATTATTATTATTATTATTATTATTATTATTATTTCTAGAAGTTCTAAAACTAGTCATTGAAAGTGATTATTTACTGACAACAACAGGTTGTGTTCTCTGGGGTCTGAGTGACAAAAATCTCCCCGGTACTTATCGTTGCTAAACTTTGCGTTCTCGCAACAGCCGTTCATCATTGGGTGTTCGCCTATAGCATTTGGCTCTCATCTGAAATCTGAGTTCCAATAAACTGTATCAGAGTTCCAATATTCTCCGTGATGTTTCAGTAAAGGTTTAAATCATACACCCCTCCTCATTCTTCCCAGCATCCTAAATCCTTTACGATTATGTCCTCTTTTACTAAACGACGCTAATACATAGAGCAGAATAGATGTGTCATCGTGTGGAATTTTTTTTTCTCGTATGTTGCTTGGAAGTTTCTTTTCCTTTTGTTTTATGTAATTTTTTCTTGTATTTCTAGTAGTCTTGCACAGCATTGTTCTTTTTTAACAGAAATATTTGGGTTAGCCTCCACAATCGAAAAACTTTATCAATATTGCAGCTCTTTTCATCGGAGCTGTTTTGTATGGTTTCAATCCTTGCTTTAATCTCTAAATTTTCACGCATATTTCCTTGAGCCTTCTAAATTGTTCCTAGTGCTGCAAGAATTATTGGCTTAATGTAGTTTTTTTTTTTATTCTATATTCTTGCAACACTCTGGCTATCTTTATATATTTGCTTATTATTCTATTTTCTTGACGTTAATCCAAGAACATGAACATTTACTATTTGACAGATCTTTCATCTTGTTAACTATCATTATTATTGACTATTATTATTATTGACTATTATTATTGACTTTTATTGTTATAGACTATTATTATTATTGACTATTATTGTTATTGACTATTATTGTTATTGACTATTATTATTATTGACTATTATTGTTATTGACTATTATTACTATTGACTATAAATATTATTGACTATTATTGTTGACTATTATTATAATTACTATTATTGTTAACTATTATTATTGACTATTATTGTTATTGACTATTAATATTGACTAATATTGTTATTGACTATTATTGTTATTGACTATTAATATTCATTATTATTGTTGACCATTATTATTGACTATTATTATTGACAATTATTATTGACTATTATTGTTATTGACTATTATTACTATTGACTATTAATATTATTGACTATTATTGTTGACTATTATCATAATTACTATTATTATTGTAAACTATTATTATTGACTATTATTGTTATTGACTATTGATATTGACTATTATTGTTATTGACTATTATTGTTATTGACTATTATTATTAACTATTATTATTATTGACTATTAATATTATTGACTATTACTACTGACTATTATTGTTGACTATTATTATTATTGACTATTATTATTGACTATTACTATTGACTATTATTATTAATGACTATTACTATTGACTATTATTGACTATTATTATTGTTGACTATTATTATTATTGACTATTATTGTTAACTATTATTATTATTAACTAATATTGTTTACTATTGTTATTGAGTATTCTTTTTATTGACTATTATTGCTGTTGACTATTATAATAATAATTTATTGACTATTATTATTATTGACTATTATTATTGTTGACTGTTATTATTATTGATTATTATTGTTGACTATTATCATTATTAACTATTATTATGTCTGTTTTATGTTTTCTTTTGCTTGGTGGACTTTGTTCGTTTGGACTATTATTTTGCCATAGAATTTTATGCATTTCTTTTTGTAATACTTGCCCTACGTTGTGTCGATACAATATGTATATATATATGCAAAGTGCAGTCGTTATCACAGTTCCCAGTGAGCTGCCTTCACAATCTAGTCATGTCTATTTCTATATTTGGCCAGGTGAATGCAAAAATATAGCTTGAAAGGAATACCTTTTGAATAAATGTATTTTATTCAGTTATGGTAGGTTTACTATTTTGTCTATTTATCAACATAGTCTACATTTATGTTGGCTCTTGTCAACATGATAACAGGCAAGAATGAAGTGTTGTTTTTTATGAATATTGTCTCTTCTCTGAACCATCCCAAGATACTGGTTAAAATTAATGGTTATGGTGGGCAATGGCAGAAGCACAAGCAGATGAAAATCGGGGAGGAGAATGGTTTGGAGCATATGATGAGGAATAGAAGTGTTTATTCCAACCAGAAGCCAGTCAGTAACCTGCTTAGTAGCATCATTCAGAGACATATCAAAGATGGAACCCTATGGAAGAACACATAAAAAATTGTGAAGCCACTTGCCATCAGCCTTCCTGTAAACGCCTCGGTCAATAGGAATATTTACAAATATAAACCTAAACATTAACAACAGCATGATTAGAAGAACCAAATTGAAGACAAAAGGAAATAGAGCATGAGTCAGGAATAGAAGTGAAAAAAGGATCAACTAATGATGGTTGATGAAAATCATTATCAAGAAAGTCTCTAGGGAAGTTGTAGGTTTGGAGAAGAGATAAGTTCAAATAAATTTCACTTGTGAGATTAGAGAAAGGAAACTAATAAGAATGATGAGCACTGAAGTCACTAAAAAAGAGGTAAAACTTTACGAATTAAGTGGCAATGCGTTATCAATACTTCTAGATACAGAATAGATAACAGGGAGGTGACGGTGGCTCAGTAGTTAACGATGTGGACATACAATCTGGGTGCGCCAAGTTCAAACACAGTTAATTCCACAGAAAAACTCTCCCTTTGAGACGTTGGCAATATTCACGAAGTCCCTTCCGTATATATTCTAAAACACTCTTAATATATATATATATATATATATATATATATATATATATATATATATATATATATATATATATTAAGGAAACGCCAACCAAATCATTATCATGAATGATGTTCAACAAGAATCAACAACAGAAAATATTACCAAAATGTACAAATAGAACAAATAGGAAGTGGAATATAAAAAAGAAACAGCCTCAGATTAGACGAATGAACACCAAGGAGATTCTAGACGTGCTATACATAGTTAACAAGGCAGAGCAAGACCATGAAAGGAAACAAGATGTAAATAACCATTCACATGTAGAGTTTTCTTATCAATAGAAGCATCTAAATTAGTCTCATGAACAGCAGGAATGTGAGTAGATTTATCCCAGAGAAAGGACTGAACATCAGGGAAATTTGATCTGAGATAGTAAGATATATTACTAGGAAATAGTAAGATATTTGCTGCGTGGATTTGTAGAAGAAATAACAATAAAGACATATCACACCTGAACAAGGCTTAACCACCAGCATTCAATTCCTTAAGCGCACTAGCTAAGAATAATTCCATTAAGATCCCAATTAGATGAGACTGGTCTACCCTAATGTCTAGAGGAACTAAAGAGTGCCATTAGTTCTCTTCAGTAGGATCAATTATTTGCTCAACTTTTTTCCTAATTCTCGGGCTATGATGCCGGTTATTTTGTCTTTAGAAACTGACAACTCAGGTTGGACTTATTCATTTACTCGATGAACTTGGAATAAACATAAGAAATGAATTCAGTTTGAAGAAAAGTACAAATAAGAAAATTGTAATATGAATTATTCTTGTTTTCTCTTTGAGACTCTTTTGTTATTTTCCGACAAATCAGAAGGAACCACATTTTTTCAGCTTAATCATTTCTCGCCTTAATATCTTAACAGTCTTAATTACCTTATAGATAAAATGACGTCATGCCACCTTTATTTGTATGTTAATTAATATATTAGCATGATAAAATATATGTTTGATCTGAATTTTCCATATTTTAATGAAATCCATTACATCATTTTGATTCTAGAAAATCTTTAAAATATAAATCTTACGCTTTAGCAGTTATACGAAGAAATTTAAAATTCACGGAATCTTGATTTATTCATGTCTATTCACTTTGGATAACATTCAATGCAAATATTGTTAATGTTCTGTGTCAATGTCATACCCTACGACCCTTTAAAGTACTTTAATTACATTTGGAGAGTATTTACCAATCAATGTCTATTGTGAACATTTAAAAAAAATCGGTTCTACTTTAATTTTCATATCATTTGGACTCCTTACATCTAGCAGTTGTGTTCCAAAATCCTTAACCATGGGTTAAAACATTTAGTGATGGATCCTATGTATAAAACATATAGGCATGCATACACTCAACTACGTGACGGGTGCTATTTAGATAAATAAAATAATGTCCTTTTCGATGAGTTCAGAAAATAAACCGTTGTAATCAGTACCATTCAAACATTAACTCGTAACTAGGTTACAACAAAAACAACTACACTTTTTAATTACTTTATCTTAAATGCGTAAATAAAACTGCTGACTTTTTCCATTTTCTCTTTTGATTTCGGTTGCTATGCAGTGAAAAGACTTTAATGTAATCAATTATTTTAAGAGAACAGCTATCTATCTACTTCTCTCTCTCCCTCGCTCTCTCTCTCTCTCTCTCTCTCTCTCTCTATATATATATATATATATATATATCCTCAAACCTCTGACCTTGATGGAGAGGGACTAAAACTTGCTGCTATGGGTACAAATGATCTGAAATAACAAAGGGAAACTTGATTCCAAATATTTCTCATATGTTATATCTCCCCTCTTTAGAAAATAGGGTACAATTATGAATATCTCCACTATCAAATAATCTTTATATACTACGAAATTTACTTTAAAGAGGGGGGGGGGTAAGTAACATATGAGAAATATTAGGAAACAAGTCTCCCATTGTTGTTATTTCAGATCATTTGAAAGTTTCTGTCTGGGTGTGTACATTTCCCTACGAAATAAGTCTCTCAATTTTAAGTCTACAGACTCGAAATTTGATATACAGGCTACTGAGATTTGGGGAAATCATTGTGATCGGTTTTCGGCCAGAAATTTGCCTGTTAAGGGTAAAAGTTCAACGATTTGACCTTTGAGAACTCTACTAAACTCCTCCGATAATTTTGGGTCTAAACACTTGAAATTTTAGATATAGGTTCCTTGGATATGGATCTAAATTAATTATTTGATTTGAGCCCAAAACAATAAATGTGGATGGGTTATAGTAGCGGTCAAAGTTAAAAAAATTGACCGCTTTTTTTTTTTTTTTTTGCTCAACATACACCTCCAAACACCCGGGCAAGGCCGGGCTGAAATGGTATTATATATACCTGTAACAGTGAACGTGTCTGTGTATATGTGTTTCTGTCTGTCTGTCTGTGTACATTTTCATATGAAATAATTCAGTCAATTTAAAGTCTACAGACTCGAAATTTGATATACAGTGTACTGAGATTTGGAAAAATCTTTGTGATCGTTTTTTTTTTTTGTTGCTCAGCATACACCTACAAACACCCGGGCTACGCCGGGCACCCATGCTAGTATATCTATAAAAGTGAACGTGTCTGTGTGTCTGTCTGTGTACATATCCCTACGCAATAACTCTTAAATTTTTAGGCTACAGACTCGAAATTTGATATACATATATATGTTTGTGATCCGTTTTCGGCCAGAAATTTGGCTGTTAATGCGTCAAAGTTCAACGATTTGACTTTTGTGAACTCTACCAAACTTCTCCGCAATTTGAAATTTTAGATATAGGTTCCTTGGACATGGATAACTTGATTTGAGCCCAAAACAATAATTGTTAAAGGGTCATAACTGGGATCAAAATTTTTAAAAAAATCGACCTCTGCGGTTTCTACCAAATCACTCAGACAATTTCTGGTCTAAACATTTGAAATTTGACGTAAAGGGTATTCAGAGATAGGGCAAACTTTTTAATCGGTTTGGGTTGAAAATTTTTAGTTACCAATATATAAATGTATGTATGTTATGTTTGCATGTCTGCCTTAAACTTTCGACAAAGGCGACGGATTTTACCGAGATCAGTATCGTTTTAAAGTCCGACCTTTCAGACGACAAATATCGAAAAATTGGCTAAAAACATTGATTTCTTCACCGTCAACTGGGAACTTTTTTACAGAGGGGGGGGGTCGCTTTTTTCGCAGATATTTTTAAAAGTTATCCTTGTCTAGCCTTAATTTAAACATGAGTCACTTCCGGTTTGGTGGTGGTCGTAACCGCAAAGACGTCACGTTTTTCCCCCCCTTTCTTTTCCTCCTTCGCGAAAAAATATAAAACTATAAATATAAACTTGAGTTGCTTCAGCTATAATCGAAACTGAAACCAAAACTTATGAAGAATTCTTGATAAAATTATTTATAATAAAATAGATTACTGGGGTTCCATCAGCTTTAATCGAAATCGAAACCAAAACTAATGAAGAATTCTAGGTAAAATTAATATTAAAAGAAATAGAAGTCTATAACAATTAAACGACAGTCACTCGGATGTAAGCGTGACACACAAAATAAACAGCACACACGCTATCCTATTAATATGTAGATACAGTGCCCCGCAAAAGTTTACAATACACATTTTAAACTGTCATTTTTTGTATTTCTAGCTTCCAAATGGTAATGAAATTTTTTATAAACATAGAAAATGTATTGAAACAAAGATAGGAACAGTGGATAAAATAAAAAATAATAATTTAACACAACGCGAAAAAAAAAAACTCAATAATTAGCAACGCAAAAGTTTACAGCACATTTACAAAATAATATCTAATATTTTGTAGCATAACCATTATTGTTACAGCATGCAGACGTTTTTAGTAATCTCCTACAAACTTCTTACATGTGCCTTGTGTTATTTTATTCCATTCTTCCACACAGATTCTCTCCAATTCTCGCAGATTTGAAGGTTCTCTTCTATGGATCCGTAATTTCAATTCTCCCTATAAATTCTCCATAAAATCGGGTGATTGGCTAGGCCACTTTAAAACATTCACTTTATTTGAATTAAACCAATTTTGTGTGAGTTCCGCAGTGTGTTTTGAATCGTTATCACGTTGAAAGATACAGTCTGATTTCAATTTGATCAACTTCATACTTTCTTTAAGGTTTTTCTCCAAGATAATCCTAGAAAGTGCTCCATTCATTTTCCCTTTTATTATTTCCACTTTTCCTACACCTCCTGCACTAAAACAACCCTATATCTTAATGGATCGTCCTCCAAATTTTACTGTTGGAGTGGTGTTTTTGACTGGTATTCAGTACCTTTTTTCTCAAAACTTTCGGTGTTTTTGGAATGCTAAATAAGCAAATTTTGGTCTCATCTAACCAAAGCACGTCATACCAAAACTCTAGACGCTTGCTTGCATACTAATTTTCAAAATCAAGCCTAGCTTTGGCTTCAGAATGGGAGTTTTCCTTGCTGATTTCGAGAAGACGTCTTTAATGTGAAGGGTTCTACTGATTGCGTCCTTGCTAACTTTAATTTCACTGTTTTCTAAGTCTTTCTGCAGCTCTCCAATAGTATTTCTAGGCGAATTCATAACCTTCCTTGTTAATAACCTTTCAGCACGTTTGGTTATTTTTTTAGGAATACCTGATCTGGTCAAAGGTAGGGTTGATTTGTGAACTTTCCAGTGTCGAATTATTGTTCCAACGGAATTCTATGGAACCATCAACTGTTTGGATATTGTTCTGTATCCCAATCCACTTTGATGAAGACTTACAATTCGTTTTCTGAGCTCTTGACAAATCTGTTTATTCTTTCCCATGGTGTAGTTGGTTACAATACGGTTATTAGATAAAGAATTAAGCAATGCTTTTACTATTAAGTTATTTTTATTTCGGACTATTATTCTCATGTTTATTAGTTGTTGTTTTTGATTTTTTTATTGGTTTTGTTTATTCACAACGTTTCGGCCAACTATTCCTCTGGCCTTCGTTAGGTGGTAACCGCGACGGATAGGAACTTCGAATCTCTTAACTGCATTCTCAGCCATCACTGCCATCCTATCCGTCGCGGTTACTACCTGACGAAGGCCAGAAAATAGTTGCCCGAAACGTTGTGAATAAACAAAACCAATAAAAGATCAAAAACAACAACTAATAAAGATGAGAATAATAGTCCGAAATAAAAACAAATTAATATATAATGCTCATCTCAAAAATGAATTCCAATTAAGGAATAATATATATAAATGCTTTTACTAATTGCTTACTTCGATGTCTATTTGTTATGGAGCTCAGTTGGGTCTACAAGAACGACACGGGAAAATAGGTAGTTGGTGGTTTACAAGTGTATTAAGGAAAGATACTAGGATATAGATAAAGATAAAGAGAATAGTACTAGTTGCAGTTATCAGTAATATCTCTCTCCCCGAGGTACAATATCCGCTGAGATTTCGCTCCACCGTACCAGCCTTAGGAGCTGATTATATAGGATCTGGACGAGTTCATTATCGGGTGAGATCCGGTCTCACAACACTGTTGCATATTCTAATGAATTTAATGTGTTGTAAACTTTTGCAGTGCAAATTGTTGAGTTTTCTCTTCGAGTTGTGTTAATTTTTTTCCCCACTGTCCCTATCTTAGTTTCAATACATTTTCTATGTTTTTTTTTGTTTTTTTTGTTTTTTACAAAGGCATCACCACATTATCAAGGCCCAGAGGCCACTCAAGGATAAGGGTTAAAGAGTGTACAGTAGAAATTGGACAATATAGTAATCATTGGTAATGAAAATTTGGTAAATTTGATAACTTATATGGAACGGCTCATCAAGAACTTATTTACTTTAGACTTGAACACAACCATATTGTAGTCAGCCGGCAAGCAGGAAAACGGAAGACAATTCCACAGGCGTGTAGTTCTAAGAAAGAAGCTTTGTTCATGGAATCTACGTTTAGGTTTAGGCACAGATAAAGAGTGGGGGAAATTATTGATAGTGTTTACAGCTAGACGAGTGTTTCTTGTGAAAGTTTGGCGAGGGGGGACCATAGATTGAAGCTCAGTCGAACACTTTCCATGAAAATAACGATACATCAGAGAAAAACTCGCAACATCTCTTCTGTGAGATAGAGGTTGCAAGGAGGAGAAAAGGACATCTCCTACGAGGCTACGAAGTCTATTTTGAACTCTATCAAGGCAGGACAAGTCCTTTCTAGCAGCTCCTGCCCAGATGTGGCAACAGTATTCCATCCTTGGACGTATCTGGCTCTTATATAGATAGAGAATAGCATCAGCAGTGAGATATTTACCGGATCGATAGAAAGATCCCACCATTTTCCCAGCGGCCTTGGCAACAGATTTGATGTACGTGTTCCATTTAAGATCAGGAGTAATGGTCAAGCCCAGAAGCTTGTCAAAACTTGAGGCCTCCAGAAGACGAGAGCCATTCATTTCAATTGATGCCAAATGTGGATTAGAATGTTGATGATGTAAGGAGAGAAGCTTGGTTTTAGATGCATTAAAAGTAACCAGCCACTCCTTTCCCCATTGTACTACATGCTCAAGATCAGAGGAGAGAGAATTGGAGAGAACTTGGTCGTTTACTGTCTTAGATGTGCTACCATAAATGTTTATAAAAAGTTTCATTACCATTTGGAAGCTAGCAATATAAAAACTGACAGTTTCAAATGTGTATTGTAAACGGGGCACTGTATATTATTATTAAACTTTTTTAAAGTCAGTTAATGAGATTTAGTTGAGAAAGTCGACAAAGTGCCCGCTTAGAGTTGATCTTAACATACGCTTTAAATCTCCACTCTTTAAACAGATTTTCTTTGCGTCTACGTGAAGCTGACAACGGTTTAAAATCCCTAGTTTGATCCTGAAATTGACTTGTTTATCCACAAAACAAGCTTTGTGAAATAACCGTAGTCCGATTTTTATCAGAACTCAGACAAAATTCTTATAGAATATTCAACACAGATATGAAGTGTCTGCGTAAGGAATTTTCTGTAATACAAGTTGTATTGATGCTTCACAGATAATCTGATCACTGACTCAAACTCTCATCGTTAATAACGTTTCGTTTTTTCGTTTTTATCCAGTTTTGTGCTCGGTGATTTACACATGTCTTTCCATTGTTCAATGACTTGCAACATTCTGTGATAAAAAAAGTACAGGATGTGGCGGTAGAATGTGACCCACAATCAACGATGGAAAACAGACGATAACTAACGCATGGCGATTGGGTGGAGGTCTCAGATGAACGCATACTCTGATAAAAAATGTTTTATTCCATTTTGTCTGATCATTACACACGTTTCATACCTCTCGCTACTCGAGAATACGAATATATATTTTTTTATCATAAATACGCTTTTTCTATTACAATTTCGCAATGTTTCGTCGTCGATTTTATTTTGTTGCTGAAAACGCCTTCTAAATAATTGTTTTGTTTGAAAAGATATTGAAACGCGTGAAATATTTAAAAAAGAACGAAATGATAAGATTCGCGTTGCCAATTGCATTACGGCTGCATGATAAGCCTAACATGAACTACGAAATCTTGTGTAGCCTATCGTGACTATTTTCTGACACTATTGCTAAAGCTTACTTCGCCAGATATACGTAACATAGTAACTTGTGCTTCATATATTTTTTTACAATAAATCATTTCCAATAGTTATTGTATTATTTAAACATTTAAAAATAAAATGCGTTTCTCATAATACAAACAACGCAATTAAGACATGTTTTATATACGATTAAAACTATTTCATTATAAAATGAATGTGGATAGTTATAAACGAATTAGGAATCTATATTAAGTCTTGAATGGAGCCTTAAAATATCGGGTGATCATTTTGGAGATTTGGAGAATGTGGAATCACTGCATAATTGCTATAACACTCATGTCATTGTGACCGGGAAAGCTCGTATCAGTCAGGGTCTCCTCAATAAATTAAATAGAATCGATCGTTTGTAGACTTTATTACAAAAGATTAACCTACAAACTTCTTGGCCTTTTAGTTTGGAACAAAGTATTTGACTATTGCTACACTTTATCTCTTATGTCGAGGATCAGTGAAGGAGAAACCATTATAGACTGTAGCCTTTTACTTTTTTATTCCAATATAAATGTACTTTTCAGTATAAAGTGACAAACAAGTGTTGGTATGCCAGGAAATACAACAAACAATAAGTTTATAATATTGCATAGTTTTCCATGTTCTGGTGTTATTTATTGTGCATGCCAATTCAATCAACACTGTGCCACATTTCTGGTATAACATAAAAATGATGTCTACATATCGGAAATAATAATTGGGGAAATACAAACCGACGATGTAGTCAAGGAGAACGAAACCTGCTTAAAACCTAGTTCAAATCCTATTCAATCTATTGTGATCATTAAGAATCTTAGAAAAAGGTATGAACCCACAATTTTCACCTTAGCAGTGTCTGATTAATCGTATGCAATAAACCATTTACAATAGTTTATAGTGCTTCGTTATTAAATAGGCCAACAACTGAGGATATGTTGTAAAATAGACAATCCAGCCTCAACACGTGCACGTTGTTTGTGTGGTACTGTACAAAATCGATAACTGTTCATAATCATTTTCTCATTTGATTAGAATAAGCAATACTAAATACAAATACATTTACACACAGACGTATATATATATATATATATATATATATATATATATATATATATATATATATATATATATATATGCGTGTGTGTATGTGTGCATGTGCGTATGTGTGTGCATTCATTAATCAATTGTTATCAGTGTATTTGTGGTTTCTGACGTTAAAGAACGGGAAAATTTCTTTGGCAAAATTAAACATTCCTCTTTGTGTATTAAACCTGGATTCATCATTGATTTTCTGTTCGTAGGTAAAATGAAACTGGGATGAAAAAAATCCGCTACGAAATTGGAGAATCATTAATTTTCCCGAAATATTTCGGCAAATGAAAATGCCAAACTCACTTAAAGGTTCTAATCGCTTCTTATTTTCATTCCATCAGCATCAGGGTTTAATAATGGCCGTCCTTTGCAAGGTTAAGCAAAAATTAAGAACGGAAGAGAAAAAAGGAAAGGAGATATCTGTTATACGGAACGAACCAATTAAGGCGTTAAGCAACTAGCATAGACGATTGCATCCAAGAACAGGGCGGATCCTCCGCTGAAGAAGGGGAAAAAGAAGAATCAACTGAGAGTCGTTGTTAACTAAAAGTTTCATCTCTCGCCGCGCACCACCCTGATAATTACTCTATCCTTGCCCGCATACGACATACTAAAGTTGTCGATCAGAACAAGCTATAATAATAATAATAATAATAATAATAATAATAATAATAATAATAATAATAATAATCTTCAATTGCGGAAAACTACATAACTAAGTAACCATGGTTAAGTTAAAAGTGAACTAGAACTAACAATATAAAAAAGTGAGTCTAAAGAAACTTGACAATGCCAGAAATCATATAATCAGACATCATCCCCTCCAAAAATAATGCCACACACTTCGAATGGTACCACTCAAAATAGTCTAGAAGAGTCAAGGAGTATGGAAAGACCGATTATGAAGAGTGTTATCCAGACTTCTACTGGAAAAGCATAAACCTTTAATTTTTTTAAAGGCTTATTGTGACTCCAATTCCAACGAAAACCACTGATTGTTATCATGAAAAAATGAATGGTAAACGTCTGTCTATTTGCAACGATTATTGTAAGAAGCGGGGAGACTTGTCACTCAGACTTCAGGGAACACCACTCGTTATTCCCGGTGAGAAATCACTAACAATAACTTGTTTGAAAACTCCTTGAAACATACCATCTTGTGTTCGTTTATGTTCGATTTCTTCAAATTTAACCTGAATAAATTAATATATCATACGGTACATTGGCATTTATGGCAAGTCTTTATTTTATTTTTTTTCTTGGTTTTACCGATGAAACCAACGACGTTTTATCGTATGATTTATTTAATGTAAATAATAACACTCCTATAATAAATATGATAAAAGGTTTCTATGAAAAATACATTTGCTGTAAATGCCAATGTAGTGTACGATATACTATTACATATTTTAGAAATCGAACATAAACATAAAACATGCAACGTATATAGAACATGACAGATTTCTGTTGACAATATTTTCTTTCTGTTCCATGCTAGCAAAAAATCTGTATTTGTTTAGTTTTTCTGTAGCCTTTGTTTGTACTTTGTGATTTGCTAGGACGACAACATCTAACATTTGACGTTTTTGTTTTCATTTTTATTGACTATTATTTTTATTGACTATCATTTTTATTGACTATTATTTTTATTGACTATTATTTTTATTGACTACTACTTTTATTGACTATTATCTTTATTGCCTATTATTTTTATTGACTATTATTTTTATTGACTATTATTTTTATTGACTACTACTTTTATTGACTATTATCTTTATTGCCTATTATTTTTATTGACTATTATTTTTATTGACTATTATTTTTATTGACTATTATTTTATTGACTATTATTTTATTGACTATTATTTTTATTGACTATTATTTTTATTGACTATTATTTTTATTGACTATTATTTTATTGACTATTATTTTATTGACTATTATTTTTATTGACTATTATTTTTATTGACTATTATTTTATTGACTATTATTTTTATTGACTATTATTTTATTGACTATTATTTTTATTGACTATTATTTTTATTGACTATTATTTTATTGACTATTATTTTTATTGACTATTATTTTTATTGACTATTATTTTATTGACTATTATTTTATTGACTATTATTTTTATTGCCTATTATTTTTATTGACTATTATTTTTATTGACTATTATTTTTATTGACTACTATTTTTATTGACTATTATTTTATTGACTATTATTTTATTGACTATTATTTTTATTGACTATTATTTTTATTGACTATTATTTTTATTGACTATTATTTTTATTGACTATTATTTTATTGACTATTATTTTTATTGACTATTATTTTTATTGACTATTATTTTATTGACTATTATTTTATTGACTATTATTTTTATTGACTATTATTTTTATTGACTATTATTTTTTGACTATTATTTTATTGACTATTATTTTTATTGACTATTATTTTATTGACTATTATTTTTATTGACTATTATTTTTATTGTCTATTATTTTTATTGACTATTATTTTTTTTTTACTATTATTTTTATTGACTATTATTTTTATTGACTATTATTTTTATTGACTACTATTTTTATTGACTATTATTTTATTGACTATTATTTTATTGACTATTATTTGTATTGACTATTATTTTTATTGACTATTATTTTTATTGACTATTATTTTTATTGACTATTATTTTATTGACTATTATTTTTATTGACTATTATTTTTATTGACTATTATTTTATTGACTAGTATTTTTATTGACTATTATTTTTATTGACTATTATTTTTATTGACTATTATTTTTTGACTATTATTTTATTGACTATTATTTTTATTGACTATTATTTTTATTGACTATTATTTTTATTGACTATTATTTTTATTGTCTATTATTTTTATTGACTATTATTTTTTTTACTATTATTTTTATTGACTATTATTTTTATTGACTATTATTTTTATTGACTATTATTTTTATTGACTATTATTTTATTGACTATTATTTTATTGACTATTATTTTTATTGACTATTATTTTTATTGACTATTATTTTTATTGACTATTATCACGCCTGGTCCTCTTGCTTTGGAGAGTTTGCATTTCCATGACCCATTCGATTTTATGATTTTGAATGTTTCCAATACTGGTTCCGATTTCTGCCTGTATCATCTGTGTGCATTATTAAAGTATAATCATTCTACAGATTTCCCGATTCAATAATGTCTAAGTTTTATATTCTTTTTTATCTACTTTTCTGCATTCACTTATGATGTGAGTTGTTAATTTTTCTCATTGTCTACTGATTCTACATTTTCTATTTCCTCGTTATTGTTTGTCATAGTTTTTGGATAATTCGTTCTGATCGCAATGTTTTGTGTGGGTTTTAATAGCGATTCCATTTCTATGTTCAAGTGCCGTTTGCTAGTCATCCCATGTGGCATTGTATTAGTCATTGTTATCAATCGTCTACGTTGCTCCTTCTATTCCTACATTGCTTTTGACCTGTTTGTTTTCTGTTATGCTACATTGTTCCTCTTCACGGTACTTTGTGTCGGCGGCGTTGATCAGCCTTTCTGTATTAATTGTTAATAATTAATTAGTTTTTATTAGTTTTTAATAATGATTAGTTCTTGTCAGTATCAACCTTTGAGTGTAATGCGTTATGCATTGATGTTGTAATTCGTTGGTCCAGGTCCATGAATTCTTCTTTTTCCTAGTTCATCATTTCACGATATTGTCTCATGTATCTATTCTCTTTATTAGGTTTTTACTATATAATCGAGTTTCAAGAATATTTCTTGTTTTTCCCAGGCATTCTCTTTTAATCGCCTTTTTCATCTTTGTTGTTTAATGATGTTCATTTCCAAAATGACCAGATGTTTTAGGTATTCGTAAAACCGAGTCCCCTCCCTATCTTTTCATTAAACCATTTCATACTTCTTTCTATTACCTTATCACTTAAGAACAAAAATATCACCATTACATTTACTCTGGACAATTCTTCACAAAAAACAGATTAAAACATTTACAAATTTTACATAGAAAAAATCTCATGTTTGTAAGAATACGTTTTGATTTGATTGATACTAAAATCGGGCGCAGCATTTGGAGCAAAAAAATATTTTTTACTATTATTTTTAGTGGTGCTAAGAAGAGCTCTTATTCTTTGGAATTATTTAGTATATTAAACGACTTATAGTGGATCCATTTTAAATCCTTTGTAAGTTACACAAATTCAACGAGTCAACTGTATTAATCAAACATTATAACGAAAATCAAGATAATCGTAAACTATAAGTCAATTAAACTGGAAAATATATCATAACTACTGATGAACGCTATAAAATGTTGAAATTAAAGTTTTAAACTGACGAATAGCGTTTCATGTATTAAAAATCCGTCGTTCTTTTTCCCCCACTGACACGCGAATTAACCGTACGTACAAAATGACTCTGAGTGAATAAAAAATCTTCTCTATGCGGCGGTTTTAGAAATCTGTCGAGTTGGAAATTAAACACATCCGTGCCGATGGTATTCCCTAACATTTTATAAAGCACATTTGTATTCATTGTAAAAACTATAGTCACTTGTCTTACCATTGGAAGAGTACATACATAACTTGTTGATCGAGTTTTGAGTTTGAATGTCGCACATGCAACTCTTGGACGCTTCTTCCCATGATGTTGTCACACTCCTCCTGATCTCATGATCATGCAAGCTGCATCCCGGCGGTGGTCATCTTTGTCATGTGCTTCTTCGCAATTGTAGGACCTCTTCAAAACCGTGGGCTTCACCAGAAGCATGCGCATCTTCTACTTCTGCCTCATAACCATCTTCTGAGTTTGTTTCCTCATCGGGTATCAAACTTTCTGACCTGTTCTCCAAGAAGATATGATGCTGTCGGGATCTTCTTCTGATGAGAGTATACAGTATCAGAGTGTAAGTCCTTCACGTGTCGGGGCATCCTATACAACAAGACAGACTGTGGACTGATTATCTCGGTTACCCGACCCTGGCCAAATCTCGGGTTCAACGATAATCTGACCCTGTCGGTGGGGCATTAGAATACGCTGACTTCCCCCCTGCAGAGGGTAAAAGTCCCTCAATGGGGGTCCTGGATATGACCTTAAACTATATCCAGTGGTGAGGCCCCAGCTTGTGGGCTGTGAGGAGTGTGGAGCCACCCTTTAATTACCATTGCCCCCAGGTCCACTCTGACCCGGAGTGGTAGTACCTGTTAGGGTCCCAACTATGGGTTAAATAAAAACCGATGTGAAAACAACAAATATATTCTATTAAAAAGTTTTTCTTCAAAATCTTTGGATTCGGCATTAAATAACCCGAAAAGGGCTGATATGCCGTAAAACAAAACCAACCAACCAATCAACGATAATCTGGGCCTGCCACTGGAAGCATAACATCGATTCCTTTCGATCGGACCTTATATTGGTATATAGCATTGAGTGGTAAGGTCAAAGATGACTTGTCGTCTTTTGGAGTCACGTTGTACCAGTAGACCGTCTTTGGTATAGAGCAGTGTATTCTAGCCACGATCTGTTTTTCAATGCGATGGCATCACTCTGCTATGCCATTCTCGGCCAGGGAATATGCGCAGCGAAATCCAAAGTTCCATTCATCTGCAAACGTCTTGAATTCGTTGCTGCAGAAGGCTGTGTCATTATCTGTCAGTAGTTCGCGAGATGGACCACGTTAAAAAAAGACCACTTACAGTTGGCGAATTATAGTTGCCGAGTCCTGCTGTGATAATTGCCTCCACACTGAAAACCGCGATGGCCAACAATCCATGATAGTGTGTTATGGCCATTGCCAATCATTGCTCATCTCCAGCTTTCTTTTCTCCCAGTGAACTGGCACTGGATCAACATATTGCCATTCCACGCACGTTCCACGCACGTTCCTATTGTTAATTTGACTGTTGCTTTTTTTGTCGCAGGGAAAACTCTTCGAGCGAAATAAGCCGTGCGATGCACTCCTATATGTCCACTGTCTCTATGAATGGACATAATCTGAGCCACGTTCAGCTCAGTTTTACTATCCGATTATCAAATAATTTTCCTTGATGATCAGTGGCTCGGATTCCGCATCCTTCTTCATATTATTGAACCATCGTTGTGGGATGCACGTCAATTTATCGGCCATGCTGTAAATTGATGCAACCAGTGTTACGTCTATCGAGAGCTCATATTCCTTTACTAATTCTTTGAGGGTATTCAGTCATCTTCCAATGAGCATCTTACTTACAGGCTAGCTGTGAACTCGTGCTTTTCCACTGAGAGTATCTGACACCCAGTTGTGTACACACGCAGAGTCAGCATTTAAGTGCAGCACCTTGGTTTGCAACTGGAGCAAGTTAATTACCCTCAACACGGCATCCAAATCAGCCAGATTAATATGCTGTGTATCGTTCTCAGGTCGCAGCAACCAGCGTCCTTCACCGTGGTTCCATCTCTTTCTAATGCCACTCCAGTTGCTAGCATGCTGGCATCGACGCAGGCATTCAGTTCCCAGCTGTCCACGCACCAGTCCCCACAAGATGGATCATTCCGTTTTACTGCATCCACAGTCTCAACATCATACTCCGGAGTAGGGAGTCTGTCACCTTGTCATCTCAATCTCAGCCATTTGTGATTGAACACAATCTTCTCTTTATTACTCCACATGCCACACACAGTCATTCACAAACTGGGAGGTACCTTACGAGTTTTCCAGACAAGAAAAATACAGTCCGTCGTGTTATGATATTGAACATTTCTGGGATTGTCTTCCCGTGTTTCTAGCGCAGGACACCGTGTTCTCTTAAGACTGTCAAGTCCCAGCACGTGTGCCGTCCTCAAGTTGTTCCGCATCTATTATTGAATGTGAGCAACCTGTATCAATTAATGTCGAACACCACATTCCATCAACGTAGATGATAATCTCCAGGAGCGTCGCATTAACATCTTGGTGGAGGAGTAGGTTAGCATTTATGGTTTGTCCATTTGTTCGTTTCCTGAACGGTCTTGGGTTCAGTATCTAGTCTTGCCGCAATGGTAACTATGGGTTCCATGTGTTCGGCAATTGCTCACTATATGACCATTGAGACCACATTTGAAACTGTTTACTCCTGCGCCAGAACTATTTCTGGGAGGAACAGCAGATTTACTAGTCCCTGGTTGACGTCAAAAACCCTTGCTCTTGCTATTAGATAAACATGATAAAGATCTTAATTTTTCGTGGCTGCTAGAGATCGATGGAAATAGCATCAGGGAACCCTATGACAAACACGAGTTTGACAAGTTGTTCTAGTCCGACTCCCTCACAACCATCCAGTTCAATTGTGCCATGGTTGGTAGTTACTTATGTACCCTCCTCCTGCATGGCCAGGTAGTAATTTTGGCTGTAGGCGGAAGGATACACAGAATTGCAGCCCAATAATTCCCTTTCTTCTACCGACCTCTTTTTGTCCGGACAGCATGGGGTAAGCACGCATATTTCTGTCTCTCCATGAACAAGAGTGGACATCCCCCCCAGCCTCAACACTAGTTTAGGTTGATTTAAGCAATGTTGAAAAATCAATTGTAGGGTATGTAAATTGTAAAAGTATTGTAATATACATTGTATCCATAATATAAAATAAAATAGTTCATTATATTTCATATACATTACGTTGTGTCGTATAGTATGCTTTCTTCTGTCTGCCATAAATATCTCCATTAAACAATGAAGCGGTCCGGAGGACGAAGGAAGAAGATTCAGACCAGAATGCCATCAGGGTGAAGATGTCATCTTGAGAGAATGAAGGAGCCAAACACCCCCATCCAACATCTCAGGTATGTTTTTCTTCTTGATACACAGACCTTAATGACTGGCCGATCTTCATGTGACCGTTACTAAGAATCTAACCATGTCTTTATCGTTGGGATATCGTTTATTCATCCGGGGAGCAGGTTGTGTGGCCAGGACGTTCCTTAACCAAGTAACTCTCCCCGTGGAAGTGACAGTGCTATACAATCAACCGTCTGATATTGTTCGCATAAACGTCCACCTGCTGGCCAATCCATTTTACCATAATTAACTTCCTGTTGGCTGTGAACCCTGTAAGAAAAAAAATGTAAGGAAAAATTCAAGATGGCGCCGACTCTCTCTTTAACACGGTAAGATATCCTCAACACGGCACAAGAAGCAACAGCCACACGATTCCCCAGCCAACTCAATCGTCACTCCCCCACGTCTTTCCCCTCGCCCGCTTTTATCGTCGTTCTAGGCCGGCTAAATTTGCATATTCCGAGAATTCGTGTGACTTTGCGAGACATCATACTTTACAAAAGACGGCGGTCGCCATCTTGGTCCCTCTTTTCTATTTTTGGTCGATAACGCTGAGCTGGTCTCGAGGTAAGTCTTTTTCCCCTCATCCGTCTCTCCCACGTACCCACACAACACGCAAACACGCGGGCGCTTATCTCCTGGATGCACGTTACACTCCCCCCTGATCTGATGATCACATAGAGAGCACTGGGGGGGGGGCTTTTAGTGCGTGTGCTTCTGCGAAGAGGTACATTCACTGTTTCAGATTCGGGCTCTGGATCTGGTTCCGCCTCATCAGATGAAGTATCGCTATCAGTCTCTGGAAGGGGCTCACTGAATCCGTGCATCGGCAGCTCATCGCTAGACGCTTCACTGCTTTCTTCTGTAGTTGTATGACGCACCTCGGTAGCTGGGCGAAGATCTCGCACATGTCGTGGGGTTCCATCGACCAAAACAGACTGCTGGCTAATCACTCCAGATATGTGTCCTCGCTTAAACTTGTCGGTGCACCGATTTCCTGGAGGCCGCACCCACACTGGATCTCCCACTTCATATCTGTTATATGTTCCCTTGTCGGTTGGCTGCGTAGTGTTGATTCCCTTCACTCCGACTTGGTACGTGTAAATAGCATTCGCAGGTGCGGTTGAAGGGGACGTCCCGTCCTTTGGCGTAATGTTGTACCAATATGTTGCTTCCGCAATAGTACATCGCTTCCTGGCAGCAATTCTCTTGATGCTGCGATGGCTTCTTTCAGCAATGCCATTTCCTGATGGCACATGCGCACATCGCAACCGTAGACGGACGCCCCACTCATCTAACAACTGCCGGACTTGCTGGCTACAAAACGCTGCATCATTGTCAGTCAGGAGCTCTTCCGGCGCACCTCGCTCAAAAAAAAATGGATGATAGGTGGCGAACAACATTTGCTGAATCCTGTCTGGTCATCTGCCGCCACACCGCAAATCTCGTAGGCCCGCAATCAATGAGAGTTAGAAAGGGCTTGCCACTGTAATGGGTAATATCCATGGCCAGCCGCTGCCACACACTCTCAACTTCCAAGCGACCCTTCTGCCATCGCTCATGTGCAGGATCAATAGACTGGCAAGCCTCACAATTTCTGACGATCTGTCTGACATCCATCTTGGTCACTGCTGGGTATGCACGCCTCACAAAATAAAGGGTCCTCTTGATACCCGGATGTCCGCTCTGTGCATGAATTTTTTGTATTTGACATGGGTCGATTGCAACTGCACAAGATCGAGCAGTAATCTCCATTCCCATCTTCGCGGCTTCATACCATTTGTGAGGTACACGGGTCAGTTGGTCAGCACGATTACAATGTGATGGCACCAGAGTGACGCTCAGTGATAGCCCATACTCAGATACCAGGTTTTTTAGCGTGTCTAGCCTTCTCCGTATTAACATTTCGCTTGCTGCCTTGGTACGGATTCGTGTCCGTCCTGAAAATGTGTCAGACACCCAGTGGTAGACACAGAGAGAATCTGTGTACAAGGTCAACTTCTTAGACTGCCACTGCAGGGCCAGATTTACCCCCTTTACAACAGCGTCCAGCTCTGCCAGGTTGATATGCTGAGAATCTGTTACGGGCCGCAGCCAACACGCATCCTCGAACACGTTTCCTCCTTGCTCCAACGATACTCCCAACGCCAAAGAACTGGCATCAACCCACACACCTACGTTGTCTCCGTTAACACACCACCGCCCACAGGCAGGGTCCTTCTTGTTCACTCTCTCCAGTGTCTCTTTAATCATCAGAGTTAGTAGGACATCATCGGATATGTCATCCCAACCCGTGGTTGTTAAATTTGCTCTGCGTTTAATCACACCAACAGCTGCGCGGAGCCAGCCACAGACCGGTAAGTGACCAACAAGTTTTCCACACCAAGAAAAAACGGTCCGCCTTGTAACGAGGTTGGGGATGCTTGGAATTTCACTGCCACGCCTCCATTGTAGGGTGCCATCCTCTTCATAAACATCCAATCCCAATACACGTGCTCCTTCCCTTAAACGTTCGGGATTCTTGCATTCCAGACCAAACTGAGCCAACTTTTCTTTGACACACGACGCAGACTGTACATCTTCATTGATGTATACGTCATCAATGTAAGCTGACGTTGAGTCCCTCATGGGCTTTTCTTGGGACAATACTGTGTTGACAATAGTCTTCATGATCTGTGGTGCCACATTTAGGCCGAAGCCAAGGCGTGTAAGGCAGTACCTCTTCCCCTGGAACCAAACTGTCTGGAACGGCCACAACGTCTCATCAACTCGCACCTGTAAATAGGCTTTTCGTAAATCCAATATTGAGACATTAGTGCCTTTCTGACGCCATTCCCTCAACTTACTGGCGCATACGTCAGCATCGGCAGTGTAGGCTTCAATATGCTTGTTAAGCTCCCTATAGTCCAGCACGGGCCGTACTTTCGACTTGTTATGCTGGACTACTGCCATCAAGGGTATTAAACCCTTCGGAGGCCCAAGCTTGTCCTCAGGGTAGGGGATTAACCAGCCATCTTGGATCCACGCCTTTAGTTCCCTTTCGTATTCTGCTCGGGCCTCACTGGGTATAGGGTACTCTGCAACCCCATTCTTGAGTTTAGTCGGTGCCATTCCCTCGGTCCACTTCCAAGATGCAATCCAGGCCCTCTTGCGCGAGTCGTAGTCCACTGTAAAATCCGGCCGATCGATATGGAGCGCTGCACACACTGGGGCCTCTAAGAATCGCACCTTTCCATCCCGATGAATTGCGACTCCCCCCAGCGCCTTGATGGCATCGTATCCGAGCAACAGGTCAAACCCCAGGAGATTTCCTTGGGTCACGAGCACATTGATCTTAGTGGCTGCACCGGTGTCCGTGAAGATCTTGACAGTTCCAGCTCCACAGCATGTCTGGGTCTCGCCTCCTATCGTGGTGACTTTGATCTTCCTCTTAGTCCAACTTGGACACAGCCTGGTGCTCACTATAGTATGCGAACAGCCTGAGTCGAGAAGTGCTGAGCAGGGTATCCTGTTTACGTAGACGGTTATTACTGGTTGCGCCTTGTTCAAATTTTGCTCGGGGAGCAGGGCGGCGCTGACGTCCTCTCCCCTGATACGTTTCCCGCACAGTTTTGGGCTAGATGCCCCAAACCGCCACACTTAAAACAGCGCACACGCCCCCTGTTGGTGCAATTCCTTGCAAAATGTCCGCGTCGGCCGCAGCGAAAACATTTCCCATTGCTTGCAGGGTTCTGATTCGGAATCTCCCGAGCGCCAATCTGGCCTGTCTGTGTCGCCATCACAACTGGTTCCCCCAGGTCCTCCTCATCTTTGATGATGGCTCGAGCACGTTCCATCAAGTGTTCCATGGTCGTTGTTGAAACGCTGGTTGAGGCTCTCAGTAGCTGCTTCACCCGAGTGGGAAGGCCCGCCACAAACGCGTACGCAAGCGTCCGCTCCGACACCCCTCCACCGAACAGAACTGCGAGTTTCTTTAACTCAGCGAAGAAAACGTCCACGCTTTCCTCCGGTAGAAGTTTTCGGGAAGCAAATTTTTCATAGGCCGTACAAGGATCCATGGCAAATGCCTTGTACAGCGCAGCTTTAATTGCGGTGACATCTCCCTTTTCGGCAGCACTGAGTTGCTGATATACACTCAAGGCACCCCCAGCCAATCTCAGGGGAATTACAGTGTGTACCCTTTTCACCTCACAAAGGTCGCACGTCAGCTCGACCCTTTCAACCCAGTCGACGATGGACGTGGTCCCGTCAAACTCGGGTATGAGCTTTAAGTCAAATTTCGACTCGGTCATAGTTCTAGAGGCCAAATGGCCGGAATAGCTTGTAAGAAAAAAAATGTAAGGAAAAATTCAAGATGGCGCCGACTCTCTCTTTAACACGGTAAGATATCCTCAACACGGCACAAGAAGCAACAGCCACACGATTCCCCAGCCAACTCAATCGTCACTCCCCCACGTCTTTCCCCTCACCCGCTTTTATCGTCGTTCTAGGCCGGCTAAATTTGCATATTCCGAGAATTCGTGTGACTTTGCGAGACATCATACTTTACAAAAGACGGCGGTCGCCATCTTGGTCCCTCTTTTCTATTTTTGGTCGGTAACGCTGAGCTGGTCTCGAGGTAAGTCTTTTTCCCCTCATCCGTCTCTCCCACGTACCCACACAACACGCAAACACGCGGGCGCTTATCTCCTGGATGCACGTTACAAACCCAGCAGGTGTGAATGCTTCCTTTAATCGAATCTATCTGCTCGATGTCCAGTTGGTCAATCTCGCTCATCTTCAAGTAAGGTTGGTAGCGAAACTCCTGATACAATGGCAGTAGGCTTGCCACAGCATCTATTTTGGGGGGGGAGTTTCGCTACCAAACTTAGCTTCTTCAGCATTGCTACAATGTCTCCCATGTCATGCATAAAAAATCTGTCGTTCTTTTTTTTCCACTGACACGCGAATTAACCGTACGTACAAAATGACTCTGAGTGATTAAAAATTCTTCTCTATACGGCTGTTTTAGAAATCTGTCGAGTTGGAAATTGAACACTGAAGAATAAAGCAGTCTCAGAACAGGGTCTTGCCGTTCTGCTTCTTTTAGGAGCTCTTCCATCATGGCGACCGTTCTTCCCCCCACTTTATCATTCCATCCTCTTCCTTCTTCATGCCTCTTTTTGTAGCTGCATGCTGGTCTAAGCCAGCTAGCAACGGGGTAATGTCCGATCAACTTTCCGCATAGGGAAAAAAGTTCCCGTCTGTTGAACTCTTGCTTCAGTTGCGGGATCTCGTTCCCCCTGCAAAACTCTAGGCTTCCCGACGCACCTCGTTTCAGCCTTATCCCCAAAGCAGCCCCTCCGTCTAATTTTTCAGGCGCTTTGGCGACCAACCCAAACCTCTTCAAATGAGCCACAACCTCCTTGGCAGTTACCAGAGTCTCATTCACAAGAATGTCGTCTATATATGAACTCACTGCCCCATCTCTTTTTCCCATTGTCTCCAGCATCATCCTGAGGATATTTGACATGATCTTGGGTGCCGAATTCAACCCGAACCCCACTCGTGTAAGGCAGTAGGTTTTGGCTTTGTACCTAACTGGTATTTCCAGAACTTAGCGATGTGGAGTTGCAAATAGACAGATTTTAGATCTACCAACGTAGATCAAAGTCACCACGATAGGAGGCGAGACCCAGACATGCTGCCTCCATTCTCTAATGGTCTCGCTGCACACATCTACGGTGTCGCCTCCAGTATTGCACTCAACATGTTGGTTCAGCTCTCGGAAATCAAGGACCGGTCTTACTTTCCATTTAGTTGATTGCAGAACAGCCATCAACGGCAAAATGCCGGATTCAACGTCATCCGTCCAAGGCAGCAGTATACCCTCCTCAATCCATCGGTTCACTTCTTGTTCAAACTCCTTTCTCGCCCCTCCTCTAAGTGAATTAGTGTAGCATGCCACCCTGTTTGTCAGCGATGGCGCTTGATGTTTCCATGCCCACTCCACTGTCCACTGCTCTCCGTCGAATTCGGCTCGGAAGTCCTGATCTTTGATCAACATTTTTCTTTCCTCCCCGGCCAAGTTGGTCCCTCCGGGAGCTTGCTCTGTCACTGTGCACTCAACTAGTCCGAACCTCACGTTGTTGCATGTGATGGTAACGCATCTAAGTCGGCATATAACATCCATTCCAATGATGGTTTGGACTCCAGGCACCAGATGATCGGTGACAATTGCATGGACTGTCATCCGGTGTTCAGCAATATCAATAGTGACGGTCTTCCTCCCTCGACACTTCACTCGCGACCCATCGAATGCCACTACTTCACCCTTCCCTTCGTATCTTCCGACCAGGGTTGTGTGCACCATGGTAGTGGTACAGCCAGTGTCGATCAGGGCCATAACTCCCCGTCCTTCCACCACTATCTTCTGTTTGGGCATCTGCTGCGAGTGCGCCACTATTCCAAAATCGGGGCGGCCGCTGGTGCTTCGGCTTCCCCTTGCCAGTTTCCTGAACTTGTGCATTTCACCGCTAAATGGCCTCTTCGATTGCATTTGTAACATACTGTCCGTTGTAAGACCTTCCTGTAGTCTCTTCTCATGTGTTATCCCCCACATTCGAAGCATGCCACCCTCGGGTTCGGCAGACTCCTGCCCACATCCTGCTGTACCGTTGCTGTTATCCCTCCAGACTCTGTGGGCTGGGTGCTCACCAAGATCTTTGCAGTTTTGAGCAGCTCACTCACATCCACTCCCGGGACCAGCTGGAAACGTTTCGATATCTCTTCCGGGAACCCGGTAACGAATGTCATTTTGACTACGTGACTCGTGGCATGTCTCCTGATGCCCAACAACTCAACCAATCTCCTTATCTCATTCGCGTAGACATCAACAAATTCACCAGTCCACCTCTTCTTCTTCAACTTATTAAAGGCCTCGAAAGGTCCCTCTGCAAAAGCTTCGATCAGTTGACCCTTGATGGCGCCCACGTCACCCTGTTCTTGCTCGCTGAGCCCCAAATAGAGTGCCAGCGCATCCCCTTCTAGAAACAGTGGTATTGCTGCGGTCACATCGTCCAACTTTTGAATCCTTGCCACAAGGTCCACTTTTTTAAGCCACGCAACCACATCACCGTCGCCATTAAAAGGCTTAATCATGTTGCTTAAGCCAGCGTTTGCCATCGTCGAAATAGCTTGGAGAATAAAGCAGTCTCAAAACAGGCGGACCTCTGAAATGGGGTGGGGGCACTTCTTACACACAAAAAAGGATTATAATTTCAGTCTATATACTGCCGAAGCGTGTACTCTCCTGTCCGATCTGGAATTCCTCAGCACCAAGACATAAAGCTCATTTTGTAGTTTCCAGCTTCATGCGCATACAAGATTATGCGAGAACGCGCGTAATAAAATGCTGGACGCCATCTTTGTTTTTCCTTTGCTCGGCCTGAACTCACTCGCTGAGCACCCACGGTAAGACTTGTTTTTTCTTAGCTTCTAACCACAAACACATCCGTGCCGATGATACTCCTTAACATTTTATAAAGCAGTACATGCATAACTTTTCGTTTCCTATTGGTCGGGTTTCGAGTTTGAGTGTCACACGTGCCACTCTTGGACACTTGTTTCCATGATTGTTTTTATACGTTAATAATATCAGAAAAGAGTGCGAGATTTTGATACAAGTTTCCATTTACCATCTGATTATCAAATAATATTCCTTGATGAATATAAGCAGAAACGCGGTAGTAACTTAGACGAAATTTCTCTAAGATCTCTGTTATTTTAACATTAATTATTATTAAAGTTCTGAAAATTTTAGATTAGAGCCGATTGTTTATATTACTTGTATTGATCAGACTATTGTTCTCATCTTGAGTGTTATTAGTGCAATGTTTCGGTCGGATTATCCTTCTATCGTCTTCAGGCATGTAAAAAGGGATAAAAGAAAAGTTACTGGCTCAGTAGGTAGTTTCGTGTTCTGTGAGTTAGTCTCTATTTTCTGGATTTAGTTTCGTATTTGTGAAAAAATAGTTTGACAAAAGGCAGGCAATAAGAATTGCCTCCCTCTTTGTCAACCAATTTTTTCAAAATCGATAGGGGATTATCTGCCTTTCATCACCAAAATTTTAAGGGTATACAATGTTTGTTTTTCTTTAATTAGAGGCTCCCAAATGTTACTAAAATCTAGACTTGGTCGGTTGAGTAATTTTTCTTTTTTTAGCATATGTGCTGCCTCCTCGAATCCCTATTAATTATTTTGATCTCATTCCACAAATGGTAGTGCTTTTTTTCCAGATATGATCAGCTAGTTCTGACTTTTTTATCTCTTCCCATGCCACGGCTTTACGGTGTTCTCCTACCATTTCCCGTGGGGGGCGACCGGTCTCACCTTGTATAGTTTCCTACATTTACATTAAATCTCATATAAACAGTTTTTGTCATGAGACATTCAGTCGGGAGTTTGACTCGTACTAGGTGGTTTTTAAAGTGGAATCACTCTTGAATATTGTTCTGGTGTCATATGGACAGCATATTTTTTAAATATTTTTGGACAGGCCCTTTATGTATAGTGTGCACACAACAAATCGAAGCAGGAACAGTGAATGAAATCAGCAAATAAACCATAAAGAAAACCATAGGAAAAATGGCAAACAGGACACGACGGGATACATGCATACTGATTCAAAAAATTTACAGCTTTACACGAAAGACTAGCTCAAAACATGAAAAGATGTATACGAGAAACAAACGTAGCAACTTGGATGACAAAAGGCAGAACTACGATGATACAGAAGGACACAGATCAAAAAACCGCCCCCAGCAACTAAAGGCGTATCCCGTGCTTACCCACTATGTGGTAAATACTGACAGCACAACTGAGGAAACAAATTTACCACTCCCTGAATAATCAGGAACTTCTCCCCAAGGAACAGAAAGAATGACAGAAAGGATAAACAGGAACACATGATTTGCTATACATAGACCAAAAGATCCCAAAGAGGGCAAAAGAAGAAGAAAGAATTTAGCCATGGTATGGATCGATTACAAAAAGGCTTATGACAGAATTCCTCAAGCATGGATAATAGAATGCTTAAAAATGTATAAAATACCAAACAGGATCATCAACGTGATAGAAAATGCGATGAGAACTTGAATACTGGAACAGATAGCTGATGGACAACATATAACAGAAGTTAACATACAAAGAGGCATCTTCCAAGGAGATTCACTATCACCATTACTGTTTATCATAGCCATGAAGGCTCTGAACAATATACTAAGAAAGTGCCAAGTCGGATACAAGTTCTCTAACACGGAGGAAAAAATGAACCACTTGATGTACATGGACGATCAGAAACTCTTCATAAGGATAAAAAATGAACTAGAGACATAAATAAATACCACCAGGATCTTTAGCCAGGATATCAAAATGGAGTTTGGTATGGAAAAGTGCGCACTACTAGTTATAAGAAAGGGAAAACTAGAGACGACCGAAGGCATGGAACTACCCAACCAAACGGAGATTAGGGCACTAGGGCAACAAGACGCCTATAAATATCTAGTAGTTCTGGAAGCAGACACTATCAAAGCAACAAAAATGAAAAAGAGAATTGGAAAGGAATACCTTAGGAGAACAAAAAACCTTCTAGAAACCAATTTATACAGCATAAACCGAATAAAAGGCATAAATACATAAGCAGTATCATTAGTAAGATACTCTGGATCGTTCATAGGGTGGACTAAAGATGAACTGAGATAACTCGATCAGAAGACCAGGAAACGCATGGCCATGCACAATCCACTACATCTGAAGGATGATGTTGACTGACTCTATGTAAAAAGAAAAGACAGCAGTGAGAGACTGGTTAATATAGAAGACTGTGTGAATGAGAGCAAAAAAGAACTAGAAAAATACTTAATACAAAACAGTGAAAGGATAATCATGGCAGCGAGAGACACGGAAAAAATCAATAAAACAGAAAACAGGTAGACAAAGGATAAGACAAGAAAAGAAAAGTGGAAAGAGAAACAACTACACGGAAGATTCAGAAGGATGACAAAAGGTGAAAATAACTAAAATACCTGGGCATGGATGTGAAAAGGACACATAAGCCGAGAAACTGAATCCCTAATAACTGCAGCACAAGGCAACTCGATAAGAACCAACCACATCAAAGAAAAGATCGACAAAACACAATAAAACAGAAAATGCAGACTCTGTGGACAAAGAGACGAGACGATAGGCCATATAGTAAGTGAATGCAGCAAACTGGCTCAAAAGGAATACAAGAACAGACACGATCTAGCGGGAAGGGTAGTACACTAGGAATTATGCATCTTGAATGCACAGACAAGTGATATAAACATAAGCCAGCAACAGTACTTGAAAACAAGAATCACAAAGTCCTATGGGACATGGACTACAAACGGATAAACCCATCCAAGCAAGAAGACCGGATGTCGTAATAATTAACACGAAAGAAAAATCCTGTAAATCGTAGACTTTGCTGTTCCAGCTGACCACAAAGAAAAGGAGAAACGGAGCAAATACACAGAGTTAGCCAGAGAGCTGAAAGGGACATGGAAGATGAAGAAAATCAAAATAATACCTATAATAGTAGGGCACTAGGAACAATCCCAAAAAACTTTGAAAAAAGAATGGGAGAAATTGGAATCAAAGGAATGACTGGAAAAATACAACGAACAACAATTATGAAAACAGCTGAAATATTAGATTTTTGTTTTATTGATAGTTTAAAATCAATAAATATTTTTATTTTATTATTATTACCAACAGTGAAAGATTTTGTTTTAAACAAAGTCAAATAAAAAAAGATAATTAAAGGAATCGGTTTTGGCATCGAACAATAGGTACAAAATTTCCTTGATTTCGAATCGGAAAATTAGAACATTTTTATGCATCGAAAGTATATGTATTTTATACGTACGTGTATATTTATAACACACACACACACACACACACATATGTGTGTATAGATAGATAGATAGATAGATAGATAGATAGATAGATAGATGAATTATACACAATCAAAACACAATATTTTACATGTTATTGATTAGAATATATATTTATTTTTTTTAATTTTCATCCTTTGAAGATTGTAATGCTGGGTATGGGACAGCCAATCCAACTGCCAACATTGCCCTGCTTTTTATTGAAACCAACCAAGAGCTCTTTTTAGTATACTCGCTGTTATGTATGTGTATGCCTATGTTTGTATATGTCTGTGTTTAACTATATTACTGTTTATATGACTATGTTCGGTCTATATATTAATATATATATATATATATATATATATATATATATATATATCCACACATATATATAATTATAAATTATAAATAAATTTTCATATATATATATACATATATATATATATATAATTATAAATTATAAATACATTTTCATATTTTCATATATATATATATATATATATACACACACATATATATAATTATAAATAAATTTTCATATATATATATACATATATATATATTTATTAATATATATATATTTATTTATTAATATATATATATATATATATATATATATATATTAATAAATGTATGTTCCCCCATAGAAAAGAGATATGCAAATCTGTAAAAGAAAAGTAATTACAATGCCGTCTGTGTTCTCACCCGGAATTTGTTAGAATGGCATTGCCTAAGAAAAGGGCGGACTTCATTTGAATGTATTTGAATTTGAAGCAATAGCATTGAAGATATTGAAACGATCGGCATAGTCGCGAGTTGAGTAAGAGAGGAGAACAATGAGCACAATTGAGACATGTTTTTCAAGTAGTCGTAGTCATTTGGCACTTACTTTAGAAAACACTAGTGGCGTAATGTTGAGGTTTCTCCTTTTTATTTGTGAAAAATAACTTGAAATTAATCGTCGTTTGACAAGGATCATATTAAAAAGTGAGTGAGGGAAAAATGGGGAAAGGCAGGGGGATAAAAGTAAAAATGATAATCTTGCTTTGTCAAACCGCAAACTAGCACAAAGAAAATGATTCGGTTCTCTACCACGCTCACGCATGAACACGTGTATGAGTAAAAATATGTTTTATGTATACTAATGTATAGATGTCAGCATAGGCATGCCCAATTTTTATGCAAACAATTTTATAGAAACAGACACAAGCTTCTTCAATTATCAGCATGAATACACACAGCCGTGTTTGCATAAAGAAAATATCAAACTACAGTAGAACCCCAGGATATGGCATTAAAAATTAGTAACAAAATAGAGCACAGTATATAATACACAGGTATATGATCAAATAAAATTAAAATAAAACCATAAAGCGGGGAAAATACAGAGGCCGGAAAAACATCGTATTTCACAAACGTATCTCAGGATCACCGTATCCCGGGGTTCTATTGTATCTACTATATCTAACCACTCTCCATTTCTATAGGTGCGCGAATATGTATGTTGATACAACTTGACTTCCAATGCTCGTGGTTACGAGTTCGCATCTCGATGTTAGTATGCTGGCTTTGTCTAAGCAACACTGATTAGTTATCATTACGATTAAATAACTGGCCATGCATAACTAATGTTATATATGCATACGCTTAGTAAACCTTTCAGCGTAAGCTTATCATTATACCTCCTCACGTATAGGAGACAATTGCGTTACTATTCTCTAAGCGGTCGGAGCGTAGGTTTTCTGGTGCACTGTCCAACTAGACACCTAAATGATACATTTAATCTACTGGAATTCTTCTACAAGTCGAGTTTCACGCAGCGCAAATACCGTAATATCACATTTTATCGAGCAAATATCCCATATGATGTTCATACATTAATGATGCCAGTTAGAATGTATGCATGACAAAATGAAAAGTAACAAATCTAATGCAATAAATGTTGCGAGTGGATTAATGAGATGCTTTCAGCCTTCTCTAAGTGGAGACCACCTAATTTTTCCGAGTTTTTATAAGAGAAAACAATCACACGATCCCCTAACATCATTGATTTCGTAAGTGGGATTTTAAAAATGAATAGAAGATTGCAGATGAACAGAAATAGTACCTTCCTAAGATGAGATTATTAAGTACGGCCTTAATTAGGGAGTAGAAGTCTTGGATCAAGTGACAAAAAGAAATGAGGACAGAATACATTAATTCAACTAATTAGGGGGGAAAAAACGCTAACCATAAATGAGATAAACTCTGGAGTCTAAAGACTGTAAGTTTCGTTATTTAGCTAAAAACATGTATTTCCATTTGATTTCTTTACATATGAGGAAACACGCGGCCTTTACACATATCTCGTGGAATGTAACCATTCTGATTTCAATTTTAAACTTATACTTAAAGTGTCAAATTAGATCTTAATGAGAACAAAACACTTAAACCCATAGAGTTCGCTCAGACCTGTTGTCTACAATACGATTCTCGATTTCAAAATAGACTATGATATATTCGCGTTGTCAATACTGAAATATCTTGGGAATCTCCGTTAGAGTCGTACTGAAACCTACGCCATTAAGGTATAGCACATTTCGAGTTAGCCGCCAAGTTAAGGAAAACTCAATGTTTAGCGCAGATACTCTCCTCCAAGCTACATTTCAAGTGGTATGATACTTTCTCCGTACATTCTATTTTTTTTTTTTTACTATTAAATATCACTGGACCGAGAAAATGCCGTTTGCTATCTTGTATATAGCATAGTTTAAAGCAGCGCTCTTCTGAAATAGTGATGTTGTGTTTGAAGAACAGACTCAAACACAGTTCAACACGTATAGTTAAGGTTTGAGCCATGAATGCTGGTATCTCAGCATGTCATTATATTGTTAGATCAATTGTTGAACATATTCGTAAAAAGAGTTGTAAACCTGTAGGGATATTTATGAACAATTTGGAGGGAAGGCATTTGGAAGTTTGTTGTAATTGATTTGTTTCACAGCAACCAGGATTTCACACTCTATAACCATGTTTCATAATAATGCCTAAGCCGCTTAAAGACGAGGAGAGCCAGTTAAATATTTAATAAACTCTTACGGAGATGCATGCGTAGTTGATTCAAGCGCCCATAATAGTGCTTCTGGAAGCTTTCACAAATCTCTCGCGTCAGTAAATGGGTCACTCCATCCAGAGACTTGACTTTCCGAATGTATCGATTACGAACGGTAACGAGACTCTTGCTTACACGCCATCATGTCAAAATTCATGGTTTTGTTGAACTCCCATTAATCCAAACTTGGCGACTTAGTTTTGGTAACGCTCATTCGATTAGCTAGTTTTTAATTATTTCGATGTTTAGAGAGGCTCTCTGTCTTTGCCTGGAAACGCTTATCATCTAAACGCTTATTTGTTTTAATCCTTGTTAATGACAGCCGCTAAATATACCCAACGTTGAAGTTTCGAATCACAGCTTTTAAACTAGTTACCATTAAATACTTCTATTATACCCTGCTGAATAAGGTATTATAGTTTTTCGAGTCTTCTATCTCATGTTACTGTAAAAAAAAGTGCTGTCATTTGTCATTTTAATATCAAGTATAATGGATACTGCTTTGCGCCATTCATAATTATCAAAATTTGATGTGTTTAATCCATTTCAAGTATTAATATGCAGTAGACATTAAATGCGTTACACACTTTTATCGTGTGTTATCTATCAGCTCTCTAAATACCCTTTACACTGGATTGAACGCATTGGTACTATGTGATCAAAACAATACATTAGATTGGTGCAAAAATAATGTCAGTTTTTGACGTTCAACAATATATAAAAACGACATTATTTTTGCATCAACCTAATACAATCCAGATATATAATTGAGGAAAAACAAATTAAACACAGGAATATATCATTAAAAAATCAAAACCTTCACTGGTTTTGTTCGGATCAACGAGTGTCTACAGAAAAAGTGAAAAATTTTAATTTATTCAATTAGCGGCAAAAACAAAAAAGAAAAAGAAAAAAGAAAACGCATGTGCGTAACGATTTGAAAAAAAAAAAGAATTATGCATCGAGTACGATAACGACGTTAAAATGGTAAACGGTAGAGAAACAAGAATAAAGAATAAAGGAAAATGGATCATGAGTGAAATCCAGTAAAAAAATGAAGTAGTTTATCTAGAATTGGGAGGTTTTTTTATGGAATTTAAAAAATAAATCCCGCATAAACGAGGCCTCAAACACAGTACTCACACTAACGCATAATTTTGACTTTACAAACGGTACCCTTCGTAAAACTGAATTCTCTATCCTACGCCACAAATGCATCGAGAACGATATAATCGTTCTTTCGTCGCCATCTTACATAAACGTTAGGATCAGATCTTATTCCTAAAACATCTGGCAAATAAACTCACTCAAACAATGCAATATACCTCGCTTGTCACCGCATAAAAAAATCCTGGTGAAGTCTTACTCTTTTTTACTGCATTTCACCCATGAGGAGAGGAAGGAGTACATATGAAAAAGTGAGTGAAGAGCACTTCCACTTCTTTTAGTAATAAAAAGAAACGATCAAATATTGAGCAGGGCTAAATATTAAAATTAAAGAAAGCGATCAAATTAAAATTTTATTTTCTAAAATGATAGATAAATCTGCAGCAGATTCATGAATATAACTTTTTACGGAATCTATTGAGTAACAATGTAGATGACATTACTTCACATATAAGACAGATCTATCTATCTATCTATCTATCTATCTATAGGCGTTTGACTCATTAATTAAATAGTCCAAAAAGACGTTGCTTTGAAGTACAGATCTATATATATCAGAAATTAAATGAAAGATTAAATTTAAGATGAGTAAGCATTTGAAAATTAAAAGCTTTAGTATATAAATATGAAATAAAAATTCATCTACATTAATTACAGTTTCTTTAAAAAAGAAAATGGTGTCAGAATATACTGGGGTCAAGTAATAATTAAGTAATGTAGTGGAGGCGCAGAGAGGTTATTAGAGTAGTGGACAAAATTGAAGATTCCAATTAATGTGGCGATGCGTTTTCTACACACTACACAATAGTTCTGCTTTTATTCTTGAAAACGTTTTGTGCACTGACTGACTGGACTGAATCATTGTCCCAGTACTACTCTCTGAACTCTTCCTTAGCTTCTTATTCCACTTATGCCCCCCACTTTTTTAAAACTTGGTCCTTTCATTGTATTCAATGGGTGATTATTCTCTCTTACTATTATTTCCTACATTTACTTTATTTAATTCAACATTTTTTTTTACTTATATTGCATTTACATACATTTTATTATTTTGAATTATAATTTTTTTATTTAATTTTTATCATATCCGAATGCTTTTATGTGTGGTATTTTAACTATTATACATATATTTTAATTTGTCCCTCTCATTAATGTTTCTTAAGCCAATACACCACGGTTTTAGTGGTCCATCTGTATGCGCATATAAGTCAGTGAACTTTTAACAATGTTTGTATATTCCTCATTGTAGCGATTTTCCTCGCGCAACAGACTGCATTATCTGCAACCATTTGAAACCGCTGGTTGAAATATAACGAATCGAATTATTACTATATCGTATCACTTATCAAATATGTACAAGTGATTGCGCGTTGGTATTGAGTGTTAAATTACATACTAGCAACTAAACATCTGTGTCCACCTTTTTGTGTGTGAACAGTGCGGTGATCTTTCATGTAAGTAAACATTATCTGCTCCCACCCTTTGACTTGACAGTGCCTTTATGTGCCCAAAACAATGATGACACGTCGATATGGGTGCTTCTCTTCGCTTTCTTTTCAGCTCTATTCAAAGCAACAGGTGAGAAAAGTGGCAATTTGGGATTTTCGATTGTCTGATCGACATGAAAGCGATGGAAGTCCACCGCAGCAAACGGTATAGTGATTACATTTTCGACTCGAATTTAGGCTTTTAAAACTCTGAACGTACGTGTAAATACACCTATACATATATATATACATATATAAATTAATTTATATACACATATAAAATAAAATAAAATAATACATATCTATACTCCTATAAATTCGTTTTTCTTTTGTGTGTATTGATATTCATATTAAAAACCCTCTTTTCTATTTACTAGTATTTATTTGCTTTCCCACCAAAGCGAAATGTGACACAAGGTCGTTTTTAATGTGGGGTTAAACCAGCTCCCCGAAAAAAAGGCAAAAGGCGCACTCTGGTTGGGACTAAAAATAATAATTATCCCAGTATAGAGGGTTTCACCTCCATTGACCAGGACTAATTACCTTAAGTGCAGCATCTGTAGAACATATACTACACTTTGATCCCGGCCCGAAGGCCAAGAACAATGGTGTATTTATTTGCTTCGCCACTGAGCAAAGTGGACACGTTTTTTTTTAATGTGGAGAGATTGGGGAAATGGGGACCAGCTCCCCGGGGAGTAGGGGAGCTGTATAGTGACAATTGATATGAAGGGTTTCCCCTACATTGACCAATAACTTAGATGTGGGTTGCCCCCACATATGGTCTTTGCTTGGTGTACCTGCCGAAACAGATACTACACTTTGAGATTTTAAATTTTTTATTCATAGGAAAAAAACAACTTAGGCACAAGGTCAACTCAAAAAGATGGTGAGGTTGGTTGATCCATTTCGTCTCTATTGGAAATGTTAAAGGATTTTTCTCTCGGCCAGCATTTTTTATCATGGTTACCCTTTTAAATTTGTATTTATGTGTGTGTGGTGGGAGGTTTAAAACATTTTTTATTTATATAAAAAAATACAAAAAACATGAGAATATTAATAAAATTTCATTTGTGTCGGGAAAAAAAACAAAATATAACAGGTTAGTAAGGTTCTCCCAACCCTGTCTGAAATGCTAGACCACCTATTTCACTCTGGTTTGTAAAGGAACCAGGGTTTCGCGGGCAGTCTCTAAATGGTTGTGTCCTAAATAGGGGATAAAAGAAAAAATTGACGGTGTTTGATTTGATTTCCTTCAACGGGGATACCTTGACAGCTGGGCCGCCAGGCAGAGCTATTCCACGCAGGGCCAAATTTGCCTCCCTACGTCTCAGCTTGTGGAGCAGAAGCTCCAAGGCCAGGAGGTAAAGCAGGGGTGATAGCGGACAACCCTGACAAACCGACCGAGAGATAATAAATGGTTTCGAGCACTTTCTGTTGACTTACACGACAGCCGTGGGGCCAGTCGTTGTTCTTGGAGTGGTTTGTTCTGCTCTTCTTGCTGTTGTTGATGATGCTTCTGCTGCTGCATCTGCTGCTGTTGCTGCTGCTTCTGTTTAGTTTGTGGCATCTTTGGCTGTGGCTGTTGCTGGTAATTTTGCTCTGGTCGCAGCGGCTGTTGTTGCTGCGGCGCTTGATTTTCCGTCCGCTTGCTGGCCAGAATTGTTTGTTTTCCTCTTTCGAATGACTGTGACCCATCCAATGCTGGGGGGATATGTCGGTTGTCTTCTCTGGGGCACAAAGCTTTTTGGCAGCTATAAGGGCTTTGGTCGAATTTCTTTTGGGGCAATCCTTGGACATGTGTCCCTTCTGCTGACAGTGCTATGACGGACAGTGTCGCTTCCTCGCACCTCAGTGTCGCTGGTATTTAGTTGAAGCCAGCTTTGTTGAGGCGCATCTGGAGTCTGTAGTCCCCACTCAGGATGTCCCTCTTCTTGCTTGTTGGGGCCACAGACACCACGCCCCCGTACTGGCTGAAGACCGCTCCTAGTTGTTTTCCTCCTAGGAGACAGGGGACGTTCAGTACGGTAACGTTGGTGACCGTTTGACTAAGGTATTCTGGCTGGAGTTTGATGTTTTTCCAGCGCAGATTAGTCTTCTTGGCTGTCTCTTCGGCCTCTCTTTGGTTTGGGAGCAGGACGTCCCATATGGCGTAGCTCCTCTTGCATATGTATTTGGCTGGGGTCTTCAGATCCAGGAGGAGGTCTACCATGTTGTCCTTGTCTACACCTGTGATGCCTCTTTTCTTTGTGTCCGAGGTTATAAAAGACACTATCCTCTTCTTAAGGTCCTTTGCAGTGCCTGGGAGGGGTTTTATGACGTTCCCTTCCGTGAGGTCCTTGTAAGTGGACTTAAAGTGACCCCAGTATTCCTGAGGGGACATTTGGGTTTGTGGACCCCATTCTGTGTCTTCCTCACTGGCAATGAGGGTCCAGGACACTATCGTCTGGCTTGGATGTTGCTGCTGCTGCTGCTGCTGACCTGGGGTTGATGGTTTGCCTAATGGGATGAGAGCAGGCCAATCAGTGTAGGGTGTTGCCAATCTGCCGGTCCCTGCTTCCTGGGTTTCTTTCTTCTTCTTCCTGGGAGAGGGTTGTTGACTCCTGGGAGCCACCTGCTGTGGTCTACTACTTACAGGAGTTGCCTCTGCTGAAGTTTTTATTACCAGGATGTTGCTGGGTTTCAGACTTGGTTTCTCCCTTTCTGGAGGGGTGGCTTTTTTTTTTGCTCAGCATATACCTCCAAACACGCGGGAACGCCGAGCCGAAATGCTAGTATATCTATAAAAGTGAACGTGTCTGTGTATCTTCGTATCTGTCTGTCTGTGTACATTTCCCTACGCAATAACTCTGTCAATTTTTAGGCTACAGACACGAAATTTGATATACAGGGTACTGACATTTGGGGAAAGTTCTTTTGCTAAACATGCACCTCCAAATACCCGGGCAACTCCATGCACCCATGCTAGTATATCTATAAAAGTGAACGTGTATGTGTGTCTGTCTGTGTGTCTCTCTGTTACATTTTCCTACGCCATAACTCTGTCAACTTTTAGTCTACAAACTCGAAATTTGATATACAGGGTATGGAGATTTGGGAAAATCGATGTGATCGGTTTTGGGCCAGAAATTTGTCTGTTAAAGGGTCAAAGTTCAACGATTTTACCTTTGAGAACTCTACCAAACTCCTCCGATAGTTTTGGGTCTAAACATTTGAAATTTTAGATATAGGTTCTTTGGACATGGATCTAACTTAATAACTTAATTGGAGTCTAAAACAATAAATGTTAAGTAGTCATAATAGGAGTCGAAGTTTAAAAAAATTTACCTTTTTTCTTTTGCTCAGCATACACCTCTAAACATCCAGGCAATGCCGAGCACCCATGCTAGTATATCTATAAAAGTGAACGTGTCTGTGTGTGTCTCTCTGTGTGTCTGTGTGTCTGTGTACATTTTCTCTACGCAATAACTTTGACAATTTAAAATCTACAAACTTCAAATTTGATATACAGGGGACTGAGATTTGGGAAAATCTGTGTAATTCGTTTTCGGCCACAAATTTGGCTATTAAGGGGTCAAAGTATTTGACGTTTGAGAACTCTACCAAACTCCTCCGCCAATTTTGGATGTAAACACTTGAAATTTTAGATATAGGTTCCTTGGACATGGATCTAACTTAATAACTTAATTTGAGCCCAAATCAATAAATATTAATGGGTCATGATAGGGGTCAAAGTTTTAAAAAAAAATTGACCTCTGCAGTTTCTACCAAATTACTCAGACACTTTCGGGTCTAAACATTTGGAATTTTACATAAAGGGTATTCAGAGATAGGACAAACTTTTTAATCGGTTTGGGTCGAAAATTTTTAGTTAACAATATATATAAATGTATGTTTGCATGTTCGAAAGAAGTAATCGATTTTTACAAAATCAGTATCGTTTGGAAGGTCGACCGTTCAGACGACAAATATCGAAAAATTGGCTAAAAACATTAATATCTTCACCTGCAACAGGCCACTTTTCTACAGGGAGGGGTCGCTTTCTTCGTCGATATTTTTGAAAGTCATCCTCTCCTTTCGATTGACTAGCCTTAATAAAAACCTACATCACTTCCGGTTTGGCGGTGGTCGTAACAGCAAAGACGTCACGTTTTTTCGTCGTTCTTTTCCCTCTTCGGGGTACGGGGTCGAGCCTGCCTTCCTACCACCACTTTTTTTTTTGTCTCATACACATCCAAACACCCGGGCAACGCTGGGCTGAAATTCTAGTATATTTATATATACGTATATATTTTTGTTTAACAAATTTTGTCTAAAAAACTTCTCCTAGAGTTTTTGATCCACAGACAGGAAACTTCATATACAAGGTATATGAATCAATGCAAAACTTTATATTTGGGTTTTAGCCCGGAAAATCGGTGCAAAAGTGTGAAAATTAAAAAAAAAAGAAAAAATTGACAGGTGAAAGTCGAACGCCGGCATTGCGAATGCATAACATAATAGCTATTGGTTAATATTTTAATTTTTAGCCTTGTGGTAAACATATTTTCATAGCCCAGTCGGCAGAGGCAAAATGAATCGTTTTAGTTTCGATTCTCGGTGTTGCCGCATGAGTCTTTTTTTTAATACTTTTTAAATTATGACTACATAAATTGCATCCAATCTATCTATGTATCTATATATATATATATATATATATATATATATATATATATATATATATATATATATATACATCTATAAAAGTGAAAATGTCTGTCTGGAAGTTAAAGAAGACTATTATGCAGAAAGGCATTACTTTACATATTCACACTTTTTAATATATATATATAAATATATATAAATATATATATATATATATATATATATATATATATATATATATATATGCACATAACCTTATGAAGAGTACATAGGGCCCGAGCACAACCGGGCGGTACTGCTAGTATATCTATCTATCTATCTATCTATCTATCTGTCTATCTATATATCTATCTATAAAAGTGAACGTGTCTGTGTGTCTGTCTGTATGTCTGTGTGTGTGTATGTCTGTGTACATTTCCCTACCCTGTCAATTTTAAGTCTACGGACTCGAAATTTGATATACAGAGTATTGGGATTTGGGAAAATCGAGGTGATTGGTTTTCGGCCAGAAATTTCGTTGTTTAGGGGCCAAAGTTCAATGAGTTGTCCTTTGAGAACTCTACCAAACTCCTAGCAGAATTTGCGATCTAAACACTTGAAATTTTAGATATAGGTTCTTTGGGCATGGATCTAACCTAATAACTTGATTTGAGCCCAAAACAATAAATTTTAAGGAGTCATAATAGGGGTCAAAGTTTAAAAAATTCTCCCGTTTTTGTTTGTTTTTTTGTTTGTTTTTGTTTTTTTGCTCAGCATACACCTCCAAACACCCGGGCAACGTCGGCATGAAATGCTAGTATATCTATAAAAGTGAACGTGTCTGTGTATCTGTCTGTGTGTGTGTGTGCACATTTCTCTACGCAATAACTCTCTCAATTGTTAGTCTACAGACTCGAAATTTGATATACACGGTACTGAGATTTGGGAGAATCTATGTGATCGGTTTTCGGCCAGATATTTTTCTGTTAATGGGTCAACGTTCAACGATTTGACCTTTGAGAACTCTACCAAACTTTTCCGTCAATTTTGGGTCTAAACACTTGAAATTTTAGATATAGGTTCCTTGGACATGGATCTAACTTAATATCTTGATTGGAGCCCTAAACAATAAATGTTAAGGGGTCATAATAGGGGTCAAAATTGTAAAAAAAATTGAGCTTTTTTTGTTTGTTTTTTTTTGTTTTTTTTTGCTAATCATACACCTAACATCCGGACAACGCTGGACACCCATGCCAGTCTATCTACACTCCTATAAATTCGTTTTTCTTTTACGTGTATTGATATTTATATTAAAAACCCTCTTTTCTCTTTATTTAAAAAGAAAATACAATATTCTTATATATGGATTATGGAATTGCAGTCACTAGCTAATTTGCATATTCTTTTAAACGTTTATTTTAATTAATTCCCTATTAGTTGCTTCGGTTTTCTAATGGAATAATCATCTTTAGTAAACTATTGCGTGTCCTTATATTCATGCAGATATTCTACATGATTTATACTTGCATAATATTTGCGTAAAACGTTCATAGTAAACACAAAATTGTTTCCATATATATTTATGTATACGTATATATTTTTGTTTAACAAATTTTGCCTACAAATCCTCCTAGAGTTTTTGGTCTACAAACAAGAAACTTCATATATAAGTTACTTGAATCCATACAAAACTTTATATTGGGTTTTAGCCCGGAAAAATCCGTGCAAAAGTGTGAAAATTTTTTAAAAATGAAATTTGACAGGTGAAGGTCGAACGCCGGCATTAATAATGCATAACGTAGTAGCTATTGGTTCATGTTTTAATTTTTAGCCTTACAGTAAACATCCTTTTATAGCCCAGTCATTGACGACAGAGGCAAAATAAATCGTGAGCTGAACGTTTTGGTTTCGATTCTCGGTGGTGGCGCATGAGTCTTTTTTTTTAAATACTTTTTAAATCATTACTATATATTGCATCAAATCTATCTGCACATCTATAAAAGTGAAAATGTCTGTCTTTTATCTGTGGTAGTTAAGAAAGACTATTATGAATAAAGGCATTACTTTACATATTCACACTTTTTAATATATACATATGCACATAAAATTATGAACAGTACATAGACCCGAGCAAAGCCGGGCGGAACTGCTAATATATCTATAAAAATAAACGCGTCTGTGCATCTGTCTGTATGTTTGTCTGGGTACATTTCCCTACGCAATAGCTATGTCAATTTTTAATCTACAGACTCGAAATTTGATATACAGGGTACTGAGATTTGAGAAAATCGATGTGATCGGTTTTTGGTCAGAAATTTTGGCTGTTAGGAGGTCAACGTTCAACGATTTGACTTTGAGAACTCTACCAAACTCCTCCGATAATTTTGGATTTACATATTTGAAATTTTAGATATAGGTTCCTTGGACATGGATCTAACTTAATAACTTGATTGGGGGCCAAAACAATAAATGTTGAGGGGCCATGATAGGGGTCAAAGCTTTAAAAAATTGACCTTTTTTTTAGCATAACATACACCTCATACCCGGGTAACGCTGGGCACCCATGTTAGTCTATCCATCTATCTATCTATACTCCTATAAATTCATGTTTATTTTGTGTGTATTGATATTCATATCAAAAAACCGCATTTCTATTTATTTAAAAAGAAAATACAATGTTCTTATATATGGGTCATGGAATTGAATGTATCTGCAAAAGATCTAGCAAATTTGCATATTCTTTTAAACAGTCATTTTAATTAATTCCCTATTAGTTTTTTTTTCGGTTTTCTTATGGGGTGGTCATCTTTAGTTAACTATTACATATGATTATATTCATGCAGATATTCTACATGAATTATACTTGCAAAACATTTGCGTAAAAAGTTTACAGGACACAAAATATTGTTTCCATATATATTTATGTATACGTATATATTTTTGTTTTATCTATCTATCTATCCGTGTGTGTGTTGGGGGTGTACATTTCTCTACGCAATAACTGTCAATTTTTAGTCTACGGAGTCGAAATTTGATATACAGGGTACTGAGATTTGGGAAAATCGATGTGAATTTTAAGAGGTCATAATAGGGGTCAAATTTTAAAAAATTGAACGCGTTTCTTTTTTTTGCTCAACATACACCTCCGGGCACCCATGCTAGTATATCTATAAAAGTGAACGTGTCTGTGTATCTGTCTGACTGAGTATCTGTGTTTGTGTGTCTGTGTGTGTACATTTCCCTACACAATAACTCTGTCAATTTTTAGTCTACAGACTCGAAATTTGATATGCAGGGTACTGAGATTTGGAAAATCGATGTGATCGGTTTCGGCCAGAAATATGGCGATGAAGGGGGTCAATGTTCAACGATTTGACCTTTGAGAACTCTACTAAACTCCTCCGACAATTTTGGGTCTAAACACTTGAAATTTTAGATATAGGTTCCTTGAACATGGATGTCAATTAATAACTTGATAGGAGACTAAAACAATCAATTTGTGAAGGGTAATAATAGGGGTCAAAGTTAAAAACATTATCCGCTATTTTTTTTATTTTATATTTTTTTTGCTCAACATACTCCCCCAAAATAATCGGGCAACACCGGGCACCAATGCTATTATATCTATAAAAGGAAACGTGTCTGTATATGGATATGTGTGTGTACATTTCCCTACGCTATAGCTCTGTCAATTTTAAGTCTACAGACTCGATATTTGATATACAGGGTACTGAGATTTGGGAAAATCGATGTGATCTATTTTCGGCCAGAAATTTGGGTCAAAAGACCTTTGAGAACTCTACCAAACTCCTCCGACTATTTTGGGTCTAAACACTTGAAATTTTAGATATAGGTTCCTTGGACAGAGATCTAATTTAATAATTCGATGTGAGCCCAAAACAATAAATGTTAAGGGGTCATAATAGGGGTCAAATTTAAAATATTGACCCTTTTTTTGTTTGTTTTTTTTGTTTTGCTCAGCATACACCTCCAAACGCCAGGGCAACGCTGGGCACCCATGCTAGTCTATCTATCTATAAAAGTAAACGTGTCTGTGTGTGTTTGTCTGTCTGTGTGTCTGTGTACATTTCTCAACGCAATAACTCAATCTTTTATTTTAGTCTACAGACTCGAAATTTGATATACACGGTACAGAGATTTGGAAAAATCTGTGATCGGTTTTCTGCCAAAATTTGGCTGTTAAGGAGTCAAAGTTCAAAGTTTTGACCTTTGAGAACTCTACCAAACTCCTCCGACAATTTTGGGTCTAAACACTTGGACAAGGATCTAACTTAGTAACTTGATATGACTTCAAAACAATAAATGTTAAGGGCTCATAATAGGGTCCAATTTTTAAAAAATTGACCGTTTTTATTTTCATTTTTGCTCAGCATACACCTCCAAACACCCGGGAAACGCCGGGCACCCATGTTGGTATATCTATAAAAGTTAACGTGTCTTTGTAGTGTGTGTGTGTGTGTGTGTGTGTGTGTGTGTGTGTGTGTGTGTGTGTGTGTGTGTGCATTTCCCTATTCAATAACTCTGTTAATTTTCAGTCTACAGACTCGAAATTTGATATACAAGGTACTGAGATTTGGGGCATGTAATTTCTTTTCGGCCAGAAATGTGGCTGTTAAAGAATCAAAGTTCAACGATGTGACCTTTGCGAACTCTACCAAACTCCTCCACCAATATTGTGTCTAAAGATTTGAAATTTTAGATATTGGTTCCTTTGACATGGATCTAACTTAATAACTTGATTTGAGCCAAAAACAATAAATGTTAAGGGGTCATAATAGGTGTCAGAGTTTAAAAAAATGATCACTGGGGTCTCTACAAATTACTCAGACAATTTCTGGTCTAAACATAAAAGATAAAGGGTATTCAGAGATAGGACAAGCTTTTAATCGGTTTTGGTCGAATATTTGAGCTAATCTATAAATATAAAAGCGAAAATGTGTGTATGTATGTTTGCATGTATGTATGTGTGTTTGTGTCTCCGCTAAAAACTTTCGACAGACAGAACAAAAATACACAAACTTGGTATCATATTGAAGCCCCATCCTTCGCCCGAAAAATATCGAATATAGATAACTCCAGTACAGTATTAAGAAAAATTGTACAGTGGACAATTAAAAGAAAATGTAAAATATTTAACAGTAGATTGTAGTAATATTTGTTTTGCATTAAAGCCTCTTAATTGTTTTAGTTGAGTTTCGTCCTAAATTCATTCCAATATTCAAAATGACTCATTGTCATACTAAAGGCTGTTTCTTATTTTTCAGGTAATATCTTATTTCTATAAGTGCTATAATAGCATATTTAATTGAAAATGCCTTCAAAGAAGCAGCTTTCAGAGATTAAAAGGGCACGCATTATTGCTTTATCTGGTATCTATATTCTCAGGTAAAAATTGCCAGGGAGATGGAATATTCCAGAAAGTGAGTTCAAACAACGGTACAAGGAAACAAAGTCTTTCAAAAACATAGAAACACAAGGCCGTTAAAATTCTACACTTGCCAGGGAAAACAGATCTTTAAGAAGAGCACCATTTGCAGATAGAAAGAAAAGTTCTTCGACTCGAACAGCAAAAAGAAGAAAAAGTGGGATTAAAAGACTGCAAAGCAAGAAAGAAGCCAGATCTACAAGAAAAAAAAAGGAACTAAAAATTAAAAAATCATGAATATTGGACAACTGATGGTTGGGCTAAACTTGTTTTTTTTGACGAAAGTAACTTTGAAGTAAGTTAACTGATTTTATTTCCTAAACATTGGAAGAAACAATTAAAATTTTTTATGTGAATACACATTCATAACATCCATTCCAAAATTGTAACAAATTCTTTTACTTTTCACCAGGTTTTTGGCGCCTCTGGAGCGGTTTATGTTCGCTCTAGGGAAGGAGAGGCATCTCATCCTGACTGTGTAGTTTCAACTGTCAAATTTGGAGGAGGAAACACAATGGTTTGGGGCTGCATTGCTGGATTGTTGTACACATGTGAGGGCAGAATGAACTCCACAATTTATACTAACATGCTGAACTAGGTTTACAAAACCTTTTTGACGAAAATATTTAATAATAACATTCCAAGTGATGTAATTTTTCACAAAGACAATTCTCCATGCCCTAGTCAAAAGTTTTAATGGGTTAGTTTGAGGAAAAGGGGATTACAGTGATGAAGTGATCCCCCTCAATACTATGACCTAAATCCCATTGAAACTTTGTGATCCCATTTAGGGAAAATAGTGAGAGCATTCTCACTATTTTCTCTCCTTCATGTTCATCATGTTTTCCTCCTTGTTCATCAAAAAAAGAATTAGAAGCAAAACTTCATGAAGAGTGGCAGAGAATACAAACTACAACCTGCAACAATTTGGTAAATAATATGTAATGATGAATAAAAGTTAATTTATGGAGGCAAAAGTAGGACACACCAAATATTTAATGCTGTTAGAATAGATTTTTAATGTTTACTCCACTATTCTTAACCTTGGAATATAAAGGTTGGAATCATAGTTTCGATTTTTTCATTGTTGCTCCATATATTTAACCATGATTATATATATATATATATATAAGTATATATATATATATATATTAGAAAAATGCTTGTCCTAGGACGTAACTTTCTTTTCCTTACTGGTATTAAAATCAGAATATAGTTAAACTAAACTTTATGTCTATAATATGTATTCTCATTTTAATCAAAATTCGTTATATAATTTTAATTCTGAAATATGTTGACAAATTTAAGTCGCAAAATTAAGAAATCAATGTAGCGGAACTATTATGCCTGTTAAAATACTTTAAAATGCTTAAAATACTTAAAACTTTAAAAATTAAGGGAAAAGATTAAATTCGAAATTTATCAATTTAAAAATGCATTTTTATAAATTTGACATAGTATAAAAATGTAATTTAAATTAAATCTAAAAATTACTTTGGATTTATGTGATGTTATGTACATTTTGTTGCACGTTAAAATTTTTTTGAAAATTATAAATATATATCATTAATTGCTAAATAATAGATTTAGTTAATTTTTTAGCAACTATATTAATAATTTATTGATTTATTGATTGAGTTTAATAATTTATTGATTTATTGATTGAGTTTAAGGGAGATACCAGAGCATTGATAAAACTAATCTTCTAACTGCATCCCTAGACGAGAAATTATTATTTTTAATTGAGCAGGGAAAACTTAAAACTCAGGAGGCCTTCATACTGTCATGAAAGCATTAAATAAAATAAAGAAGGCAGAAAAACACTAGTAAAACCAATTTTTACCCTCACGCTAAACGAGAAATTAAGTGAGCAGACCTCCAGATCGCTTCTGAAAGCACTACGTAAAAGTAAGAAGGTCTCCATAAAACTACTAAAACAGTCTCCTCCCAGAATATGAATTATTTTTAAGTGAGCAGTGAAAAAAACTCGATAGACATCCAGAGCGCTACTTAAATCACTAAATAAAAGTAAGAAGGCCGGGTAAGATTCTGTTGTTGTTGTTTTTTTTTTCATATGTATAGCCATCTGTACAAGTACTTTATTTTCGCATTTAAGAGTAACTTATCTTATCTTTGGTAACAATAAGGTATTGTACTCTATTTTTATTGTTAGACAAAAACAACACAAAATAACTTATCTATATATGTAGAAAAGTAATATTTTCACCTGAAATGCGTTTATTTAAACGATCAACAATCCACACAATAACCTATTCTTTATTGTAATTATTTTTGCTACTGAATCATTTTACGTATTTTTTAGAGTTTATACTAATTTTGACATGACACGTAAGTACGTAGTAATATTTTCACCTGTTTATCTTTCACTTTCAAGCAAAATATATTAATACAAAAACAATTTCATAAGTAAGCAGTAAAAAAAATAAATATCAGAATGCCTCCAGAGCGCTACTAAAAGCACTAAATAAAAATAAGGAAACCTCCAGACGACTATTAAAACCAAGTTTCTAATCCCCTCCCTGTCTGTTTTATTAGATAGTAAAATATGTCCTCAAATAACGTGAAAAACAAACATCGTTATAAGTAGATACTAAGTTTTAATATAACATTATTTTTTTTAATTTTCTCTCCCCTCTCCCCTCTCTCTCGCTGTTTGTTTATCTATCTATCTGTATTTCTCCTGTTACTGACACTAAGCAGCTATCTCAATGTATGTAATGTAAAAATAAAAAATAAAATAAATTTTCAAAATAAAATTTAAAATAAATTTGTTTTAAAGCAACATTTTTTATTTACTAAAGAAGAAAAATGTTTAAAGTGAAATAAAGCGATCTTGTATGGGTTTCATTAAAAATATGTTCGGTACATGACGAGCAAAATCGAGATAAAAATTAAAATCATTCAAACACGAGAGAAATTTAAGAGACAGATAGTGATGAACTCGCAAAACGAACGCACTTTTTAGATTAGACAGAAAAAAGTAGTAGAAAACATTTTGTGTCCTGGCGCTTTCGCGTGAAGACGATTTGTAAAGGCATAGCTGTTTATGTTTCCTTAAGAGTGTTATGTTGTGTTCTTGTATTGAAGAAATGGTCGGAGTGCTCATTTATATATGTAAGTGCACATATTTTTTTTCAAATAAAACTATAGATTAATTCGATCGTGCATCGATACTTGCAGTTTTAGTGAAACACCGGAAATCTTGCCCATAGTTCTAAAAAATAACAAGCGTGATTTTTCTCCGTCAGCGATTTGACTAACATATGATATAGCTTTCTGTTGAACCTGAGTAAAAAAAAAAAAAAAAAAAAAAAAAACAACGCCGATTAAAAAGTGAGAAGAATTATGGTTGAAAATTCACAAATTTTGAAGATTAACCTTAAATTTCGTTTCTGAATTTTTGAGATGACGATTGATTATTCGTATTATTTGTAATTTTCAGACTACTGTTCTCATCTTGATTGTTATTTTTACAACGTTTCAGGCAATATAACCTCCGACCTTCTTCGGGTATATCTTGTTGAACTCGGGAATGTTTCTGTTGAATTCGGGAGTTTGGACGGAATTTCGAACGGAACCCTTTATTTACTTCACGGGGGTAGCGTGCTCTTGTTTCGTCAGCCATGATTGGATAGAGGACCCAAGTAATTTGTAAATGTATATTTCGGTCGCCCACTCTGAGAATTGAACCTTCAACCTTCAGGAGAATATGACTTTTACAATTGATTTTTCTAAGTACTACGAACTACTGCGCCGTGAGAGTTCCATTCGAAATTCCGTTCAAATGTTTGACAGAAACATTCCCAAATTCGACAAGACATACCTGAAGAATGTCATCGACTAAAACGTTCTGAAAATGACACTCAAGATAAGAATAGTAGTCCGAAGAATCCAAATAATATGAACACTATTATAAAATAATTAGATGAAACGTTTTCATACTTTCATGTTCTACTAGCCTGGGTGCGCGGCGTTGCCCGGCTGTTTCGAAGTGTGCGTTGAGCAAAAAAAAAAAAAAAAAAGTGGTAGTAGGTAGGCTCGAACCCGTACTGAAAAGGATGAAAAGAACATGAAAAAAGTGACGTATTTGCTGTTGCCCCCTTCGCCAAACCGGAAGTAACGAATGTTAAAATTAAGGCTTGTCAATCGAAAAGAGGAGATAACTTTCGAAAATATAGGCGAAAAAAAGCGACCCCGTCCTGTAGAAAAGTGTCCAGTTGAGGGTGATGGAATTAATGTTTTAGCCAATTTTTCGATATTTGTCGTCCGAATGGCCGATCTTCAAAAGGACACCAATTTCGTGAAAAACCGTCGCCCCTGTCGAAAGTTTTAGGCAGACATACAAACATATATACATTTTAGATTATAGATGCAATAGGTGTCATAAAATAAGTGATGCAATTTCACACTTGCCTTAAATGTAAAAACTCGCACCTGTAGTTGATGAAGCATTAAATTAGCTGACTAGTTATAGAAGAAGAAACTGTACTATTTGTAAAATGCATAGATTTGCAACGATGATGAAAGGCTATGAACGAAACTGTAATTGAAAAAAGATCATGTGCAATGGAACGATAGTCTGCTAAAATCCTTAACATGGGCGTGGATATGGATATGGTAGATACTTTAGTTTTCCTAGTAAGACAATAAAGCAAAACGAATTTGAATTTGTTTGTCATATCAATGGCCCAAAATATGTTTTGCTTTTCAGGGATGTTTTTATTATCAAGATGTTTTCACAATACTTTATAAAAATACAAAGTTGTTTAAAAGAAAAGTAATAATAAAACAAATCTGTTTTCCTATAAGTTAGAAAACCGCAAACATATATTAAATCGACATACTTCACATTTTGATGAAATATATATATTTTTTATATTTCACATCTATGATTGAAAATGCACGGTTCTTTAATAGTAGTGAATCACAAGTTATCAAAGCCAAAATACATTAAAGGATAAAGGTAAATGAGATGTGCAGATTGTTAATTGGACGAGGAAAACTATTATAAGCACAGTGAAAATTGTGAATGGAATGAATAAAATTTAATTACCCATGTGAAGCATGTATGACAGGTATTTGTTTACTTTGACTTTGAAGACGACCATGTTGCAATAAGTAGTGAAGCAGTGTCGTGTTATCGTATTTTATAGAGTCGTCATTCATGGAAAAGAACTTAATTCTGCTTGGTACTAGACACACGATGAATTACGAGGTCTTGTTGTACATCTTCCATAAGAAAGAACCAGATATTGGAACTCAGTGGAGCACTTTCCATGAAAATAACGATAAAGTAGAGAAAAAAGTAGAACGTCTCTTCTGCGAGAAATGGGATTATTGGTAAATCAGTTTTGTATTCTGTAAAATCAGGAAAAATTGCTCAGTACGGCAGCACATATTCGATATAATCGAGACTTATATAGAAACAGTATAATATTAGGGGTCAGGTATTTGGGGGGGGGAGATAGAGTGTTCTCGCTATTTTCCAGAAACCTTAACCACAAAAATTGAATATTAGTAGTTTATCTTAAATTGAAAGTAAAAGCCCGTATAAGTAGAAATTGTTTTTATCCAGCTCTCCACGTGATCATAAATGCTTTTTGTCAGATCCTCTTGATAACTGCATAAAGTTAGTATAATTGAAATTCTTGTTGTTTTCCCTTCAATTTGAACTTTTATATTAAAAATACCTGATTTCTCTATTTCATACGTACGAAATGTTGTTGATAAGATAATAATTGTGCGGACAGGTAGAATGCAAATGCCAATAGAGGTCGTTTATAGCATTTTTCTTTTACTAGACTTCCATTTTTTTTAGAGCGGACAAATAGAGTAGTTTTTATAGAAATCGCTTGAAACAAGTCATAAAACCACTTAATGTAAGGAGCTAACTAGCTAGTGACCTTAGTCTTGAAAATGCCAAAGCTGTAGGTAGATGGAAAAAAGTGAGCAGGAAGAAAGTTCAGGAATTTTGCAAGTCTTGAAAAAGTAGCTACTAGAATAGGAAGCTGCATTAAAACAGCGAATTGATTAAGACCCCGTGATCCACGAGTCAAACGAGCTTGAACAAAAGAAAGCAGGAAATAAATCAGACAATTCTGAAAGAATACATGCTATTATAACATTTATAAAAAAGACTGAGACTAGCAACAACACGTCTGTGAGCATGAGGTTGCAGTGAAAAAGAAAGGGTGGAACAATCAAATTGCAGATACGTTTCTGCAATTTATCAAGAAGCTTCATATGGGATGGAGATAAATCAACCAAATGTAACAACAGTACTTCATACATAGTTGGATAGTAGACTTTTATAGAAATAGAAAATGGCCTTTGGTGTGTAAAAGTGTTTACAGTGATAGAGAGAACCGTTTTTGCGAGAAGCAGAAAGAGTATTGGATTTAATAAATATGAACTTTAAGAAAGATTTGATGAGAAAGAAAGACAAGAAGTTTGGGATGTAACACTCTGTCGAATGCCATGACCCTACTCTCCCTAACGCAATGCCCCTACGCTCCTCTGAAGTGTTGTTATAAGAAAAGACTATATACGCCCCTTCTCTTTATGTCATAATAAGCAGACACCCCATTCCCCAACCTACACCCGTCGAGCAGCGATGATTGAAAAACCAAGTCGAAATAGAAAACCCACCCCAAAGTCTTTTCATTACACCCACGCAAAGAACGTCACTGAGACAAGATCTTCCGACCAATCTCATCGGCTTGCTAGGAGATGGTGAATGTGAACGGATGTGAGACAGACAAAAACCCAACCCACACCCATCTCAGAAGGAAACACGTGGACAGAAGACTTGAGCGGGAAATTCAGTTTGGCTGCTGTAAGCAACGAGGACACTTCGTGAAATCATCGCTCCTGAGAAAAATAGAGTTGACCACCCGCGTAGAAAGTCGCAGAGGTGAATAAAATACAGCCCACTCAAACCGGATTGCCAACGGATCGAAAAGGAAAATCAACTCAAAGCTTGGATTTACCTCGGCCGAATATTATTCTTGGAGATGAATATCCTTTCAATGGAAGACTTATATACCGAAAACCACGCGTCAGGGATAATGTTGGAAAAAAACGGCGAAGAAGGAAAGACAGGACATTTACGTTAACAACGCACGCTCGACGGGAATGGATATTCACTAACAGAGCTAAATATCTTACAATTTTCATTCTCCCCAATCCGCTCAACCCAAACCCATGTCCTTATGCTCAAATGTTATTCTTGCTATACATAAATTGACTTTTTGCCATGCATAAAGAAAGAAGAAAACATATTACCTTCTGATTCCGAGCAATAACTGTGACTCGATTTTCGTTCAAAAAATAGGGGGAAAGAGACAATACGTCTCCACGAATAAACCTTATTATCGCTCGGCTCACCTCCTCATCTCAACCCGTAATGTTGTTTGCACCCCCATTTGCATTATTGTTGTTTTATCTTTTTTTGCATTCACCTGCATTACACTCATGTAAATAAATGAATGTATTTCTAGTATGTTCATACCCTATTGTGTCATTGTCATTTTTATTGCCTTATTCTAATTATTAACCGTGAATGTCATTAAGGTGTTTCATGGCGATAATGCTTGTTCGAACCTCGGCAAGTGCGATTTGGTTGTGATACACCGCATATCTTTTTTTTATCTTACAACGTGCGTTTGGGAAGAGAATTTATCCTTAAAATTCCTAACCTTGGGCTACCGGTACATGGGATTTCCATCCGGAATCCCAATATACGTCAAACCTCTGAGCTAGTCTCAAAAACCGTTACAGTATCCATAAACTTGCAGATCTGTTCAGTTATAAAAGTAAATAAATCAGCTGTTTTACGAAAACCATAAAAGCCTCTTCACTAAAGAAGTCCAAAATTTCCAAAAAATGGACAAGATTTCCGTTGAGCAATCTCTCAAAAACTTTGCTAATAACATTTGTTCTTCAATCAGTCGACAATTCTCACATGCATTACTTCCTCTTTTAGGAGAAATGACGTAGTTACTCTCTTTGTGTACTTTATTCGGGGAGAAGATTAGGTTTACTGCTTACAATCATAAGTACCTTAAACCGTAAAGTCAAATCAGGTTGCATTTGTTTCAATTAAAAGTGGCATTTTTTAATACCAACTATGAACTGAATCTTTACGCTGTAGAAAAATGGAAAACACTGTTTAAATTATTTTTGAAATGCGTTAATTTTTTATCTCTTGTCTTGCTATAATCATTGAAAATAATTTTTACTTTTATTTATTATTTATTTCCAAATACATTTAGTGTGCAAAACACAATACTGCAGGATTGTTCCCAATTTGACTTCAACATAGTCAGCTTCAAGTCAAATCTAGATTCCAGTAAAGCAACTGGCCCTGATGGCATCCCAATTATAGTGTTAAAAAAGCTTCAACCAGAACTTGCTCCCATACTTACGAAACTATTTAAGCGCTGCCTTAAGGAGAAGTGCTTTCCGATCCCCTGGAAGACCTCATCAGTTTGCCCTGTATTTAAGAATTCGGGTGATAAGTCATCTCCCTCTCAATACAGACCAATAAGTCTTCTCTGTGTTATGAGTAAGTTACTGGAATCAATATTAAATAGAGAAATAGTCAACCACCTCAGCAGAAACAACCTTCTTAGTGACACACAATATGGTTTCCGCTCTGCAAGATCTACCGCAGATGTGCTGACGGTTATATCCCACAGGATTAGTGAATCTCTTGACAAAGGCTTCCTTTCTAGGGCAATTGCTCTTGACATATCAAAGGCCTTTGACAAAGTATGGCATAAGGGTCTACTTCACAAGATTTCCAGCTACGGTATAACTGGAAATCTTTTCTCAATCATTAAATCATTTCTCTCCGATAGGCTCATAAGAGTAGTGGTAGATGGACAAAAATCGGAGGCCTGCAATATAAATGCTGGAGTCCCTCAGGGGTCAATCCTCGGCCCAACTCTCTTCCTGATCTACATCAATGACCTCCCTAAACACATACTTAAATCATTCGTTGACATCTATGCTGATGACACGACCATCTACGGCAACACATCAAAGGCTGTAAATGACGAAGTTCTCTCGGATTCTCTCTCCTCTGATCTCGAGCGCGTGGTTCAGTGGGGGAAGATGTGGCTAGTTACCTTTAATGCATCTAAAACCAAACTCCTATCCTTACATCATCAACGCTCTGATCCCCAGCTGGCATCAATTGTGATGGATGGCTCTCGTCTGGGTGAGGCCCCGTGTTTTGACAAGCTTCTGGGTTTGACCTTTACTCCTGATCTGAAATGGAACACGTACATCAAGTCTGTTGCCAAGGTCGCAGGAAAGATGGTGGGATCCTTCTACCGCTCCAGAAGATATCTCACTACTGATTCAATTCTCTATCTATATAAAAGCCAAGTACGGCCAAGGATAGAATACTGTTGCCATATCTGGGCAGGAGCTGCCAAAAACAGCCTATCATGCCTTGACAGAGTACAAAATAGACTTAGTGGTTTAGTGGGGGATGCCCTTTTCTCTACCCTGCAACCCCTCTCCCACAGAAGAGACGTTGCGGGCCTATCCTTGTTTTATCGTTATTTTCATGGCAGGTGCTCGTCTGAACTCCAATCCCTGGTCCCCCCTCGCCAAACTTTCACGAAAATCACCCGTCTAGCTGAATCCACTGTGAAAAATTTCCCCCACTCTATATCTGTGCCTAAATCAAAACGCGGATTTCATGAGCAAAGCTTCTTTCTTAGAACTGCACGCCTGTGGAACTCTGTTCCGTCTGCCTGCTTCCCTCCGGACTACAACTTGGATGTCTTCAAGTCTAATGTTTACAAATTCCTAATGAACCGCCCCCCTAATTAAACACTTCATAAAATCTCCTCACTAACGTGATGTACTTGCAATAACCCTTATCCCTGAGTGGCTTCCGGGCCTTGATAAGTGGTGATCACTGTGTAAAAAAAAAAAAAAAAAAAAAAATCTTCACAAATAAAATTCTCCTCAGTTTCGACCATAGTCTTTATTCCTCAAAATATGTTTCTCATCGTTTACCTGGAAACGTCATTACCTCTAATCCTTAAGTGGCTTCTGAGCCTTAATAAACTGTTATAAATAGTTTAAAGTGTGATACATAGTTTAAGTGCAACAATAGAACTGACAGTTGTGGCAGCATACTCAGCGATGGTTTATGCGTAATCTAATTAAACCATCAAACTTCTTGAAGTCTAAAAATCCACGATAAATTCATATATAATCAACGTCAAAAAATATATAACAAAAGAATTTTTTTTATTTCAACCATCACTGTTGAACAGGAAATAGCAATAGAAAACCACGACTTCATTCATATCATTTTGATTTCGATATTTCAGTATTTGATAATAACTAGTGTGAAAATGTATGGCTTCATGTAAAAAATATTTCGGTATATATATATTCTAGCGTTCGATTTTAGTAACTATTCTGTTTAATTAACGAAAAAAGATTTAAATTGCAAAAGGTTTAAGAACGTTTTTGTCCACTGCACTATATATAAATCTTGCTATTTTCTCCCCCGCCCCCCCCCTCTCTCTCTCTTTCTCTAAGTAATGAAACTCTATCCACGCATAGTTCCCAGTCACCACTTCAACAACTGACAATCTATCTATGCTCCTCAAGTGGCTCGATTATTCTAGCATATTTATACATTTCAATCGTACGTTTCCTTTAGATTACATCCGTAAAACTAAGTAGATTTTAACTCTAAATATTTCAAGATATATTAGTTTTTTTTAATAAAAACATTTATCCGTTTTTATTGGATATTCAAAATTTTAATAACATTATCATTTCAACATTTGCCGCTAACTGATCGATACACAACAAAACTAGTTTTACTTTAATTTTTTATTTCTTAATGTTGGTGCATCATTTTAGTAAATCTCAAATGGTTTAGGTTTAGATGAGGCGAGGTTAGCATATAATATTTATTTATAACTGGCCGGACCTATGGAAATTCCACATTGTTTCATATGTAACATATTGTTGCTAGGCATTCTGTGGACGTTCAGCGTCAATGGAAACTCGGCGATATTATTGCAGCCCTTTTGTTAAAACTTTAAAATTCGTTTCTTTCGTATAGATTATTAGAAAGCGTACACAACAGAAAAGAGAGCGAAGAAGTATATATAATTGTCTATTTTTGTTTCAATAATAATTATTTCTAATTAAAGATATTTTTATAGAATTAAAAGAAATTTAACTTTCTCTGTGTCTGTTATTGTTGTTTAAATAAACCATGACACACCTGCGTACGTTCAAGGTATTAATCAATTATTAAATATTTCACAACCGTTTTTGCATTTCAGTTTTAAGAACAAACTTCCCATGAAAAATCGTGTCAAGGAGGCCATTAATACAGGATAATAATGTTTCATTAAGAAAATAAATATAAAATTAAAAAAGAAAAAAAAAACGCATTTTCTTTAAAACATACGGCTTCAATTTTTTTTTTTTTTAACGTGCGACATCAAATTTTGTTATTTTTATTTATATTTCGTCTTTGGTGTTCAAGAGATCCTATTTATTAAAAAGGAGGAGAAAAAGGTGATAGCATACTACAAACATTAAATTAGCGTATCTAAATACTAATTTCATGTTCGTAGTATGTTATAACCTTCTATTCTCCTTGTTAATAAATAGCATCTCCCGATCGAATATTTTATAATCTGCAAACCGTGAAGCACGTACGACGTTAAAGGTATTACGGTATTAATATATAGACTAGGAGGGCTACCGGGCGTTGCCCTGGTCATATAAAAAAAGAAAATTAAGTTGCGTTTGACTACACTTACTAAATGATATTTTTCATTATTGTTTTTACTGTGCAATAATTTATATCAGTTTGAAACAGTTAAAACTTTTTTTTTTTAAATGTTGATGACCGTTTTGGTAGAAACAAAATTTACTGATGTCGGTCCACTGCTACGAATTCGGAATAGGGGTATGTGAGAGATAAACAAAAAGTTTTAAGCGGTTACGATTTTTAAAAACATATAGTAATATTCATGCATTTAATAATAGTCTGATCTTTAAATAAACCCTCAGCTAAATTGACCGCTGATAAAACGAATTTCCTCTAATTATTTCTTTTGGGCCAAGTAAATAATACAAAATAATATATTTTAAAAAGTCCTTTAACTCTGTTTAAGCTTACCGATATAAACGTTTTTAAGAATGTGTTTAAAAAAAACAAAAAAAAAGAACGGAACGTCCGCCGAAAGGTGGGCGCGAACGCAAAAACAAATATGTTTCAGTCAAGGTCTCAACCCATAGCGCCAGTCACACTATGACGTTGCAAATTTTTGTAGTTAACGTATCCGAGTTTAACGTATGCGCCGATGCCGAAATCATTTAGAAAATATAATTTTACAGTCGTTAAGGTAGAAAGAAAATGAATATTATATGTTAAATTTCACATATTATGCGTCCAGGTCTGTACCAGACTCATTCTTATCCGCTTTGGATTTCAAAATGTTTAGCACCACATACAAACACACATACATACCTATATTCACACTAATAGACATCTCTCTTTTATATAATAACTAATAGTGTAAAGAACATTTTCGCTTTTTACGAAATTTGTTTATTTTTTTCTAATTTTCTATTAGTTTGAGTCACTCTTGTCTATTTCATTCCTTTCACTTTGTTCAGCCTGTGTATTAATCATAGCTTTCTATCTAAAGTTCATTTACTCTTTGTAAGTCTAAATATCGCGAACCTTTCCACCCAAACGATGCTCATTCCAGCTGCGAGCAATTACAAGTTTCAGGAGGGCAAATGGGAGCTGTTATCTGCGATAAATCTAAGAAATTTGGTTCAACCCACAAATGAATAATTTCCAGTTGTATATGGCAATTACAAATATCGAATAACAAGATGGCGAATTTTCTTTTTAATTGTACATATAACCTGCTCTTAATCAGATAAGCAATCAGTAAAAGAAAAACCAATCTCTTAAAGGTTTATCTAATCAAATCGCCGACTGTCTAAAGCCGAAGCGAGTTTCGTTCATAATCCCTAAGTTATGAGCGTGAATCATACCATCGACCGAGATTTCTTCCTGCTTCGCCCACTGAACGGGCGTTTGACAGATTCCGCTATAACGGCCATTCACGGCGCCATTTTGTCCCATTTAATTCATCGCCAACTCAAACCACAGAACAACTACAAGTGCAGTCATAAAACGAAAAGGCGCACATTTCGAGAGTTCGAACGGTTCAAAGGTGTGCGGCCATTTCCATTCACTCTGATATCTATCGCTTTCTTTAGCTTCGGGCATTAAATCTGCAAATAGTCAAAGACATTTTTTAATACACATAAAATAAAACACTGAATACTATGAAGATCTCAGCGCTTTTGATTCTCGTTGATTATTTTTGCTTTTAGCTTAATCAGATGTTAGCTTCACACCGGATTCTCCAATAAGGTTATTGTCATAACAGAAAATTATAACAGTTTTGTATTCCTTCAGTATGCTGAAGTGGTCGGCATCTCAATCTGTCTTAGTTATGATTGAAATCTAGTTCAGGACGAATGAATAAAAGCGAAGATCATTAAGTATTTCCAACACATTTTTGCATACAGTTTTCGTAGAGCTTTCCTACATAATTGATAACAGAACTTCTTTTATTGGCCGATTGTTCCGTTGTGTCAGCACAGGAGTTTATTATAAAGTGTTATTGAAATAATTTCTAAAGGCATCTTCAAGGCAGTTTATTTTGCATGGAGTTTATGCCGGCCTCCCACATACAGCACCTGGTATTCCCAATATTTCAGAGGTAAGTTTACTTCTTTAATATTAATGAACGTCTTTGTCTCAAGATACGTGGGAAATATTTTGGGTTGGGTAGGAGTATGTTAACTAATACTTTTCTATCCACAAAAATTTAAATAATGTTGTTATTATTATATCTCTATTTTTTTATTATTAAATTAAGTTTTCTAAGCAGAATTTTTAAAACTGCGTAAACGATCCAACAGGTAGTTATATAGTATAGATAGATAGTACAGATATATTTACGCAGTTTGAAAATCCTACTTAGAAACAAGAGAAAAGAAAATTTATTGCAATAAAATGTCGGCAATTGTCTAATTCGAATTAGGGATCTTTCGGTTAATAGCCACGGAAGATATCTAATTTTAAAAAGCATTGAAACAAATGCGTAGCGTTTAAGGCGAAAAAAGAGAAACATTTACGATAATTTGTGTGTGAGAGAGAAAATTTACCCTCAAATAGAAAACATCTGATAGGGTTTTGTTAATATTTTTACTGATACCAAGGCGAAATCCGGCAGTTCTTGAAAGTGTTTAATGAAAGCTGTAAAGAAGCTGTTAACAATATTCATAATAATAATAATAAGAAGAAGAAGAAGAATTCTATTCTATCGCTTTCGTTCCGATAGCATTAAGTAGACTAAACTGGTTCAGTGAATATGGAGGAAGCGTATTTATTAAATTTGTTATCCGATGTTTGTGTGACAGTCAGAGTACATCTGAATTAGTGAGTGAAGAGGCATCCTTTTAAAATTTTTTCTTTCAGTTATGATTCATAGAATGAAATATCATAGATGGATTATTCACTCCTAAATTTGTTTGATTGACGGAAAAAAAAAACGAAGTACAAAAAGAATAATTGAGCAGGGCAGGATATGCGCTTTGAAAAATATTTGCTCCCTCTTTGTCTAAAGGATGGGAAATACTTTGAAAATACTCTCCTTGGTTTTGATATTAAAAAAATCAACAAAAACATCGACATATTATGTTTGACAAGGAAGTTCTTTCAAATTTTAATTTTAAAATTAAGATGAACATACCTCGCTTCAAACAATATTTATGGATCGAAATAAGCACAATCAGAATCAACAACTTTTGCCAACGCAAAACCAGTTTATTTATGCCAGTAACGTAAACATCTTGCGTTCTGGTGGCGATGAAGTCGCTGGAGTCATTTTTGATATGACTTGGGTTTGCAAAAAGTTGTCGAGATGCTTGAAAAAGTGGTAGTCGGTAGTGAGAGGTCTGGAGAGTATGGCAGATGAGGCAGAGTTTTATAGCACTATTCATTCAACATCTGCAGGTTCAGTTTAGCAATGTGCGGTCAGGCATTGGAGGAGAATTGGAACTTTTCTGTTGACTAATGTTTGGTGCTGTTGTTGAAATTTCTGAAGCATTTCATCCATTTATTGACATTACTTCTCCACCGTGAGGGTTTCACCTGAATTTAAAAACTGCAATGAATAAGACCGGTCGCAGACCGTCTAACAGTAAGCATGGCCTTATTTTGGTGCAACTCTAGCTTTGGGAAGTGTCGTGGAGCTTCGTCGGCGTCTAACAACTAACGCCACGCCAGTTGTAAAGAACCCACCTTTCATCGCAAGTCACAACCAGGTCGAGAAACACTTCGTTCTTATTATATAAATAAAGGGAAAATGACACTTCAAAATGTCGTTTCTTTTGGTTCTTGTTCAATTTTTGAGGCACCCATTTATCAAGTTATTTTGTCTTTCCAATCTCTTTCAAATGGTTGGAAATCGTCGTATACATTGCGTATAATTAAGAAGCTAGTATTCGAACAGATGTACGTTGACTGGCTCTCACTTAACTGATCCTAGTCAACATCTGATGGCCGACCACTACGCCCATTATCTTCAGGACTCTCGTTGCCGACATGAAATTTCTCAAACCACCATTGTTCTGTGCGTTCAGTAGTGGTTCCTGGGCCAAACGCTTTGTTGATATCGCGAGCTGTTTCAGCAGCTTTTCGACCTAACTTGAATTGAAATAAGAAAATTATGTAAATTTGCTTTTTTTTTCTATATTGTATTTAACGTTATGAAAAGATGACATAATTGTTTTAAAACGATTGTAATTTAAATGATTAGATAGAGCGAAAATGCGCTTTAAAATGATATATAAAGCAAAGGTATTATAAGGATAAATTATTTGAAAATACATTATTTGAAATCAAAATTAAAAATTCCGCAAGAACTTTATTCTCAACCTAATATATATATATATATATATATATATATATATATATATATATATATATATATATATATATATATATATATATATATATATATATATATATATAATATATATATATATATATATATATAATATATATATATATATAATATATATATATATATAATATATATATATATAATATATATATATATATATATATATATATATATATATATATATATATATATATGATAATTTTTGTTGATTGTTTTGCGACAATTAAATTCGGTGTATAGTGTTTCCCTCGATCTGAACAATCGTCGATAGTTTGGACGTAAAAACCAAATGTATTATTTATTTATTTAAGATAACTGTTTTAACACTAGTGCATGTAGGTATTAAATCGTTAATATTTATAATTATAAGTCCCTTTAAGATTATTCAAGTTGAGCCCTGTTTGGGAAATAAAACAAAAAGGCGATCAACTAACATCATGCGTTCATGACTTCCAGTTGCTGTACTGTTGTGCCCGCATTCGGCATTTATATGTATTAAATTTCCCTTAATTCTGGTGTTATTTGATGACGGCCTAGGAGTAACGTCGTAGCAAATGGAGTCAAAGTTGACTTTGTAGCTGAGTTTGAATTCCCCGCACTAGTAGAGATAAAAATAATTACTAATATTTATAAATAAATTAATTAATTAATATACTATTATCGACTTATTTACATTTATCTGGCTGCACCACACACATTAAACTAAAGGCATTTTTTACTTATCCAACGGTCGGTCACTGATATAACGTTAAGACCTGAAAGGAAAATATACATACTAGTTAGGGGAACGAACTTCTCAATATTGTTTTTAATGAGAAACCATTCATATACAGTCATTATCTATCCATGTGCATAATCCGGTGATGCTTCGCTGCATGTTTGAAAATAAAACGTTGCCAAATAACCGATTTTTAATTTTTTTGTCACGTGCGCTTCTACAGGTTATACTGTACTTGCTAAAGGCATCTTTAACTATAAGTACACAGCTATCCAAACCGATACACATGTATAATTTTCTGCCCACTGGAAGTCAGGACGTGTGCTATATGTTGTCAATAGTCGCCATATGAACTATAAATACCCGTAAAGAATAGAATGATTCGTTTTCAAGGATTGACCAGTTAGATCTGCCCATACATATAAATAGGTTAGCCACTTAAGGATGTGATTCTTCACAACGCCGAAGAAGTCATTTAGTATAAAAAGATTGCATTTTGTGTATCAAATAGTACTAAGATATATAGCATTTAAAGTTATCTTGTTGAATTTTTAAAGACCTAAATATCAATATGTTTGAAATCGATATATTATTCGAACTTGCCTAATTTATCTTTGCATTTTGTTGACACGACGTTATTGGCATGAATGCTATTTTCCGCTTCGGTTGTTTTTTTTTTTTCTGGAAATACCTTTGTATTAATATACAAAACCACGTACGATTAGAGTAAAGGAATTTTGCCTTACTAAACAAAAGAAAATTACATTTCTCTTCTTTCTACAATCGAACTATTTATTTTTACAGTTAGTCATCGTAAACTAGCTAAAAAAAAAAGGTTTGCACTTACACGTTTATATTACATGCCATAAGCGTATATTATTTTAAGAGAACAACGAATGATGTTCTGGTGATGGTTACTCCAAAATAACAATGTAGGCGCAGTGATTTTAGAAAAGCTTCCATTCAATGATGGCCGTCTTGAAAGTCAATTATGAGTTTGATACTCTGATGCATCGTTACTACCAACACCTGCATCTCGACACTATTACACCTTAAAATTTATAGAATTAAATATTATAGAATTGAAATATTTCCAATGCGATGTACTTAATATTTTCCGTTATCCATACAGAAGTTAAATCCAGGTTATCTTATATTTTGGAATTTGTTACATTAACAACGGTATTAGTCTACATAATTCAGAAATTTAATCGAAATTAGAACACGTGACTATTTAGCGTCGACTCCAATTGTCTACTAATTAAATGTGACAGTGATGCTTGCAAGTACCTGTTGCATTCGCTAATCCGATCAGCAGATTATTTCGTGTCGGCTTCTTTTAAGTAGAGTTAAGGGCGCTAGGTCAAATGCTTACTTATAGAACGGTTGCAATTATCGTGAACAGTTAAAATCACTAATCAAGAGTTAATAGAATCGTTATTTCAAATGACCTACCGATCATCATCAGCATCATCATCAGTAGCAATAGTAGCAGCGGAAGAAGCAATAACGAGAATACACAATCGCTTACGAAGGTTCACTTAAAAGAGTGAAGAAGTAGCAGGAATGCTTCATATTTCTTTTGAATTTGGCAAATTTAAATTTCTAAATAGCTTTGTTTTATCAAGTCTCGTTTTCCCCGTATTTCCTGTTTAGATACATCCATGGCAGTTGATTCGTCTGACTATCACGTTTACGATTGAAATGTCATTGTCAATGTTAAATGTAACCGGACATTTTCTCGAACTATTATTCATCTAATATTGTAAAACAAGTAATGCACATTTTTTTTATGATCGATTGGACTAATTTACATTCTTTCCGTGCTCGATTGATTTCTGTACAAAGAAACAATAAATATTTAAGTAACTTAAAAGAAGGTGACAAAATTATTTTGTTTTTGAAATCAGTGTGGAACCTTTTTTTTTCGTTCAATAACAACAACAGCAACAATGAAAGCAATAACAGCAGCATAGAAATGAGCTCCGAAATATTCAATGTTTCTTTGTCTGAAATACTTATTACTGCTTGGAATAAAATACTCAGAATTAATTGGTTGCCTATATCGAACTTTCAACAAATCAGAAAGATTTTGCCCTTGGATCAGATATATGTTCGTCTTATTTATATGCGCAAACACAAAAAATCTGTCACCAGTTTTCCAGAGGAGCCTCTATTATTCGCAAGGAATTAATTATCTTAAACGTAAAACGCGAAACGAAAATGAAATCGATTAGATGCTCGACTAACTCCTGGCGAGCCATCGAACCCTTGCCGTAGCTTCTGTCTACTCAGATCTCAAGTTAAAGTCACAGACTTCTAAAATTAGCAATAGTTGGACACAATCTTAACGACTCGCACACTACTTAAGTCTAACAGAAGCAGAATAACAAAACGCTCGTGTTCAGTTGATGTTTTTCTTTTGTAATTGCAGCTTTGTTGTCTGTAGACAGAGCAATGCGTTCTTTGTCTAAGATCTTTCATCGTTTTTAGCTGTTATCTTTTTACTTTTGTTGCTGTCATTACTTTTGGAAATGTTCTATCCTGTACATGATTAGAAAACACAAGTTTTTCAAAAGTGTCAGACGTGTAAAACGATGATTGTTTATAAATGTAATATATGTACAGTCGGATAGCTTCAAAACGAATCAAGTCATTTCTTGTATAGTTGGTTTGCTAAATAAGATACAAACTGAGATATGTGTTTTGTGTGAGGAAAATACAAATGTAGATTCTTAAGCTACTTCTACATTTGTTGCCACGATTGAATGTAATGTACAATAAGGAAAAGCAAAACAAGTGTTTAATGTTAATGAAACGGGCTTTTGTTGGAAAATAATCTCTCATATATATATATATATATATATATATATATATATATATAAGCAAAGGAGGCTGCAGTAGGATTCAAAGCTAATAAGGATGGGTTAACATTTCTTTTTGGGTGATAATGTTGCAGGTGAGCTGAAGCTGAAGCACGCAAAGCACTAAGAAATATGAAAAAATGAGCTGCCAGTTATTTGGTGCACAATAGAAAAGCCTGAGTCACTAAAATATTATGTTCATGTTTAATAATCATTTGTTTCATTTATAGAGCAAAGCAATAAAAGCTAAAAACATGCAAAATAGTGTTATTGTTTATTGAAGACAACTTCCTGATATTCGTAATAATTATCTACATGTGAAGGTTGTAGGCATACCTCCCAATATAACAAGTATTTTGCAATTGATCAGTTCTCTAGGTAAAGCCTTTTATTTGCAAAATGATATGGAATTAATTATTGAAGCGGGATCTAAAACAGAAGACGTGTCACTTGATAATGCTAAATGTGATGACACCTAAGTTCTACGAGTTGCATGTCATCATAAAGTGTTGAATCAAGTTGAATCAGATTTAACAATGGATCATTGAATACGTAAATGATAATACTCAAGAATTTGTTACAATTTTAATATTGATTTCTTTGTGATTCTGTGTATTAAAGATGCTGCTGAGGCACTCAAAGATAAAATGTTAGAAAATGTTAAAAACGATGAGGAAAACAGACTAAGAATCAAACTTGTTCGAAAAAATAAACATGAACAAAATATTCAGAACTAATCAGCTTCAGCGTGACAACATTAGTGTAAAATGTATAATTTTATGTTGATCAAAGACTATTACACATTACTTTTATAAGAATAATGACAATATTTCTGTAGTTTCTTATACATTTAAATAATGATTTCATATGTTTCTAGTAATATTTTTAATTAGATACCGTTGCAAGTACGCTCATCAATTTTCTTTAAGCACCTTAGTAGAAAATTTGCAATTCATATTGAAGGGTAAAACTCCCACACAAACAACCACACTCATTGAGAGACAAGTTAAGATCGTAATCTGCTCGAATTAGAAGATATATATATATATATATATATATGTATGTGTGTGTGTGTATGTGTGTGTGCAATCATTCTTACTCAACAATTTTTCTGTTTGATTGTGCCTTTATATTTTTAAATTATTCTAACGCGCTAATGTATCAAATCGATGTAATTAATATTTACTCCATATTTATCATGAATGTTTTCGATTCTTTGTCAAATCATTTCCAGATAACAAAAACAAATGAAAAAAATAAAACTGGAGAGAATTTTTTTAAGCATCTGGGAACGCACACATGAAGTTAAACATCGAAAGAACGAATCGATGTAAATCCAGAAAAATGTTAATTTAAGCTGCATCACACCAGCTTAAACATCACAGTATAAATTGTATAACAATGATAATTTGAACATGTTGCTACTAATTTCAATGTAGTAATGTTATTGTGTTGTGTATTTTTAATGTTTTACATTAATTTCAAAATGAATTATCTTCCTGTTATTAATTAAAATTTAAATCAGGTGTGATATTTATGTTCTTGTAAATGTTGGTAAATAGAGCTAGGGTTTATAAGATGTATTGGAATGCGGGTTAAGGTTAACATTCTCTAAGAATCAATTCGAAAACTTACGGTTGAAATTCATAAAAATGAATGCTCATTGTTTTCATTACCAACGACAAATATACGGAATTCCGACTTGCGAATTCCTTTACCTAACACTAATACTTATACAGATAAAAAAAATTAAACTTGCATTACCAAAGATGTAGTTTAGTATGCAATAGTACGTAACACCACATTAAACTATATGAGCAGAAACTGACAGAATGCTAACCCTAATTGTCACCTTTTTAATCGATTAAAAAAAAAACAGAAATGAAATTATTATATGAGAATACAGATGAATTAGAAACAGAAAATAAAATCACAACACATCATGGCTTATGTAATCCCCTGAATGCAGACGCTATAAGCATTCAACATGATGAAAAATTACAATCCAATTCATAATTAGCTATCTAAAAGATAGGCTAATAAACTCTGTAATCATCCAAATATATTTATATAGAATGCAGACAAAGCAAACCTATTTGTAGAAATTAATAAACTTTTTGATGGTTACACAAAATGCAAACGAATGAAAAACAATTTTACTGTATTAATTAAAGCCACATATTAACTTATCACTGCTAATTATACACAAGTAATTACAATTTCCCAAAATAATTAATTACTAGGTTATGATAACAGCATATTCATTTCATTGTTTTAACTCTCGAGTATATATCCGACCCAGTTAAATGCAGTTAATCAACAGAGAACCATATCACTCTATATAAAGCATATAAGATATCAACGGATACACACCCGAGAGTCAAAACAATGAAAAGAATATGCTGTTGTCCTAGCCCTATTGATTACATACCTGGTTATACGGCTAAGATGCATAAAGTTAACTCCCTTAAATAATAATGCGGAAAATGTATAGATTAAGGATATTACAAATGAAACCCAGTCCAATTGAAATGATTTATGCTAAAAAAATTTTAAAGGCAGAAAATGATAATATTTTAGGATGGATCAGACATTCTATTTTTAGAATAAATTTAAATTAGTTGCTACGAATAAGATGCCAAAATGATATAATATTGAAGCATGGAGGGGGAGGGAAAAAACATTGTCTAGTCTATAAATAAATAGTGTGGGCAGAAAAAGAGTTATACGTTATTGGTCGCCAAATTTCTATGTCCGCAAAGTGACTGTATACATATATACACAAGCACATAGACACATACATACATAAATAGCTATATAAACGTGTACACAGCTATGTATACATATACACAAATCTGCAGCATATGTATGCCTGTGCTTTGTTGCAGATTTTTATATCTGTGTGTATATGCATACGTAGATGTGTACATGTTTATATAACTATTTATTATGTACATGTCTATGTGCTTGTGTATATATGTATACAGTCGCTTTACGGGCATAGAAATTTGGCGACCAATAACGTATAATACTTTTTCTTCCCACACTATTTATCTATCAGACTAGACAATTAATTTCGCCGTTCTTCCCCCTACTCCAATTCTATATCACTTTGGGATCTTACGCGCAGCAACTAGTTTAAATTTATTCTAAAAATAAAATGTCTGATCTTTCCTAAAATATTATTTTCTGCCTTCAAGCTATTTTAGCATAATAACATTTCAATTTTCTCGGCCGATGGAAGTGAATGTGAGTTTTTACTCTCGTTATGAAACCAACGATAACGTTTTCACTTAGTATCTTCTGCAATTTTAAGATGTCATCTTCATATTTGTAATTTGCTTATGTTTACCGATCTACAACTTCAATTATTACATTTACTATTAAATTATTGTATTTTCATCTTTAGATCTAACCAATCAACATTTTCTTTAAATTGTACCACATTTTAAAAGTATTTCTTCATAGACTCTGGACTTCATTTATAATATCCTTTTAACCTATACATTTCTGTATAATTATCAATTTTTATACAACTATGACTTCTCTCATGATTTGTAGTTTTCAATTCATGTGGTAACCAGCAAAATAATAGCTTGCTTATGAACATTATTTTGCTAACTACTTTTCTCTGATGATAATATCACTTCTTTGAAACTTCAAGGAATAAGAAAACTTTGAACTTTTCAACTTGTACTCCTTGTCGAATAATAAATTGTAAATTCTAATTTACAGAGTTTAAATTGAATTTCTTCTACATACAATATTTTAGGGTGATTGCACCAAATCCAGGGGTAATTTCGCTAACTAAAAAAAAGTGCTCTTTATATGCTAAAATAATATATATATATATATATATATATATATATATATATATATATATATATATATATTAGCATTCGATTTAAGACATTTCACTTTAAGCGAGCCATACAACAATTTTTTAAGTGGCACATCAAGATATTCACATATATATATATACCATCTAGAAAATATTTTTTAAGTGGCACATCAAGATATTCACTGTTAGGTGATTAGCATTCGATTTAAGACATTTCACTTTAAGCGGGCCATACAACAATCGAAATTTATATTTAAATTAATAAATTCAATTTTAATTTATATATATATATATATATATATATATATATATATATATATATATATTTTACAGACAAACTGTGTTTGATAATAAAGAATGTTTCTAAAACATCGTCTAAGTAAATGAGTATCTTCAAAAGCGTCTTCAATAGCAAGTTTATCTCTTCTTCATTCTGAGGAAATGTTAGCCATTGTGGTAGATTTGCTTGCATTATATTTTAAAAACTTTTTTTATTAAACATAGTAAGCAACGTAATTTTTTTTTTCAAACTGGAAAAATACAAAATATACAGCCTACAATTCCCAACTGCTACAACGACAGAAAATATTTTCACATACACTGAATGAACAGAGAGAAAATATTATTTAATGACTTTTTTAATAAATGGTTTTACTTAAAATTAAAAACCGTATTCCATACTACTTCATTCATTGTTAAATAATACGTAGTTTGTAAAACCACCCGGAAATCTTTTACAATGATAACTCGAGGATCTTTATTTTGAACTAGTTAAATTCCAGTTTTATACATCTCACCTTGAACAAAATTGATAGCCCTCTGTAGAGTAGCAGTCGCTCTAATGTTTAATATTTAAATAAAATAATATTAGCTGTTGTAACACTTACGATCGAGCAGTCTGGGTTTTTCCAAGTATAGAGTTACTCTACTTGTAACGAAGTACTATTATATAAACACTATGAATTTTCTGGATTAACTTCTATAAACAAAACATTATTACAATCATGTATAAAGGTGAATGGGTGATAAGTATGCGGGCAAAAATATTGAAAATTTAGTTTAGTGTTCACTATTTTTTTTCTGATTGAAGGAAGGCACTTGCAGTTCTAGTTTCTATCATTTTGATGTATTTTGTTTACATGAAAAAACAAATTTGTAATTGACTCGTGGGAATTCCCTCGTGGCTGCACATTAAAGAGGAGAGGACAGTTCTGTTGAAACGTGATATAGATTGACATTACAATCGTTAGGTTCGATTCACTTTCAGGGAAAGAGAACTCTTTTTGTAATGTTTAATTGATGCGTTTACATGTTTGATGATTAGGCAAAACAAATGAGAATCTCATATTTTATCAGAAGGACAAGGAAGGCTCGAAAAACTTAATAAAAGTGATAATCTACAAATCTCGACATTCAGACCATTTTGATTGCTCGTGTCATTAGAATTGCTATTCTTCAAATCTTTCTATTTTTGTAACAGAAAAAAATAACGAGACGTTCATGTCAAGTTAGCGTTTTTCTTTTCAATTAAAGCTTTGTTGTTATATTTGAAAGAAAAGGTAGGTTCGTTTGTTCGTCTAAAATACCATTAATAATGTTCCCGTTTTAAATGTTGGTTATAATTGAAAATAGTATGTTCAAAATTAGTTGTCTAACTAGAACTAATAACAAGTATATAAATGTGAAAATAATTCAATTAGTATCACTATGCTTTAGGGTTGTTTTTTACTGATTCGTAAGTGGAATTAATATATATATATATATATATATATATATATATATATATATATATATATATATATATATATATGACTACTTCATTAAACCACATAAATTATACGAAAATAAAATTTGATGCGTAAATTTTCAGTATTTACTTCAAAAGTACTCAATATATAGGTAGCGCTAGGTAGTAAATTATGAAAAATATGCCATATATATATATATATATATATATATATATAACTTTATTATATCATCAGAACAATAAGGAAAAGTTTAGGGGAAAATAAAATAAAAACTCTTTAGGCCATGCCATTTTGAAAAATGATTCTTATCAGAAGAGGTCAAAAGTATAAACTATGCAAATATAAAAAATACTGGCTCTATATTAATTAGATATGAAATTCGAATGAAGGAATGGGATAATATAGTAAACAATAATTAAAAGTAGGTGCAATATATAAGAGTTAACCGGAATTTAAATATATATATATATATATATATATATATATATATATATATATATATATATATATATATATACATATACACAATTTGTTTATTATACAAACATTATTGGTTGCATATGTATATACATGTTTCAGTGGAATCCCAATTCAAGGAGAACATCTCATCAGACCAAAATAGAATCGATATTGAAAGAGGAGTAAAAATTACATTAGTAAACCTAATGTAATTTTGAATTGAAATTTCGCTTAACCTGTATACATATATGCAACCAATAATGTTGTATAATAAACAAACTATATAGCAGCTCTGTCCTGTATTGATCACTCTTAAATTACACTGCAAATTTTATATTGGATTTACATCTAAGAAAATAAATCGAAACAACCATTATATGCATATATATATATATATATATATATATATATATAAGTACACACATATGTATGTGTATATATTGCACCTACTTTTAATCATAGGTACACTATACAAGAGATAAGGGTAAATCAAAAGAGTAGTATATATATATATATACACACACATACACATATACATATATATAAATATACATACATATATACGTAAATACAAATATACATATATATATGCATACATATATACATATATATAAATATATATGCATACATATATACATATATATAAATATATATGCATACATGTATACATATATATATATATATATATGCATACATATATACATATATATATATATATATATGCATACATATATATATATATGCATACATATATATATATATGCATACATATATATATATGCATACATATATATATATGCATACATATATATATATGCATACATATATATATATATGCATACATATATATATACATATATGCATACATATATATATACATATATGCATACATATATATATACATATATGCATACATACATATATACATATATGCATACATACATATATACATATATACATACATACATATATATATATATGCATACATACATATATACATATATGCATACAT